>NC_080545.1:84499650-84816150 GCF_028640845.1 Ahaetulla prasina | reverse complement strand
TTGCTTGGAACTATCAGTGCAGCTGTACAGTTTGCCCTGGAGGAAGATGAAAGAGAAGAATAATTTAATTATAGAGCAGAACACAGAGTTATGCTTTCATTATTGCTTCAAGAAGAAAAAAATGTGCTTTCTCCTCTCTTCATCTATTGCTGTTTAAAGTTTTATCAGCTTGAATGATATTTCCCGCCTTACTGCATTCTGTATGGATCGTAGTCTATGTTGCCAACAATTGTACTTTTGAACTTAAGCTATAAACTTTCATTCAAGGCAACACTCGTACAACAGAGTTAAGAGTCAAACTGGGATAGGAATAAGTATTTTATCATACAGTTACTTCGTAACTCAGAATTCCTTCTATTAAAAAGTTATTTTTCATGTTTAAGTACATGGAAAGATTAGTCATCAACAAAACTTATTTCCAGCCATTTTCCAAATTATTTCAAATATGCAAATCCACCAAAATGTGAACTAGATTTGGCATGTGCATTACATAAACATACTGAAGATTTTCACTTTATCTGAATGGGTATGAGAGGAAGGGAATAGATTGAGAGGGAAGGAAAAGTCTAAGAAAGTTGTGATTTGAAAAAGCTGATGTGGTTCTCAAAAAGAACAAGATTAACAAGATTGTTACATAACAAAACACAACATTTGCAATGATAAAGGGGTATGGAAAAAATGCAGATACATCAACGATATTGATGTAAATTAGATTTAGTTAGATTTTCTTTGCTTTTTCATATTTTATTTGCTTAATTTCTTTGGCTTATAAATTCTAATTCTTTTCATACTTTGTGTAACTTTTCTTAGTCCAAACAGAAATAGTTTATCCTGTATGTACAGATAGTCCTTGATTTACAACCACAATTGACCCTTCCATTGTTAAGCATGACAGTTGTTAAGTGAATTGTGCCCCCTTTTATGATTCATTTTGCCAAAGTTGTTAAGCAAATCGCTGAAGTTAAGTGAATCATAAGATTGTTAAGTAAATCTGGCTTCCCCCCATTGGTTTTGCTTGTTGGAGGCTGTTACAAATGGTGATCATATGACCACAGACGGTGCAGCTATCATAAATATATGCCAGTTGCCAAGTGCCTGAATTTTGATCATGTGATCAGGGAGATGCTGCAATGGTTGTTAAGTGTGAAAACCAGTCATAAGTCACTTTTTATAGTGTGCCACTGTGACTTCGAATGATCACTAAATGACTGGTTACAAATCAAGGACTACCTGTAACTATGATTATAGTAAGAATAAAAAGGATAAATGGATAAGGATAAGAATCATATAGTGATATATTGCACCCTAAAGGACAGTATCACTGACTTAGTATAAAATGATATATTTGTATTAGAATATTAAACAAAGGAGACTTTGGAAGAAACCAAAAAATCATAGCAATTCTCTATGTGTTTAGTGTACTCTGAAAACTGGAATACACTATAACATTATACATGATTATTATATGAATTCATATAATGAAATGAAGATTTCTTAATCTAAGATCTGATGAAGCCAACTGAAATGTTCTGAGTTTTCATACTTTGCATGTACCATTATTGCTGATATTGCAAAAGTAGTTTTCAGATAGAAAATACACTGAAGGCAGCTCATTGCTAGCAAAAGCTTCCACGTTTTTCAAACCCATATTCCAATTACTTTCAATAACAGCCACAATATTAATATCTGCCCTGTGTGTACACCTGATTAACTATGTAGGTTGATGAGATCCATATGGAGGACTTTCCAGCTTCTGGAATTATCCCTAGCTTCAGGAAATGTTCATTCATGTGTGCACTGAATGCACTGAGAGAACAGCTGGGCTGATTCTGCTCATCTTCACTACTCAACAAAATTCAGAGAAGGTTCCCACATCCATCCAGCTGCAAACATAAAATCTTCCCTCAAATTATCATCAAGTGTGGCACAAGGCCCCAAATCACATTCAAATAGTATTTGGGGCTACTTTTGCGGAGAATTATAGTGACATCGAACATATTAGTTCAAAAGTTGAACACCACTAGTTACTCCCTGAGTGTATATTATGAACTGAAGTGCCCAGTAACTCTCTCAGATTAAACAAGTCAGTTACTTTAATATTTTGTGATGATCATTCTAGACAATGTAGAGCCCCAGGCAGTTTTTCTTTTCCTTTTCTCCCAAATTCTTCCAAATGGTTCTATTGGATTGTCATATTTTTCAACCTTCAATGAGAAAGTGAGGAACAGGTCCTGTGACATTTACCTTGAACAACTGAACGCCAATGCAGGCAAACATGAACTGCAACAAGGTGGTCACGATCACAATATTCCCTATGGTTCGTATGGCTACAAATACGCATTGAACCACGTGCTGCAGATAAAAATCAGAAATAAAAACAAGTTGAATTTTTCACTTTTGAGTCGTTGAAGTATCAATCATTCTTGTCATCTTATACATCTGTGCAGGGTCACTTAGAAGGCAAAAATCCACTGGCTACTTAAGACTGATTAGGGAAACAGAAAGGAGTAAAAGCATCATTAAGTCATAAATGTTTCAAATAGATAGATTGTCCACTTTCTAAAAACTTTATCAGCTTTTTACCATTTGTATCCAAAGTGAAATAGTATCTTCTAACGTAATGATTTCGGGGGGAAGAGGACCTATAACTTAAATGAGTATGTTGCCTTTGTTTAGAAGACAAATGGCCACCCTTAAGCTGCACTGGAGCCCATAACAATTTTTGAATGGGACAGTATTAGAGAAAATCTGTACCATCATGTAGCATAGCCAGGCCTATGCTATACTTTGCTCAGATTTGCCCTTCACATTGTTTGTAAACCACCCAGAGTCATTTAGGTGAGATGGGTGATGTAGAAATGTGATAAATAAATATAAATATAGGTCATTGTTACACAGAGAAATTTCGTGCCGCAGAGCAGGGGTATCAAACTCACGGCCCACGGGCCGGATGCATCATGCACTGGCCACGCCCACCCCGATTTAGTGAAGGGGGAAAAGTTGCGATATGTCACATGAGTTTGACATCTCTGCCCTAGAGCATTTGCAAGTCAAATAATTTAATACCAAATCATTAGGCTCCAATACTGGCTCCAGTCCGATAGTATCCCAGGAAAAAAAAAAGGGCAGACTCTATTTTTTTACCATAAACATGAATGAGATTTATATATAAGATACAGTAAATAGAATTGTACTCTTATGGGCACTATTACCTTGAAAACAGGGGGGGGGGAAAATCACCCACTGTTAAGAAGGAATCCTGCCTATTTGAACAAAGCAGATGGACTGCCTTTACACTCCTTGCCTAGCACTAAGAAAAGACCGCAAGCTGATTTATTCAGAGAAGTAGCATAAAGCAAGAGAGCATTTAATCTTTCATGGACTGGAAATGATTTTCTACCTTTAAACCCTTCGCTCTGTTGATTGCCCGCAATGGTCTGAGGACTCTCAAAACACGTAATATCTTCACCACATTGATTGCGCTGGACCTAGAGAAGAACATTGAAGATCAGGATTTACTATCATTCTAGGCATTATCTATGAGCTGAAAATTATGTAGTGAAATAGATATGACTGAGCACAGAAAGCTAATATTATAGTATGTTTACTAGCTGATATGCTTTCAAATAAAATGTACAAGACATATGAAAGAAGATTTGTAAAAGATTCATATATCTTTTTCCCTGGAAAAAGTTTCCCTGGAACATTTCTACTGAGTTGCTTAAAACTGTAATATAAAGCTGGCAGTATGTACTGGTATCTTTATATTAGTTAAAAGTATATTTAATCTTTTCATAGGAAAATGTTGCACTTATTTAGAATGTCTTCAGTTTAATCATTTATATATAACTTTATTGTAATACCTTATTCATAAAATGTGTATTGGCCTGGCAGCAGAGATGTTATTCTTTTTACCATTGCATGCCCATGTTAGGTTTTGAGGATTTTGTTTTAAAAGTATGTATATTATTCTAAATATATACATGAATTCTGTTCATACAGTCTTTCTACTACATTCTATTATTATCATCATCATCATCATCATCATCATCATCATCATCATCATATTTTAATTTTTATACCGCCCTTCTCCTGAAGGACTTATTATCATCATCATCATCTACTATTGTAGCTTAGATGCTGCATACTAAGTCTCTAAAGGGGAAGGAGCTGTTAGGGAGAGGTGTATTAAGCTGTATAAAAATATCACATTGACCAAGAGGGAAGAATGACAACTCAATCTGATAAATGCATAGCAGACATAATTAGAAAAAGGGGTGCCATACAATAATCATCACGAGGCACTTTAAGATAAGGGCTCTCAGAAGCATTTAACCAAATTACTAATTCAGAAAAGATCAGTTCTATAGTTATTTGTCTTCTGAAAGATTTTTTCAACATATAACTTGGCTCTGTTAAACACAAATCCCAGCACAGGCAGAACTTCCTGGCCAGTCGCAAAGAGGCTCAAAGCTACTGGAAGAGCTAGATCAGGGGTGAAATGCTACTGGTTCACACCCATCCGGGAGAACCACCAGTTTTGGTGAACCGGTAGTAAAAAAAATGCTACCGGTTCATCCGAACCGGTGTTTCCGATGATCAGCTGTGCCGCGTGATTTATATTTGCTAGAAAGCAGGAAATCCTGCTGTCTAGCAAATCTAAATTGCGCAGCACAGTTGTTCCCCCCTTCGCTATTCTACTTATTTTCTTAAGCCTCCTTTCTCCATGCGAAGCGCGCATTTGGTGTGCACTATGCATGCATACGTGCACAGCATGCGTTTGGCGCACACTGCATGTGCGCGCAAAGCATGCATTTGCACACTGCGCATGCAGCGTGCATTTGGCACTGCACATGCACGCACTGGCGAACTGGTGGCAAACCTCGGAGGATTTCACCACTGAGCTAGATTAATGAGTTGAAGAAGCTTGCTTTGGGAGTTGTGTATTCTTTGAAAGAGGCTGAACTCTTCTTTCTTTCTGCTATTTACAACAGCAGCCTGAGAGTTTTCAGACTGTGTGAACTTGAAAAAAAGTTGTACTAACTTTTAGGAATCAGATTAATTATGCATCATTACTGAAGTTTTTTATTTCACTATAAATCATACTATCTGCTCTTAATTAGGAATCCATGTTTCCAAATTTGCTTATACTCTTTTTATCTTCCTTGCCCATTCTTTCATACCCTTTCTGCCTCCTTGGCAAAACATGTGACATCATCTTTTTCTTTTTCAGCTCCCTAATATTGGCCTGTCACTCTGCTGACCAAATAAGTCGCTTATCTCAACATTATGATATAGTAATACCCTCTTTAAATTCCCACGCTGATTTATTCTAGCCTTCAAAGTTTTCAGTAACTTGAACTTACATTTCTTATCCTACCACACCAATGTCCTGATATTGTCCTGCTCATAAACAATTCTCAGCTTTATATCAATCTCAGCCATACAAAATTCTCTTATTCCAAACTTTTGCACCATTCAGTGCTTTTGCACCACCGCTGTGTGTGCTTGGTGTGAATGTGTTATATTGAACACCAGTACAATGCTGCTTCTGTTTTTCTTCAAATCTATTCTCAAACCCTATGATGGTTTAAGTCCTTCCTCCTAATTCCTATTGCAACCAAGGCTTCAACCTGAGTCAAATGCATAATAATGAAACAAGCAAAATTGTTTCTTTTTTTCTTTTGCTTCTGCTGCATTAGCTCCTCTTTTATTTCTTCTATAATGTTATAATATATATAACTTAGTACACCTTGGCTCATGGTTTTGTCCTTGGACTATGTCAAGTGCTATAACATTTGATTATTGCCTATCGCCAGAATATAATTTTATTTTAAGATAGCTTAGAAACCGATTTGAAATCCAGTATCAGACTAAACTATAAACAGCATGTTGTGGCTTAATCATTCTTCATACAAATATACAAAGACCCAACTATTTTGAAATGAGAATGAAAATCAAACATGTAAAAGCATGAGCAAAGGGTGATCTTATACAGAAGAAGAAGAAGAGGAAGAAGAAGAAGAAGAAGGAGAAGGAGAAGGAGAAGGAGAAGGAGAAGAAACAATTTGCAGGGAGAACCTTCATCTGGCTTGTGCCACAACTATGTCTGCCTTTCCCTGATCTATCCATCTTCCATATGATAATTGGAAAGATATGATAGCTTACTCACTGGATCCCGAAGGAGATGAGAGAAACGCTAACCACCAGAAGGTCCAGGATGTTGAAGTAGTTCCTGCAGAAGGAGCCTTTGTGAAGGAAAGCCCCATAAGCAGTCATCTATAGGCAATCAAGATTTTACTGTTAGAAAATGTCAAAGATTTTCAGAGCAACCAAAAGGAGGGTAGAGGAGAAAAGCTCTATACATTTGAGCACAAAGTTTCACATGAAGAAGGCAAAGAGGAGTAAATGTGTTTTTCAGGAAATGGCATGCTAAAAAAACTTGTTAGTAGCATCTGGTCCAATTAAGTTGCAGCTTACTATTTATTGCCTTTCGAATATACTTTTCTTTTTGTTAGCTTTCAATGTGACTGACATTCATTCTAGAATTTCATAAAATGTACTTTCCCATATGATTATTATTTAAATGGAAACTTTTTTCATAAATCTCCTTTAATGAAAATTAGTCTGGTGATCTCAATAGGAAGAAGGATCTTTTCATAGTGCTACCAGATCCATATCCTTTAAACTTTTAGAAGGGTCATCATCCTGCTTAATCTCTCTGACTGAATTGAGGATTATATCTCTGCTGCTTTCTTACCAGCAGGCATGTTTTTTATCAATACAGTTTAGTCTAGAGGTCTCCAACCTTGGTCCCTTTAAGACTTGTGGACTTCAACTCCCAGAGTCCCTCAGCCAGCAAAGTCTGTTGTTATATTGGTTCTATAACACGAGGGATCTAGGTTTCCATGCAAGAATCCCAAGTTTGATTTTTATTATCAGTGACAACGTAGATATATCTGAGTCAATATTTGCAATCACTTATAAAATCTAAATGTACAATTAGCAGTTTCAGCATGATTTTTTTTTTTTTTTACCAGCAACATTCTCTTCCAAAAAAATAAAAATTTCTGTAATTCAAAATCTTGGGGCTGTTTTTAATGGCTTAGAATCTCAAGGAATGCCTTCTCCATATGAGCTTTCAAGGACACTTCAATAGTTTTTGTGAAGTGAGAGTGGCTTTGGGGCTTTGTGAAATGTGTTCCCCAAGGACACACACTTGGCATGTATGTTGCAGCTTTTTTTGACATCAGGCTAAAACATTCCTTTTCCCAGGCATTTCATTATTTTTAGTCCCTTTGATCCTAACATGCATACATCATACTGGGGTAGAATCTTTTTCATATTTTTCCTGTGCCATGATAATAACTTACTTGACTGTTTTGTCTGTTTGCTTTGCATTTATTTAATAGACCAAGACAATACAAATCTCAATCCTGTGATTTGATTTGATTTTGAAATGTTTAAAAAATAATGAAGTGTGGCTAATCTGCTTACATTTCTTTTTGCTGATATACCTAGTTGCTATATGGAAAGCATTACCTGCACACGAATTTTAGCATGACTCCTTAAATGTATCAGACCTGGAAATGTCTTAAAATAAGGATACTTATTTGATTTATTTATTTAAATTTAATATACGGATTGCAGCATGAGGAACAAACAATCATAGTTGCATTTTCAATTCTTGCAGCCAATCCAGAATGCACTGCATTAAAATTTTGTAATTTCCTCTACTGGATTAAAAAAACCCACATTAATCTGAGTGGTAGAAATTAACATTTAACATTCTCCGTATCACTGCAAGATAAATGGGTCAATCACAACTGACTGGAGCAGGGGTCTCCAACCTTGGCAACTTTACGACTTGTGGACTTCAGCTCCCAGAATTCCTCAGCCAGCACATGTGGCTGAGGAATTCTGGGAGCTGAAGTCCACAAGTCGTAAAGTTGCCAAGATTGGAGACCCCTGGACTGAAAGGTCTTAAAGGCATTGGATATTTTGTACAATAAATTTTGACATGAACATGCACATGTGATGGACAAGATCAGAATACCAAAAGAATACTAAATGCTATGCATAAATTAGTAGAAAAATTAAAACTATCATATTTTCTGCTATTTAGAAATGTATGTTTAGAGCTCATGAGGATTTGCTTTCTAGATATAGTGCCCAATTATTTACTGAATTGAATCAAGTGGTACAGTAAGCCCAGAAGTAATTATATACTTACTTACTTTATATTTTTCCTAAGATTACTTTTTAACAAGATGGTAGAAACAAATATCAAATTTCTAAGAAAAAAGTGTCACTGCACAAAACTCAGACAACAGCTTACTACATATTTTCGGATCCCCCTGAGTCAAAATCAAATAAAATATACTAATTGTTAAGTGTTGTTTGCACAGCTTATTTTATAAAATAAATAAGGCAAAGTTCTAAGAGCCTGGGTGCATTCTCGATTCGTATTACACATATTAACATGTATTAATAGTTTCAGTTTATGTCCAATCCTTTAAAGGAGAAATCTGAAACAAACTTTAATTCCAGATGGGAAGAGAGAGGTGGAAAGAGATCTATTTTGCAAGGACATTTTTAAAAAGCATCAAATTATACTCAGCTCTGATTGAAAATTTCAGGATTAATCAGTTTAATATTTTTTCAGATAGGATATTGTGTAATCAGGCCATTTGTTTTCTTGTATTTAACTAAATCAAAGCCTAGATTCTCCCCCTCCCCAGTTTATTTTTAAAACGAGAATTTTGTTATATGGCCCAGGAAGGTTATAATATTGGTGATGTTTTTTTTTTCCTGGCCAATATCTCTTTTTTCTTGTTTGGTGTGAAGGAAAGCTTGTCTTAAATTTAAGCTTTTTTTTCTTTAAAGGGTGTAAAGTATGTGTGTAATTGTAATTATGACCTTAACCACATCTTCTATTAACTGTAGGGCAATATTACTTGGATATAGTTATACATTTTATATAGGTTGGTGGAAAGGTGAATACCAGCGGTGAAATCCGGCTGGAACTATCCGGCTTGCACGAATGGGTAGCGCCAGCAGCGGGAGGCTCCTCCCACCTACTGGGATGTCATTATGTCCTTTTTTTTATACTCTGCGCATGCGCGCTCCCATTCCCAAAATGGTAGTAAAAGTAAGTGGATTTCACTGCTGGTTAACACTTTACCAAGTAATGTTGAAAGGCATTCTTGGGTGCTTTTATATTAGCAGTAACAATGAATACCAGTAGTCCTCAACTTCCAATCACAACTGAACCAAACATTTCTGTTGCTAAGCAAGAAAGTTGTTAAGTGAGTTTCACTCCATTTTTAAATCTTTCTTGCCACAGTCCTTAAGTGAATCACTTCAATTAAATTAGTAACATAATTGTTAAGCTAATCTGGTCTCTCCATTGACTTTGATCATTCAAAATTCACAAAAGGTGATCACATGATCCTGGGCATGGCAACTGTCATAAATATGAGTCAGTTGCCAAGCATCTGAATTTTGATCACATCACTACGGGGACACTGTAAGGGTCGTAAGTGTGAAAAACGGCCATAAGTCACTTTTTCCAGTGCCGTTGTAATTTTGAACAGTCACTAAATGAATGGTTGTAAATCATTGATTATTTGTACTGGGGGATAATAAAATTGCTGCTAATTACATCCATCTTGACCAGTGGTAACATTTAGACCAGGGGTGTCCAAACTTGGTCCCTTTAAGACTTGTGGACTTCAACTCCCAGAGTCCCTCAGCCAGCAAAGCTGGCTGAGGAACTCTGGGAGTTGAAGTCCACAAGTCTTAAAGGGACCAAGTTTGGACACCCCTGATTTAGACCCAATCCCTAGAGAATTCTCCCCATGCATAATAATTTTGGAGCATGACTTAGGAAAAAAAAACACCTCATAGTGATATAAGTAGTCCTTGACTTACAATCACAATTGAGCCCAAGATTTCTGTCGCTAAGTGAGGCAGTTAAGTAAATATTGTCCCGTTTTATGACCTTTCTTGCCACAATTGTTAAGGGAATCACCGCAGTTGTTAAGTTAGTAACACGGTTGTAAAGTGAATCTGGCTTCCCCATTGACTTTGCTTGTCAGAAGGTCCCAAAAGATGATTACGTGACCCCGAGATACTACAACCGTCATAAATATGGGTCAATTGCCAAACGTCTGAATGTGGATATGTGACCATGGCAATGACCATGGTCATAACTGTGAAAATGGTCACAAGTCACTTTTCAGTGCTGTAATAACTTTGAATGGTCACTAAATGAGCTGTTGTAAGTTGAAACATAATGACAGCCAAAGGCTAACCATAATAATTGTAAAATGAGAGGGATCTTATTTTTGTTTTCCCTATTGTGCCTGTCAATGTTTCAATGTACTTTCACGTAGCCTCCTGTATGTCTATTTCTCTTGGGAAATCACATAGATATACAATTACACAAATCTTCACAATTGGAAATCCTTTGGAATACCAACAGATGCTATAAGCTTGGACTATGATGAGGTTGTCTTACCCATGGAGCGATAGCAGCTGCACGGCTTTACTCCTGTCTCTCAGATTTAATATCTCTCTTAGTTTTTTCTAAGCTAAGAGAAGGTTATTGGCAGGAATAAACAGGGAACAAGGCAATATTTGAGGCTTTTCTTTTGTAGCATTTGGGGCACGTTGTAGCTTTGTGAAAGTTTAAGGGGAATTGCTGTGGATATACTATGTGGAATTCAGAACTACACCACATATTCTAGTTATCTGTGCTCTTCGGTATATGAGTGCAAAGTTACAAGACCGAAGGATCTTTTACACATTGATGCTGTTAATGTTAAGGAAGAACAATACTGAAAGCTGATGTAATCTTCAGTAGCTGTGTTGACAGGAGATCTACCTCAGTTTCTCTAGCCACAGCCAGCTTGCTTACTTACTTAACTCAGTTTTCTGGACTTCAATGTCATGCTGGATTATAAATTTATCATCCAAGTTTGGAATCAGTAACACCAAAAGGTTAAAAGGTGATGCTGTAATTTTGGTTTCAGGATGCTAGAAGAAACTCAATCAGAGGTTTCCTTTCTAGACTTTCTTCTAGAAAGTCTCCAGCATTCTAAACAATCTAAAATCTACCAAGGTGGCATAATTTATCAACCAGTTATCAGTGGCCTGATAGGGATTTAATAATTTCCCCCGCCTTTTCATTTTTTTGCCGTTTCAGAGTGGCTAAAGTTTGCTCCTGTTTCAATAGAGTATGCTGCATTGGCTATTTCAGCAATTGTAATTTAACATAGTAGGCCCCATTTAATTACAATTCCATTTTTTAAATACATATATTGAAGGAGTCTTGGCTTCATTTGTATTTGCTCAGACTAGCAAATTGCTAGAACTTCCTGGTCTATTAGATGGAAATTCCGCTCCCTAAAGCCAATTTAGCTCTACAAGACATATAAAATAGAAATTAAACTCTAAATCAGGGGTGTCCAAACTTGCAACTTTAAAACTTGTGGACTTGAACTTCAGCTTTGATGGCTGAGGAATTCTGGGAGTTGAAGTCCACAAGTCTTAAAGTTGCCAACTTTGGACACCCCTGTTCTAAATAGTCTGACTCATGTCAGACCCTGTGTTGCCTGAGTTTATAATGACAGGTTATAATGTGGATTTTTTAAAAAAGTTTTTTGTTTTAGGGTTAAGAGTAATACAAGGATATTAGGAGAGCTTATCACAAAGAGTCCTTTTTTGTTGGTACATGGTTATTGCTTCCTGAAATGAAAACATGTGGTGTTCCAGGACATTTATTCTTCTCTGAGCTTCCTGGGTAATTTGGTTGCTATATACCAAGGACTAACAGGTGTACTAACAAATGAGACTGTAGTATTTACAATGGATTAGTTTCTAAAACATGCACAATCACAACTGAGCGACAAAGGACACCGATCAACAAAGAAAACTCTTCGGATTTAAAGCAGTACAAAATGACAAAGCAGAAAGCAAGAGGGAGCACAGAAGGCTCAGATTGGTTACCTTAAGAATAATTTCTAATGTAAAGATACTAGTGAAGATATAATCTGCATTGCCTAGGATCTGAAAAATAAGCACAGTTGGGTTAGTGATCACTGAGCATGGCCAAAACACAAACAGGTGTGTGGGTTAGCAACAGAGAGCAGCAGAAAAGTAGTGGGCTTACAAGTGAGAAGCTAATGGAAGAGGAGATGGGGACTTTACCTTCAGGGCAATTTCAATGGTGAAAATGACAGTAAAAAATATATCAAAATAAAAAAGAACCTGTAAAACAAAAGGGAAGGGGTTCAGGGAGAAGGTAGGTAGATGAGTGAATACTATAAAACTAAATCACAATATAAAGTCAAAATGAATAGCTACGTTAAGGAGCTATATTGGTGAGTGACTGCAACTTTTTAGTGAAGGCAATGATCAGGCTATAAAGCAGGATGTTTAAATAAGAGTTGTTGTTTGCTATTTTGTCACATGTGCTTTCATGAGAAAGCAAAGTACTATTTCTGTCAAACAGTATTTTGTAAATTAAACCCCTGACCAGAAAATTTAAATATACTTGATTTCTGGTGGAAAATGTATGCTTCCTTTCTCCCTCCCTTCCCAAAAATTATTATATGTATGTAACTCTGTTTTATTATCAAGGGAAACACATTCTGAAAGCCAAGCTGCCTGAGACTTATAAAGCCACACCTTAACTGAGGTTTTTTTTTTTGTTTGAAAAAGTGATCCCAAGTATAGCTATCATTCAAATCAGTGACACTTACTCTGGGGTTACCATAATTAAGATTAGGCTGCAAAGTGTAATATAGCTCTCTCTGATCCTCAAGTAGGAATAGATTTGATTGTATGTAAACAAAATGCCAAAGTAGAACTGAGTTAGATTTGTTCCCTTAATGTTGTTCACTATAATGTCAAATATACAACGTTGTGTTCCTTTTAACTTTATAGTTAAACTGATTAAACTTCACAGGTTTAGTGTCTCTGAGGGAAGAACAGGGACTCATCATTTCACAAAGAAAAAGCTGATTGGATGGAATATATTTGAAGATATGTGAAGTTGTTAAATAATGCCGGAAGAAAGGGGCTTTCGCCCAATTGAGCTTTCTTCCTCACTTTTAAGCTTTATGGGCAAAATTCTATGCCAGCATAATTAAACATGACCGGATTAATGCTCAGTTTAGCATAGCACAATGCAGTTTTGGAGCTATTTTGTTGAGTTCACAACAATAGTTCTTAATTACTTTATTTAAACAAGATTGGAAGTGGCTCTATTTTTGTGAATTCAGTAAATGTACAGTAAATAACCAATTAAATAGCTGGACAATATAATTTTACATCATTACAAAAATTAAACAATACGGGTCAAGACACTGCAATTTGAATTACTCTTATGCCGTGCCTATGAATTTAGAAATACTTCAAAACAACAGCCCTGAAATAATATATGACCATACAAGATTTGCAGCTGCTTCTCTTCCTGGAATGAGATGATACGGGAGTTTAAGGAGGCTATCTTGAATTGAAAACAATTTTAAGGATATGTCTAGTGTGTTAAAAAAAGTATGTATTGAATAGAAATTATTATAAAAACATCCGCAAAAAACAAATCTCACTTGCTGATTGACAAGCAGATGTTTATTCAGTTTTAAATCATATTAAAATCAAAATAAATCTCCATTTGATGAAAAGAGATTGTTTGAAGAACTGGCCACACTGTTGAACAATTTGGAAAATATCACATTGGAGTATAGATTTGGTAAGAATATTAAAGAAATCTTATCCAGAATCTGCTATGGAATCTACTTCATGTTTACAGCAGGAAAGGCCTGCATAATTGAATACTCTTAATCTTTCCCCTCATGTGCTCATTTTCCAGCATATCAATATTAATGAATCAATTAATTTGTACATGTACAGTATGTATATGAACCATCACATACATTTTTACCTGCTGATACCACTTTGCAGAGACAGTATAATTCAATATTCTGGCAGAAGGTAGAAAGAGGAATGAACAAAGCTTTATATATTGGGAAGTTAAGAGAATTTGGACTAGAGCCAAATTCTGCATTTTGTCAGTCTTCCTAGGCTAATACTGAGCCCAGATGTTCTTTTCTGAGGTCTGACTGACTATTGATGCATGCATAGAACTTTCAAGCTTCCCATTAATTTTAGTGTAGAGATCGGCTGCCTTAATAATATTTCTGGGCACTTTTACATAGCATAAAAATATTGGTAGCTTTTTAATTTACAAACCTGTTTCAACTGACAAGATAACTAAATATCATGTGCAACTTTTAAACGTCATGATTCTTTAGAGCAGTGTTTTTCTCAACCTCAGCTACTTTAAGATGTGTGGATTTAAGTCCCAGCAGTCCCCAGCTAGCCTGAAGAAATATAGCTTTCAAGGAGTATCTTTCCATAGAATTGAAATTGCAAATTATGCTTAAAAGTGGGAGAAATCTTCCCCCTTGTTTTTATGCATGTTTCTTCTGTAAATTCAGTTCCACTGAGTTCAATTATGTTTATTTTGAAGTAAATGGAAATAGAAATGCTCACAATTATCAGGTTATTTTATGTATGATTACACTTGTAATTTCTGCTGTATAAATATTGGGAATTATTAGCCCATTAAATTATATTTTTGTCACATGATTCAAAATACCTTGATAATGCAGCATAGTTTTGCTTTTTACAACACATTCAGATAACACTTGATACAGACTTCTTGTTACAGTGAATATCATTTTACAGAGAGAATCATCAGTAGATAATTTCCCTGGATTTTCCTTACTGTAAACAGACTGAAATTTGCCCTTTTCTGGATGGAGTGTTAAATTAAGTACTGGGTGTTTCTGAAAAAGGAATGTTATAAAGAGAACAAGAGGGTTGGAAATATTGATGATTTCTTGTTATCTAAATGATAACTTTTGAAAATATTTCCACTTATATTTCTGCTTTCATTTTCAACACAGATCAAATTCTGAAACAAAGATTTTGGTATAAATACCTCTGAAACTGCCAGATATAGCAGAAGTGAATATACTGTCCATTTACAACTCTTCATACCCAAAATACAGTAAAAGTAACAACTCTCTTGAAGAGAGCTAGACTACTGTACTTTGTAGTGGCTTGCCCTTGTCTTCTTCTGGTGTAAATTTTTGACTATTATTAGTCTTGATTATCTCAAATCCAAGTATGAATTTAGTCTGACCTTGCATAGATTGTCAGATTAGTCAGATCTGTTGCCAACTGCTGTGGGTCTAGAACGTTTTAAGTGTCTTTCAAGAACAAAACAAAACATGTTTTGGGGATACAAGGCTGCAGGGAATGATTTAGATCAGTATTTCTCAAATTAAGATGTATAGACTTCAACTCCCAGAATTTCCAGCCAAAGAACTGAAGTCCACATATCTGAAAATTTGTAAGATTGAGAAACACGATTTAGATAATATCTGCTCAAGCACATTTATATTACATCAAATCTGAATGCAGGATGATATGTTTAACATACAGGATGCCCCAGTTCAATCCTTGGCATTTCTAAATCTGGCTGTAAAAACATTTGCTAGACAATTTATAGGGTGATATTTTGAGGTAAAAACATTGATGAGCTGTTTCATTACAGGGAAGCTTCCTAAGGAAGGATTGAAAAATAGTTTGCAATGTAATCATATGTAAATCTCCTTGAGGTTAATTTCATTGATTTCAGTCAGAGTTACTCCTGGTCGGTATGTTTAAGTGGCAGCTGTAATGGCCATTCTTCATTCTAGGGATCCACTGAAAATATAGTTTTATTGGAAGGGTAATGGATCCTTAGAAGCCTTTTTGAGGTTGATTCCCTAGAACAGGGGTCTCCAACCTTGGTCCCTTTAAGATTTGTGGACTTCAACTCCCAGAGTTCCTTAGCCAGCTTTGCTGGCTGAGGGACTTTGGGAGTTAAAGTCCACAAGTCTTAAAGGGACCAAGGTTTGGAGACCCCTGCCCTAGAAAACCCACCTTTTTGATGTCATTTGTTTATTTATATACTTTTGACCACATAAACTTTGCTGAAGTAAAAAACTCATATAAATATAACAACTCAACTGCTTAATTTAATATGAATTCTAGATTAATTTACACAAAATTATGTGTGTGTGTTATAAGGTAGTCCTCGACTTATAACTGCAATTGACCCCAAAATCTCTGTTACTAAGCGAGACATTTGTGAATTTTATCCCATTTTATGACCTTTCTTGTCACAGTTGTTAAGTGAATTATTGCAGTTGTTAAGTAACACAGTTGTTAAGGTTTCCCCATTGACTTTGCATGTCAGAAGGTCACAAAAGGTGACCGCATGATCCCAGGTCACTGCAACTGTCGTAAATATGAGTCAGTAGCCAAGCATTTGAATTTTCATCACTGACCACGGGGATGCTGCAATGGTTGTGTGATCATGTCACTTTTTTCAGTGCTGTTGTCACTTCAAACGGTCACTAAATGAACTGTTGTTAGTCGAGGACTACCTGTATTGACTTGATAGCTCTTTCTGTTTAGGCACTAATTTAGACCAGGCAGCATGAGAACCTGGTAAGCATTAATCATCTGGCTTCTGAGCCTCATCCTGAACAATCTGCAGAGCAGTGAAAAAGTGGAAGGCATACTTGATTTCTAACTGAGTAATGCCGAACTGGATCCTCAGCTGCCAGAGAGATGCTGCTGAGCAAGATGAAAAAAAGGATCAGGTTGGTGAAAATATTGTTATTAACAATGCGATGGCAGTGGACTCGAAATCTGGAAGAAAAAAAAAGAGAGAGAGAGAGAGAGAGAGAGAGAGAGACTCTTACTTATCAGATATTACAGAGATCAATGTTTTATCTCAACCCCTCGATTTCTTAAGCTTATTTGTAGGCCAGATGCCAACAGAAACAGAACATTTGACCATATAAATTTTCATCAACAATCTGAAGTAAAACAGCCCAGTCACAAACTTGCCACCTCACTGAAAGTATTGGGATGAATAAATCACGAATGGATTCCTGCTCATGACTTTCAACCTTCTGCAGGGAATAAAAGATGAAGTAATGATTGTGACTTATGATATCTGTGATTGTAAACATATTTTGGCATTGCAAATCTGAGCAGGACTTTGTGACTGAACTCGCCTAAGCCATAAGGGTGTCTAACTGAAGATCCAAGTAGAACGATTCAAATAAATCAATAGGGTTATTTTTTAAAAAGAAGATAAAACTATTATGCCAGGCGACATGGCTCCATGTGCCACTTTGGACATGCGTGCCATAGGTTCCACATCATGGCCCTAGGTAGAGCTATTTGATTATGATAATAGCCTTAAGATTTTGCTATGAATGAATGTAGAATGATTACTGGAAAACATTTACATATTGTTTCTAATTCCCCCCATCTCTTATTTCTACTCTTCTCGTATTATATCAAACCATTTTGCTGAAAATTCAAGGAAGATTTTTATGGCTTGGAGACAAGGCTGCCCTTCCCTTAAGCCCCAACCATTTATGTGATCAAGGCCAGTTTCATGGCAGCAAGCTGGCCCTTGGGCTAGATTAAGAGCAGAGCTCTTATTCATTCATCTCTGATATAAACCAAGCAGCTTTTTTTCCATAGAGCAATTCTATCTTGAGATACAGATTGTTTTTCTTTTCCATTTTCTAGAATTTGTCTCTCATAACATTCTTGGTGATCAGTGATAATATAGGAAAATACATTTTCCTATATCATAGAATTATCCTCTGAGTAGACTTGCATTGAACTAAACAGACTACAAAACATACAACTACCCACACTTTCTTAAAAGCATGTTATTGGGACTGTTTTCATGGGGGCACCAGTTCATACAAGAAACAACATACTTGTTGTTGGGACTGAAAACGAAAAAAGCGCTGGCTTCCGGCATTGGCACCGCTTTCTCCTTAAGATGCAGTTCAGACATAGGGCGAGGACGAGGTCCAACGGGCATCTCCGGTTGTTCTTCTTCATCATCTTCTCCTAAAAGGCAAAGGTCTTCATTTTTAGAATTATTCGTCATAAATAGCCTAGTGATTTACCTCATAAAGGATATCTGATTGTATCTCAGTCTTAAAAGTAAGAGGTATTCCAACCTATCCCAAACTGGGGCCCACTAGTAATATATCTACTTGTATAACACAAGTACTGCTCCAGCATTCTGACCAGCATAAACCATGTTGGCTAGATGTCATGGAGACTCTCAATCCCAAAGGTAGTTTTCAAAAGGCAACTGGGCTTTTTTGATTTTTGCCTTGAAAACCTTTCACATCTCATCCAAGAAGCTTATTCAGTTCTCAGAACTGAAAAAAGGATAACAAGTGAAATATTTTCAAGGGAAAAACCAAGAAAGTCCAGTTGCCGTTTGAAAAGCATCTTTGGGACATGTTGGCTAGAAATACTGGAAGTTGAAGAAGGTCAGGGAAGACTGTTTTTTCTCCATCTTGGGCTGATCTCAAATTCTTCTGCCAAAATCAAATTATCTCATAATTTGAGAGGTCAGAGGAGGCTATGTTTCGGCCTTGATAGAATGAAAGATCCTAACTTCTGTGTTTAAGATTGGAGTCTGAGGGAATGTGTACCTCTATTGATGTATACTTGATCCTGAACAACTGTGTAACTCCTAGCAGAAATGGAGACTTTGATGCAAAAATCAAACTTGATCTGAACCCTTGGCAATTCTTTGTATGTGGAAATTAATTTCAACCCAAGAAGATAGTGAGAGAGACCAGTGCAGAGCTCTTAATTCAAAAGGATGAAGTTCTGTGCTAGACTCTCCAAACAGCTGCAAGGCTAAGTAAATCTTACCAGACTATTGGGTTTCCTGTATAGTCTCATATCTATTCATATGGTTTCAAATAATGCAAATACACACCCGCACCCAGAATTAAGTGCAACTTGTATAATTATTTATTTCTAAAATTCAGTTAATCAACTCAATTATTTCTCATAACAGCTAATGTACAACTCACCATAGACTGCAAACATTACATAAAATCAATCATCAGTTGAAATATTTAATTCAAAATCAAGCATTGCTGAGAAGCAGACTCATTTTTTAAAATGTCAAACTTCAACAAACAAGGGAACTTTTTAACGTTGTGTGTAATGAATGGGGAGATCATACTCCAGAAGTTCAGATAGAAATAATTAATCATTCAAAATTAAATCTGCCAATCTAGAGCACAGAGTGGCAAAGCCAGGGAACTGAGCAATCAGTCAGAAGCAAGAAGAGAGGCAACCTCTCCCTCTCCAGTTCCATCCTGGCTTCTGTTTAAGCAAGAAATACGCCCCAACCTGGGAAGGGCTTGAAGAAGTTACAAGGAATTAGATCTCTGGAAAAAGGCTAAATAGTTGTACATTAGAATCTTTAAAAAAAATTTTTTTTACCATGCATCTGTTGGATGCAGAAGTATGTCTCTTACTCCTATTTTCAAATCTGTATGAGCAACCACCCATATCTGCTTCTGAAATCCATGCAGGTAGTACTTGACTTAACAATGGTTTGAAGGCACAATGGCTTTTAAAAAAATGATTTGTAACTCGCCCTTGAAGGTACAACTGTTGCACCATCCTTGCAGTCATCTGACTGCAATTCAGGCCCTTTGGCAACAGGCTTACATTTATGAAGATTGCAGCATCTTGCAGTCACGTGACCAAAATGCAGCAAAGCAAGCAGTTAGGTGTGCTTTTGTACAGCACATGTTACACCTTTTCTGCAAGAGCTGCATTGGTTACCAGTTTGGTCTAGTGGTTAAGTCATTGGGTAAGAAGTGGGCGATTGTGAGTTCAAGTCCCACCTTAGCCATGAAAGTCAGCTGGGTGAGTTATTTTCTCTCATCTCAACCCATTTCATGGGGCTGTTGTGGGGAAAACAGGAGGAAGGAGGTGTGTTAGATATGTTCATTATCTGAGTTGTGGTCAAAATAATAAAGGCAGGATAGAAATGAATGAATGAATAGCAATTCTGTTGTGCATTCTGGGAATTTTATACTTTTATACTTGTATGAATTAGTGCATCCAAGTAGAGTTACCTAGAAAGCTTTTAGACATGTTAGCCATCAATCTTTCCCAACACTTCAATATGTATGTATGTATGTATGTATGTATGTACATGTATCCATATCTATCTATCTATCTATCTATCTATCTATCTATCTATCTATCTATCTATCTATCTATCTATCTATCTATCTATCTATCTATCTATCTACATATACATATAGATACACACACACACACATACATACATATATTGCTGATAAAGAAATAAAGGGAGACTAGTATAGATCTGTTTCAAGCTTTTTAGCTTTCATCAGCTAGCCATGGCCTTACTCGGATTCAAGCTTATATATATGAGGCAAACACCTGACGACTTAATACTGCACAGAATATTTTTATAGCAAAGGTACTTTTTCTTCAAAAAAAAGGGAAGAAATGGAAATATTGTTTGCTTAGAATTCACACAAGAAAAATAATTTACAAGCAGATACTTCTGAACAAAATTCTTAAAGAAAGAAAAGCTCTAGGTCAGGGGTAGTCAACCTTTTTATACCTACCGCCCACTTTTGTATCTCTGTTAGTAGTAAAATTTTCTAACCGCCCACCAGTTCCACAGTAATGGTGATTTATAAAGTAGGGAAGTAACTTTACTTTATAAAATTTATAAAGCAGAGTTACAGCAAGTTAAAGCATATAATAATAATTACTTACCATTTAGTTTTACTTACATAATGTGAACTAAACTTATGCGCGGGCGATACAAATAGTATATTTTCAGAAATTTAAATTGTCACAGGGAATTATGAAAACCTAATGAAAATGTTTTTAAATGATGCTATGAAAGTTTTTTAAAAAATCAATTAAATTTAAAAAAAGGAAAATGCTTCAGTATCCGACAAAACCCTTACCGCCCACCATGAAAGCTGGAACTCCCACTAGTGGGCGGTAGGGACCAGGTTGACTACCACTGCTCTAGGCATTGTGGATATCTACGAATAACTCTTAAGGAAGAAATGCGAAAACAGTCCCATGAACGGCCTGTGGGGCATACAGGAAAGGTTTCAGCAAACACTTCGCAGAATCAAATGAGCAAACCAACAATAACACACATATGACTCAACATACACTCCAGAGCTGCCATTCCAGTAATCAGTTAAACAGAAATGTTTCACAATGATTCGGAACCATGGTTGTATTTAACAAACCTCATGGCTATCTTTCTAGCAATTCCCAAAGCTAGCAATTCAACCATAATTCTATACTTGTATTTATTTATTTGTTTCTTTCTTCTGAAAGCAAATCTCTTTAAATAATAGGTGTGGGTGAACCAGCTCATCTCTGAATTTCAGTTATGCAGTAATTGCACAGAAAGAGAGAAAAATAGTCTTTTAAATACATCATATTGTGCAAATATGTAGACTAAAAAAACAAAGAGAGCTTTGTTAAGTGCTTAAGATATAAAGTACACTAAGTGATACTACATAGATATACCCATGGAGTTTTCTTGGTAGCAGTAAAAAGATAACTGCCAAGATTTTTCAACATCCCAATCCACTTTACAATCCTGCAATTTCCAAAAAGTTTTCCATTTCGAATATAGAATAGAAAATAGAATAGAACAGAACAGAATAGAATAGAATTTTTTATTGGCCAAGTGTGATTGGACACACAAGGAATTTGTCTTGGTGCATATGCTCTCAGTGTACATAAAAGAAAAGATACGTTCATCAAGAATTCTAAGGTACAACACTTAATGATAATCATAGGCTACAAATAAGCAATCAGGAAACAATCAACAACAAATATCAATCAGAGCTGAGCCTACTTAAACATTTGAACTTAGCTATGATCACCCAGGTGTTACTACTATCTGCCAGGACAATATTTTTTCTTTTTTGTCTTGTATAATTGTTGTGAGCTGCCACAAGAGCAAGTATTGCATACAAAATAAAGAATGGTAAGCAAACAAGTCTTTTAAAGAAAACCTTTGGATTTTGACCGCAGCTTGGCATTTACCTTTTCTGTAATAGCTACACTCTGAACCAATATCTTCATTAAACTATCCATTACAGCACAAAACCCTTTTCATGGTCACTCATTGCCTATTCAAATCTTACGAGCATCTATATGTATATGACCTACACCCGCCTTCTCAAGGTCTGGCCCTTTAATTTATTATTTACTATTAGTACATTACATTTATTACAGCCATCCACTCTAGCACACTCAAGAGAATTTAGGCAGATTATTTTGAAGGGACTTTTTTTGCTGTCATTAATTTCATTTGTTTTGTTTTGTTTTGACCATCAATTGAGGATCAGTTAGGTGATTAGATAACATATCAGCAGCTAAGCAGCTCTGGTCCCAATACTGAATCTGCTTTGC
This sequence comes from Ahaetulla prasina, assembly GCF_028640845.1. NCBI lineage: Eukaryota > Metazoa > Chordata > Lepidosauria > Squamata > Colubridae > Ahaetulla > Ahaetulla prasina. The sequence goes on along the minus strand of NC_080545.1, from coordinate 84,793,740 downwards.
CTTTGTATTTTCCTTCTAGTTTGTAAGTTGATTTCTATCTTTCACTCTCATCTGATCTGCTTAAACAGCAAACCTCTCTAAAGATATAGATTGTAAATTCTAATTGCAGCCACTCTAGCATCACCATAAGTCTTCTCCTGACAAGAAGCTTACATTCATAGCTGAGCTCTTTAGTGGCAGTTGCAAAAGCAAAGAGGCAGAATTGGGAAATTGCATCATAAGTGCCCACAGGACCTACTACCAGTAGTAGAAGGGTTTGAAGCAGCATTGCAATTTAAAGATAAGACAACAAAACAAGAAATTAGTAAGAAAACGTGGAAGAATATGCACCCATAAACAGCTCAGTGAAATGCACAATACGGTCTAACACAGACTTCGTGTCTATCTCTGAAGAAAAGAATAGATCTTGCTAAGTTCTTGTATTCAATTCTTGAATACAGCTCATCTGTCTGGAACCCGCACTGCATATCGGACATAAATACAATCGAGAGAGTCCAGAGATATTTCACAAGAAGAGTCCTCCACGCCTCTGCTCGCAATAAAATACCTTATGCCACCAGACTCCAAATTTCAGGCTTAGACAGCTTAGAACTACGCAGACTTCAGTCTGACCTAAGCATAGTACATAAAATTATCTACCACAATGTCCTACCTGTCAGTGACTAGTTCAGCTTCTACCACAACAATACATGAGCAAATAATAGATACAAACTCAAGGTAAACCGCTCCAAACTTGATTGCAGAAAATATGACTTCAGTAACAGAGTGGTCAATGCCTGGAATGCACTACCTGACTCTATAGTTTCTTCCCCAAACCCCCAAAACTTTAAGCTTAAACTGTCTACTGTTGACCTTACCTCATTCCTAAGAGATCTGTAAGGGGCGTGCATAAGTGCACCCGCATGCCTACCGTCCCTGTCCTAATATTCCTTTTTACTTACTCTTTTCATGTATCCAAATTATGTTTATACTTTTACCTGTTATCGTACATACTGTATGATTGACAAATAAATAATAATAATAATAATAAAAGTTGTAAGATGATATACAGGTAAGCAAACAGCCACAATAGAAAGTACAAAGTTTACAGACAATACCCTCCCTCCCTCCCCCCACTTTCTCTTTCTCCGACTGTAGGGAATTTGGCTAAAACATTTGTATTATAATAGTGATGCCAGATGCAGGAGAACTTTAAACCTTAATGTCAGACCCAGCTATTCAGATGTAACCAGGGTCTAATTAAAAGACAGAGATGAGCTTGAAAACAACCAGGCAATGACAATATGGGTATCAAAACAGATAGAAGATTTTTCTCAGCATCAAATAAGTGCTCATACACAGAGTCCAAAACATGATAAGACTATGTGGAAATCTTAAATATCCATTGGCTCTCCAGACCTCTGATATATTTAAATTACCAGTGTCTAGGGGAGTATTGGGCATTTAACAATAAACTTGCTGATGCAAGAAAAAAACTGTTATTCAGATAAAAAGCACAGTTACAAATCAATAGAGCTGAATAGTAAGATTTGTCAGATTAAAAGTTTCCAGCTGTGGTTCTACTATGAGAAGTCACTTTCCTCTGTATCTATGTACCAACCCAACTTTCATCAAAGACAAGTCAGAGATCAAAGGCTCTGAAGTTTTACTGAAATTTAATTTTACATTACAAAACCAAGGTGTCCAACTGAATGTGGTGAATGACTAGAGCAAACAACTCTGTCCTAAGAATTTGATAGTCTATTGTTTGAAATAAATTAATACTTTTCTGAATGTAATTCATTTTCCCCCCCAAAGAAAAAAAGTCCACTTTCCTAGAGGAATATCTTCTGTAGTTTCAGTGGGGAAAGGCTGCCAGAATGCTAATAATTGCATTGGGAAGTGGGAAGAAAAAAGGTGTAGTAGCTTTAGTCAATACTGCCTTGCTACCTATTTCCATTGAACACAAAAATATAAGTCAGGCCTTTGTAGAGCCAACTTCCTTCATAGATGTCTTTAACTGGAGGTAGCAGTTTTAATTCTCTTTTTATCTAGTGTTACTCAACAAGATATCTGAAGAAGAGACCAAGAGGGACCTTTGCAACTGAGTCGTATATGAGTAGATATGGGGTCCTCATTTGATACAATCAAAAAGCCCAAAGGAAACAAAAAAAAACCAAAACACCTTCTCAGCACCCATATAAGCAGAGATTAATGGCAAGATTAATACAAGACCCCCAAACAAGCAGTATACAATACCCAGTCAAGGAACTATCAACAAACTAACAGCAAATAATGGCAAACAAAATTTAGGAACCACCAAGGACACTCACACCAATGCTGCAAGGGCAAGCCATTAGGTAAAGGTTCCCTTCGCACATATGTGCTAGTTGTTCCTGACCCTAGGGGGCAGTGCTCATCTCCGTTTCAAAGCTGAAGAGCTAGCGCTGTCCGAAGGCGTCTCTGTGGTTATGTGGCCAGCATGACTAAATGCCAAAGGCGCATGGAACACTGTTACCTTCCCACCAAAGGTGGTCCCTATTTTTCTATTTGCATTTTTTACGTGCTTTCGAACTGCTAGGTTGGCAGAAGCTGGGACAAGTAACAGGAGCTCACCCCGTTACACGGCACTAGGGATTCGAACCGCTGAACTGCTGACCTTTTGATCGACAAGCTCAGTGTCTTAGCCACTGAGCAACCCACTCCTTTCTAGCACTAATGATATAATGATGATTAGGGGACTGGAGGCTAAAACATATGAAGAACGGTTGCAGGAACTCGGTATGTCTAGTTTAATGAAAAGAAGGACTAGGGGAGACATGATAGCAGTGTTCCAATATCTCAGGGGTTGCCACAAAGAAGAGGGAGTCAAATTATTCTCCAAAGCACCTGAGGGTAGAACAAGAAGCAATGGGTGGAAATTAATCAAGGAGAGAAGCAACTTAGAACTAAGGAGAAATTTCCTGACAGTTGGAACAATCAATATGTGGAACAACTTGTCTGCAGAAATTGTGAATGCACCAACACTGGAAATTTTTAAGAAAATGTTGGATAGCCATTTGTCTGAAATGGTGTAGGGTTTCCTGCCTTGGCAGGGGGTTGGACTAGAAGACCTCCAAGGTCCCTTCCAACTCTGTTATTATGTAATGTTATTATTATGATATTACCTAGCTGAATAAAGAAATGTCTGTGAGAAAACCACCAAGCTCGGAACATAGCAACAGTTCAACTTTGAGCTACAAATATTCCTTGTGTAGATGTTGCCCTCTAATAACTTTGAAGCTCAAAATTGTCCTTTCTCTTCCAGATAAGCAGTGAAAGCACCGGATAACCAGAGAAGAAAGGATGCAGTAAAAAGGGCTGGGAAGCTGTTCCTTCCTATAATTTTGAAATATAAATATATATATTGGGACTAAAAAAGAAGCGGCCTCATTGGAATCAGCAATATTGCATTCAGATGGAAAGTTTGCCCACACCCATTCTTTCCTGCTCTTAATTCATTCTTCAGTCAAGCTCTGGAGAAATAAAAAATAAAATGTGGCGCGCCGGGTGAAATCATTTTCTTCACAGCTGCTCTAGGACAGGCAGAACAGATGATAGGATTAATTCTCCATTCAACCTACTGTCCTTTTTCAGGTAATATGGCCAACCAATGTCACAGGGCTATTTGGAGTTCAGATTAATCCTTTCCAGCCTGTGGAATCCAGTGATTATTGGATTTAACCATCCACAGGATACCCCTCTTGTTAGGTTCGGCCAATGAAGAGGCAGGAGACGATACAAGTGACAACAGCTCTGTAGTTTATTGTGATCCCAGCAAAAGCCAACAGGCAAAAACCCCTCTTTAAATAGTTTATTGGCTGAGGCATCAGCCAATCAGCAACGTGCATTTTCCCGCCCAAATTTCCCTCCTAAAATTCAAATACATTACACCTCCAACCTGTTTAAGCACATTGTACAAATATGGCCCTGTTACCACTGTCCAAATCTTCAAAAGCAAACTGAGCTGTGATCATTTCCATTGCTGCAAACCTGAAGCAATAATTTGTTTCTTGCAGCTGCTCGAACGGAGGTTGAAGGACCAACAGCTCGGTCAGTGCCTTGCCTTACCATCACGTTATTTGTTTGTCTAAATTTCTTGAAATATAAGCTATTCAAATATTTAGGGAGTTGAAAAATATATCTACAATTAATTCCAAATACTGTAGACGAACAGGATAATTTAGCTTTGGCCATTAATTCCTGTAATGAATTACCCTTGATCTTTGTTTATACAATGAATTGCTGATGATAGACGGTTGGAAAATAAATAACCAAGATCAATGCTAATCTGACTAATCTTTTGAACCACCTGTTTAAACTACAGATCTACAAAGGATACATTTGGGATTTCCTGAAGCAATCCTTCCATGTTTTTAAAAACGTATCTTTTAGTAAATATCAAATAGGCTTTTTAAAAGTCAGATTAAAAGTGTATAAATGTGCAAATGTGTAATGTGCAAAGCAGGAGTGGGTTCTACTTACCTTTACTACTGGTTTGCAAGGGGAGCGTGCACGTGTGCTCACTTCGCTCACTTGCGCTTCTGCGCATGTGCAGACTGTCAATTATGGCGGGTGGGCGGAATCTCCCACCCAGTGGTGGGTTGTCCCCGGTTCGGACTGGTTCGGAAGAACCGGTAGTAAAATCAGCAAGAGGCTCTGCCCACTGACCATTAGAATAGAATAGAATAGAATAGAATTTTATAGGTGATATGCGCATGCACAGAAGAGCACACACAGGCGTGAGCAAAGTGAGCATGTGCGCATGCAGGGGCACGATGCAAACCAGTAGTAAAGGTAAGCAGAACCCAGCCCTGCTCCTGCCGCTTTTACTACTGGTTATACAGAACCGGACAGAACCAGGAGCAACCCACCACTGGTGCAAAGCCATCAAATATGGTATATAGTAGATTTTTTAAAAAACCTATATCTCAAAGATTTTTTGGTAGCAATTCCAAAATGGTTGATCATATTTTATTGTATTGTGAATTTTACAAAGGTCTTCTGTAGGAGGTTATTTGGCCTATTTTAAAAGCTAAAGGAGGAGATTACCAATAGATACTTCTAAGTATGTACAAATTTTACTTGCAGATAAGAATCCTAAGATTACAATGGCAACAGTCAGATTTTTTTTGACTATAGCTTTAAAAAGAAGGCTTTTAGTAACAAATCAATGAGCTAGAGTTTACATGTATTGTATATAATATTTATTAAATATTTTATTTGTTAAACTGTTTTATCAAATGCCAAGTTTAGATTAGGTTTGTAACTTGCTTTTGGGACTTTTGGTTATAAATAAAATTATTTGTTGGTGTTTTATGCATTTGCCCAATGAGTTATGAAAAGAGTTACGAAGACACCAAGGCTCGGTTGCAGCAAGATCACAGAAATTATAGGGTCAGGGTAAAGCCACAACCACTGAATCTCTATGGCCCTGTATTAACTTTAAGAGCTTGGCTGGCCTGAGAATTCTAGAAGTCCACACATCTTAAAGTTCCCAAGGTGGAGGAATATTTATGTGATCAGAGAAGAATGACTTGAGCAGGATGAGGATGAGGCAAATTCCCACCAACAGGAAAATGACTATAAACTATGCAGAGCTTCAGCGCTGCAGATGAGAAGAATGCACCACAGCTGGGAAACAGCCCTTTATACCCTCATCTGTGTTTGACTTGGCTAAGAGTGAAGATCTTGTATAAAAGTGTTCCAAGTCCACTACTAAGTAGGAATAGGCTTCCAAAATAAATCGGATCTTTTGATCCTTATCTTCCTGGTGGTCAAATGTATCCATACATTAGTTTACATTAAACTATTTAAACGGGATGAAAATATACCTGTAGGTTAATTATGTTACTAGAGATCCAAGTTGACCAGAGAAATCTTAGGAGTTTCATATTGAAGAGAGACTGGCCAAGCCAGGGGGAAGAGTCAAACAGTGACTTAGTCTAGAGGGCAAAGTCTGATTTAAACCTTTGAATGCCACTGAAATTTAGGTAATCTCACCCAGGTGCAAACCACTACTTTGAGAAGATTCTGGGGTATAGGCTTGAGCAATAAAAAAGCTAAATGAACTCTTCAAATGTGTTGTTTACACCTGACATATACTAAAGCAGTGATGGCTAACCTTTTCCAGACCGAGATTTATCCCTCGTTGTCTGCTAGCAGAATAGAAAAATTAACTAATTTGTTCAGATTAGTTTAATTTCCACTTTATTCTGGCTTCAGAACTTGACGCATCGTTGTAATGCTGTGACCACCTAAAAAACAAGTGTGCATCTTGTGTAGCGGCACACACAAAACAAAACTGTGTTTCCTTTTAAATGTGAAACACATATATTGTGGCCTGGATGTCTGGCTAAACTGAAACCTGGAAAAAAGTGGCTATTTTGGATTTTTACCAAGAAAAAAAAATCTGTTGGCATGAGTATAGTGTGTATTTGGGTGTCTTAGAGAGATAACAGGGCATGGCAAATTTATCTAAGCTTAGTTTCCCTTCCACCACTTTTGAGGTGTGTTGATGTGTGTTTGTATGTTGAAAAAAAAAATCAAGATTACCACAACAATGTGAACAAAGCTCCATCACTGTTCTAGCTGCCTGTTCTATCGATGGAAAAAGATGGCTGAAATGTAGTCACATACTCTTGGTTGCCATCTTATGCTATTTTATCCTTCCCTGAGGACACATCTGGTCATTCCAGAAAACGGGCAAGACAGTAAATTACCTGGTGTCTCTGCAGTAGGATAGGGATTTTTCTCTTCATTTTCATTTGGCTGATATTCATCTGTGTTGCTCTGACCAAAAGAGAAAACAGCCATTCTTTAGTTGTGCTTATTTATTAATTCATAAAAACAGTCAACAGTCATCTCAAAGCAAGGTGGATAGTGGAAAGCAGCAAACCTTATTAGAAGATGGAGATTCTCCATCAGCTGTAATTGATTTCAGCTCAATTTTTTCCTCCTTTGTCTCTGCCTCCATAGCTGGCTTTTCGGGCTCCCGTTTCTTCTCAGGACTGGCAGTCCTACCAATTTAGCAGACACACAAAAAATCAACTAATGATTTTTTTTTATGACTTCCTTGAGTAGCGAATAGCCCAATAGACAAGCACAAGAATATTCACTTACCTTCAGAAACATTTGCTCCTCTCAGAAACAAATAATATTAATAATCATGTGCCTATCAGACTTTCAAAAAAGGATTGCATCCTGAAATAATCTAGCGAGTTAATAGAAGGAAAGTTCATCATTCACTTTCCAACCAGTGGTCCCAATTCAATGATGGTGAACCAAAATGTCCAAAGTTCAGAAAAGGCCTGACTTGTTTCTGCTGGTATGTCAGTCACTCACTCACTCACCCCAAAGAAAAGATGGACAATTCTCTCCCTCCCCCTAAATCTAGGCCATATTGAATAGTGGCCCTCAGCAGCAGCGCCGAAGCGGGGCCTGAAGTTGAGGCCTGGGCCTCAGTCTTAGTGCCACCACTGCCACTCTGTGAGTATTAGGGAATGGCGCAATTTCACCCGTGGCCCAGCCCTCCCCAGGATCTGCCATGTACTGTTTAGGAGTATGGCTCTCTTGTGTAACTTCCAGAGGCCATGCAAGAGTTCGCCCCATTCTCACACAGCCTCCACAGCCTCTAAAAAAACCACACAAGAATGAGTGTGCTTAATGAGAATAGCTCTCATGCGTGGGTGAGCACTAGCATTTCACCCAAGACATTGTGGCATGTCATCTTTGGTACTTCACCATTACTGTCCTATCAGTTGTACTTTGTTTGGCAGCTACCTCTTTCCCAAATTACTTGTGGAGGATCTTCAGCCTGTAATGAAAATAACTTTCCTCCATTAATATAGATATATATATATATGTAGGTCTTTGGTTGTTCGGGTTTTCTCCCGTGTAAAATTGGAAATGTCTTGGCAACGTTTCGACGAAGTCTCATTCGTCATCTTCAGGCTTCAGCTTCGTGCTTCTGGGAGCAATGTGTGATCGCAGCTGTTTCTTCCTTTTAACTGCTAGTGGGGGTTTGAACTGATTGGGTGGGAGCTTGGCTGTGCTCTGATTGAACAGGACACACCCCCAGCCAATCAGAGCACAAGAAAACCTCCATCCAATCAGAGCACAGCCAAGCTCCCACCCAATCAGTTCAAACCCCCACTAGCAGTTAAAGGAAGAAACAGCTGCGATCACACATTGCTCCCAGAAGCATGAAGCCTGAAGATGACGAATGAGACTTCGTCGAAACGTCGCCAAGACATTTCCAATTTTACACAGGAGAAAACCCGAACAACCAAAGACCTACATACAAACACCCGTGAAAACCTCAGAAAACAAACAAATATATATATATATATATATATTTATTTATATAAATATATATATAAATATATATATATATATATATATATATATATATATATATATATATATATATATATATATATATATATATATATATATATATATATATATATATATATATATATATATATATATATATATATATACGGGGTTCAAGCTAATGCTAACCTTGCTTCAGTCTGTGCAAAAGCTACTTAAAGTTTCAACAGACATCCAAGATATGTAGATATGTCACCTTTTCTGATCTTTATTGCTCAAGCCAAAAGAGCTCCCATGTATTGACGTTAAAAGATGAAGTGCTTGAGGAGCTATTTTGCAATTTGTATGACTGGCTTCCTGGAATAAACTGAATAAACTCTTGGTGAAGAATACTTATTTTTCTTCAGAATATCTTCCATTGTATATCTTTAGCTAGAAGGAGCACGGTGGCTCTTGCGGTTAGGACATTGGGTTGGAGGTTAGCAAGCCCACGTTTGTGACCTGAGTGCTGCTGCTGTGGGGCAAGAGTGAACTCTCGTCCTTTGCTCCAGCTCCTGCTGGGGACATGAGAGGAGCCCCCAACTGGGAGTCCCCCAGGCAACGGTGATGTCACCGGCTAATCCTTTCAGCCAGGAAGTTCCTCGGTGCTTCTGACATAAGTGCAAAAAACCTTAGCTAGAAATATCGTACCAAACGAAGCTCTTGTTCTGGACATGTTTTTACTCTCAAGAAAAAAAAAGGCTAACATTTTTAATGCCAAAATAGACAAACGTTTACCTTGCTAGTTTTTTCCTTTCTTTTCTCCCGTGTAAATTGGAAATGTCTTGGCGTTTTGAAGTCTCATTCGTCATCTTCAGGCTTCAACACTTTAACAACAGAATAATCAGAGAAGCCATTGAGATAAACGCCCACACAGCATGAACAAGCGAGATGACACCTCCGCCTACCAGCCATTTGGAAACCCGCCCTTATTGACAAGCGTGTCCCTAACACGAGGAATGACACCAGACCCACACTCACAAGGTCCACACAGGATGCCACCACCCCACATCCACCCAGAAAGCAGACCCAAACCCACACTGATCATGAAGCACGACCAAGGACCAGAAGCCAGACCGCAGCTGCAACATTAGCCATTTCAAACCCCTCCAATCCATTCATGCAGCAGACTGTCACCCACTATGAAGATGTAGCACGACCACAAAGCCAAACAACAGCTATGCAGCTCACCAGCTCAAATCCCCTGCAGCACAGACTAGACTGAGCACAACCAAGCCCCCACCAACACAGGACACACCCCAGCCAATCAGAGCACAGAAAAACCCCATCCAATCAGAGCACAGCCAAGCTCCCACCCAATCAGTTCAAACCCCACTAGCAGTTAAAGGAAGAAACAGCTGCGATCACACATTGCTCCCAGAAGCACGAAGCTGAAGCCTGAAGATGACGAATGAGACTTCGTCGAAACGTCGCCAAGACACTTCCAATTTTACGGAGAAAACCCGAACAACCAAAGACCTATATACAAACACCGTGAAAACCTCAGAAAACAAATATTGCACCTCTACGGGAGGAAATCCACCATCTGACCAGGACCTATGAAAACTAGAAGTCCAAGAGCTTCCATTTTATGTGACCTCGCATTCCTACGAAACTGCCGCGATCAAAATTTAATCCCCAAATGCTTCCAATTGAAATTCCACTCCAACTCTGCAGCCACCAAGCGCATCCTAAAAAGAACAGAATTGGCCTTAATCAGAAATGAACTTCACACAAAAAGATTCCTCCTAGATCAAATCAACAAAGATCTCCTCACACTTCACCTCAAACTCAGCAACAAGATGCACCCTGCACTTTGGGACAAATCCAAAACAACTTGCCGTCTGGAGGCGAAACACAGACCACCCTCAAGACAGACACGCACACCAACAAACTCCGAAGACTACAAGAGCATGAAACAAACCCCTCCACCCTCACAGCAACACATGAAACAAACAGTGCATAACATCTCAGATAGGATCCTCACCAAAGCTGAAACCGATGTCCTTTCCAAAGTTCAACTTTGCAGTCACTCCCAAATACATCCCCACGAAACCATTATATGCGGAGTTGAAACCAGCCTGACCAAAATCAACCCCGATGATGCTAACAAAATCAGACTCGAGATCTCCAACATCCTCTGCAGCAGCAAGCCACCCAAAAGCAACTTACCCAAGAGGAACAGACAGCACTACTTAACCTGAAAAAGATACCAGCATAATAATCCTACCAGCAGACAAGGGCAACGCCACGGTGGTTATGAACACATCTGACTACCAAACCAAATTAACCAACCTACTCCAAGACCCTGCATACAAGCCCCTAAAACAGACCCCACCACCTACCTAGAAAAACCACTAGATCCAAAATAAAAGCCTCCCCATCAGCGAAGAAATCCAACAAAGAATCATTCCCAGAGAAATCATCCAGATGCCCTAAGCTCTATGGCCTCCCAAGATACACAAAGAAGGAACCCCAACTCAGACCCATAGTCAGCTCCATAGGCTCACCTCTACAAAACCTAGCCAAATTTCTCGCCAAACAACTACAGCCCTATGCAGAATCCATCACCTCACACGTAAAAAACTCATTCCAGTTCATAGAGATCATAAAGAAACAAAACTTACAGCCCAGCGACCTACTCGTGAGCTTTGATGTCATATCCCTCTTCACCCAAGTGCCAATCAAAGAAGCCTTGACAGCTATCCAAAACAAATATAACCCCCCCAAGCACATCCTAGATCTGACCAACCACTGCCTATCCAACACATACTTCATCTATAATGGACAAAAATACAAACAAGTAGAAGGAGCACCCATGGGATCACCCCTCTCACCTGTCATTGCCAATCTCTACATGGAACACTTTGAAACCCAAGCTCTAGAAAAATCTGATCACAAACCCAAACTCTGGCTCAGATATGTAGACGACACCTTCATAATCTGGCCACACGGGAAAGAAAAACTTGACAACTTCCTCACACACCTCAATAGCCTACACCCCAAAATACAGTTCACCATGGAAACAGAAGTTAATAACCAACTTCCCTTCCTGGATGTCTTAGTCTACAGAAAACCCAATGGCTCCCTAGGACACACCATCTACCAGAAGAAAACACACACAAACCGCTATCTGCACGCACTCACACCACCACCCAGCACAGATCAACTCCGTAGCCAAGACACTCATCTCCAGAACAAAATGCTTAGCTGATGAACAACACCTAAAACCGAACTACACACTCTCACTAACGTACTAACATCCAATGGATTCCAAAGAAATAAGATTACCAAGCTAATCCAAAAAGAACCCACCACTAAAATCCAAGACAGAGAACAAGAAAATGGCACAGCCCTCCTCCCATATATAAAAAGCACCACAGACAGAATCAGCATGATCCTCCACAAACACAACATCAAGACAGCATTCTGCACAAACAGAAAAATATCCACCATCCTAAGAAACCCCAAAGACAAAATTGAGTTAGAAAATCAAGGAGTATATGAAATCCCATGCACCGCCTGCCCCACCACATACATTGGACAAACCAACAGAAGAATAAGTGCGCATTGAAGAACACAAGAACTCATTCAAAAGAGGAACCAACTTCTTCCCTGGTCCAACACTTTAAAGTCACAGGACATGATATTGACTTTAAAAGACCAGAACTATCGCCAAAACTGAACACTTTAACAACAGAATAATCAGAGAAGCCATTGAGATAAACGCCCACACAGCATGAACAAGCGAGATGACACCTCCGCCTACCAGCCATTTGAAACCGCCCTTATTGACAAGCGAGTCCCTAACACGAGGAATGACACCAGACCCACACTCACAAGGTCCACACAGGATGTCACCACCGCACATCCACCCAGAAAGCAGACCCAAACCCACACTGATCATGAAGCACGACCAAGGACCAGAAGCCAGACCGCAGCTGCAACATTAGCCATTTCAAACCCCTCAATCCATTCATGCAGCAGACTGACACCCACTATGAAGATGTAGCACGACCACAAAGCCAAACAACAGCTATGCAGCTCACCAGCTCAAATCCCCTGCAGCACAGACTAGTCTGAGCACAACCAAGCCCCCACCAACACAGGACACACCCCCAGCCAATCAGAGCACAGAAAAAACCCCATCCAATCAGAGCACAGCCAAGCTCCCACCCAATCAGTTCAAACCCCCACTAGCAGTTAAAAGGAAGAAACAGCTGCGATCACACATTGCTCCCAGAAGCACGAAGCTGAAGCCTGAAGATGACGAATGAGACTTCGTCGAAACGTCGCCAAGACACTTCCAATTTTACACAGGAGAAAACCCGAACAACCAAAGACCTATATATATATATATATATACGGGGTTCCAAGCTAATGCTAACCTTGCTTCAGTCTGTGCAAAAGCTACTTAAAGTTTCAACAGACATCCAAGATATGTAGATATGCCACCTTTTCTGATCTTTATTGCTCAAGCCAAAAGACCTCCCATGTATTGACGTTAAAAGATGAAGTGCTTGAGGAGCTATTTTGCAATTTGTATGACTGGCTTCCTGGAATAAACTGAATAAACTCTTGGTGAAGAATACTTATTTTTCTTCAGAATATCTTCCATTGTATATCTTTAGCTAGAAGGAGCACGGTGGCTCTTGCGGTTAGGACATTGGGTTGGAGGTTAGCAAGCCCGCGTTTGTGACCTGAGTGCTGCTGCTGTGGGGCAAGAGTGAGCTCTCGTCCTTGGTTCCAGCTCCTGCTGGGGACATGAGAGGAGCCCCCAACTGGGAGTCCCCCAGGCAACGGTGATGTCACCGGCTAATCCTTTCAGCCAGGAAGTTCCTCGGTGCTTCTGACATAAGTGCAAAAAACCTTAGCTAGAAATATCGTACCAAACAAAGCATGAGAAGCTCTTGTTCTGGACATGCTTTTACTCTCAAGAAAAAAAAAGGCTAACATTTTTAATGCCAAAATAGACAAACGTTTACCTTGCTAGTTTTTTCCTTTCTTTTTCTTCTTCCTCCTCCTTTTGAGCAGATGTCAAGCTTTCGGCATCAGCAAGATTGTCCACAGCAATGGCCAAGAAGACATTCAGCAGGATATCTATTTGTAGATTCTTTAAAGAAAATATCGGTGAATATCTATGAAGCACAATCCTGTGAAATGGTATTTAGAATGTACCACATGTGATAGGCAACATGAAGATAAACATTCAAATTAATATAAATAGTTTTAAGGGTGAATGCATAAATTATTTCATATATTTCACCAAGAATAGCAGACACAGCAATGTTTCCCAATGCATTGGTGAGGCCATATAAAAAAATGTTCATCAAGAGTAAATGTTTAAGTAAAAATTAGCATTTTTAGATCCAAATTACCACACATGATGATTACACAACTGAAAAAAGAGGTGGCATTTGGCTAACTTCAGATGGTCAGTACTTGGAATATACCTTCTCTACAGTTTTATGTATATACATACATTAGGTATGAAAGAACATATTGGATAGCAAATGATTTCCAATAGTTTTGATTATTTGGCTTTGTCCCAAGAAATATTAATAATCTTAAGAACTTTGTTTAGTGTTTGGTGCCAAGTTTTCCAAGTCTGGCCTCGTTTCCTCTTCCCTCCAGGAGGTATCCAACGTAGTGCAATTTTGGGATGCCAGTCTTCAGGCATAAGTGATATATGGCCACCAAACCACATATGATGTTCATTGACAGTTCTCAATAAGTGTTCTGAATCTGATCTTTGTAGTACCTTCTCATTAGTGATGTGGTCACAATGTGAGACATGGAGCATTCTTCTCAAGCAGCATTGCTGCAAAACATTTAACTGTTTAATCAACTTCCATGTTTCACAAGCATACATTGCAGTTGGTATGACAACACTCTTGAAAAGAATTTTATCTTTGTGGTAATACTTATGGCAGTCGTAGACCAAATTGGGTGCATGCCTTGAAATATGGCTGCTGCCATTCCAATTTGATAGTTAATGTCCTTATTTATACCTTCATCGATAGACATAATGCTAAGTAAATGCAAATGTAATATCAGTAAATTGTTGGACTTGTTCTGTAACCTGGCTATGGACTGTTATAGGCACATTACCCTGAGCACTTCCGACATGCATAAACTTGGTTTTCTCAAAATTTATAAGTAAGCCAATCTTGTTGGCCTCATTATCTAAACTGATGGTCATTTCTTGCAAGCACCCCTGTTTTCACCAAGCAATGCGATGTCATCTGCAAAATCTAAATCTGTTAAATGAGGTGTTGCCCACGGGATGCCAAAGCTAGAGTTATCCATCGCTCTATGCATAACAAAGTCCATGGAAAGGAGAAACAAGAATGGTGATATTATATATCCTTGTCTTACTCCTGTATCGATGTTAAAGAATCTGTGTTGCCAGATTCCATTCGTACACAGCAGCTAGAGTTATAATACAGGCTATTAAAGATGTTGATAAAACACTGAGGAATACAATAAGGCTTTACAATATTCCATAGTGATTCTCGTTGAATAGTATCTTTTTGAAATCAATAAAATCGATTACCATTGGCTTCTGATATTTCTAGAATTTTGAAATTCATTATTTAAAAATTTAAAAATGAAATTAAAAGATGCTTGCTCCTATGGCAAATCTAGACAGTGTACTAAAAAGCAGAGATATCACCCTGCCAACAAAAGTGCATATAGTCAAGGCTATGGTGTTCCCAGTTGCAATGTATGGCTGTAAAAGTTGGACCATCAGAAAGGCTGAGCGCCAAAGAATTGAGGCCTTTGAACTCTGGTGCTGGAGAAGATTCCTGCAAGTCCCTTGGACTGCAAGGTGATCAAACTGATCAGTCCTAGAGGAGATTAACCCTGACTGCTCTTTAGAAAGCCAGATCCTGAAGATAAAACTCAAATCCTTTGGCCACCTAATGAGAAGGAAGGACTCACTGGAGAAGAGCCTAATGCTGGGAAAGATTGAGGGCAAAAGAAGAAGGGGACGGCAAAAGAAGGGGAATGAGGTAGCTGGATGGGGTCTCTGAAGCAGTAGGCGTGATCTTAAATGGTCTCCGGGGCATAGTAGAGGACAGGAAGGCCTGGAGGAAAGTTGTCCATGGGTTTGTGATGGGTTGGACATGACTTTGCAAGTAACCCCAACAACAAATTTAAAAATGTACTCAAAATGTGGTCTTAGAATAGAATAGAATAGAATTTTTTATTGGCCAAGTGTGATTGGACACACAAGGAATTTGTGATTATTATTATTATTATTATTAATAATAATAATATGTGATAATATAATAATAATATAATAATAATATATTATTAATAATACATAATAATAATATTATGTGAGCATTAAGGTATGTCCTGTCCTGTTTAGAACTCCCTGTGTTACATTGGATCCTCTAAAGCAGAATTGTCTGCCTTTCCCTTATGAAAAGCATAAAAACCTTTCTTTGATGAAGGGATTGGCAGCTGTTAATGGCGAAAGCAGTTTTGCTAGGAGCAAACCTACAGGTCTGAAATTTATCCAAGGAACTTTTGCTGTCCTTGTGACTTTCTATCCATTTTCCCACTTGAAGAAGAACAAACCAGGAAACCAACTCTCTCTACTCTGATAAGAGTCTCTTTTCCTTTCTGCTTGCTAAACATTGATGTTTTTAATTACCTGATCCAGAAGGAGCAATAGCTGAGCTAGCAGGAGATGGCAGAGAGGAAGAAGAGCAGCAGGATGTAGCCTCAGTCAGTACAGACCATTTTATCGTACATGAGTCCTAGCTGGTGCTTAACCGTATCAATTGCCAATGCTGCCCTATTGTTAATTCAAACTATATTCAAACGATTTGCAATAGAGAAACACTCAAGGATACAGTTTCCACAGATGAAGAGGATGATGAAGTAAATACAGACCAACATGCCTGGAAAAGAGGGGCCGCCATAAGCCATGATTCCATCATACATCACCGAATTCCAGTCCTCCCCAGTCAGGATCTAAATGACACATTCCCGCCAATGGAGGGGGGGATATATAGTTAGACAGCATGCAGAACACCTGCAAAAAAGCCTGTTACAAGAAATAACACCATCCTGTTCTATTTTGAAGAAACCTACCTGATCAGTAAACTCCAAGGTATTGACTCAAATCTCCATTTGAGTTTCAAGATACAAATGGAAAGATGTTCTGCACAGATGGGTTGGGTTAGATATCCACCAACTCAGGCTGCAGAGTAGAATCTTAGTCTACATAGATTATCCAGTCCATCCCTCTGCTCAATCTATAAACTGAACTACAGATTATCGTCATCCAACCTCCACTGGAAAATCTCAAACAAGGGAGATCTAGCACAATTCTAGACAGATTATTGTTTAGCATCTTTTACAGTTAGGAAATTACGTCTCATATTCAGCATGGATCTCCTTTCCCTTAATTTTAGTCAATGAAGAGTGCATTGGGATTAATACCTCCCATGATCTAGATACAATGCTTTTGTTATTTCAGCCTCCCAAAAAATTGACTTGTTTTGTTGTGCTGCTGTCTCATACCATGTGTTTATTCTGATCCACTGTAACTTCTTGATCAGGGGTCTCCAACCTTGGCAACTTTAAGACTTGTGGACTTCAACTCTCAGAATTCCTCAGCCAGCTTTGCAAAGTCTTAAAGTTGCCATGGTTGGAGGCCCCTGCTCTAGATCTTTCTTATGAATAATTGCTGCCGGCCTAGATCTCCCTAATCTTGTACTTATTGTAATATTTTGTATTCATATTCAGCCCACCTTCCCTAGGTTTGCCTGCTTTGGGAAATATTGCAACATTTAAAAAAAAAGTTCTAGCGATTAATGAATATTAATTATCTTTCTGAAAGTGTTTAGTTCAATGTATTTATTTATTTATTTATTTTATTTTATTCAATTTTTATACCGCCCTTCTCCAGAAGGACTCAGGGCGGTGTACAGCCAAGTAAAAAATCACAGTATAAATATTAAAAGAAATTAAAACAAACATATTATAAAGTGGCCGAATTTAAAACATTTAAAATATTAAGATATAAATAACCCCAATAAAATTTTAGGCCAGTCCCGCTTGAATAAATAGGTGCGTTTTCAGCTCACGGCGAAAGGTCCGAAGATCAGGCACTTGACGTAAACCAGGGGGAAGCTCGTTCCAGAGCGTGGGAGCTCCCACAGAAAGCCCTACCCCTGGGGGCCGCCAGCCGACATTGTTTGGCGGACGGCACCCTGAGAAGGCCCTCTCTGTGAGAGCGTATGGGTCGGTGGGAGGCGAAAGGTAACAGCAGGCGGTCCCGTAAGTACCCGGGTCCTAAGCCATGGAGCGCTTTAAAGGTGGTAACCAATACCTTGAAGGTAGGTTGGTACAGACATAAGAATCCTCTTCCATTGTTACTTAAGGGTGCATTATTTTTTTTTAAATAGACTGAAAGAAAACGGTACCTGAAACACAGTGAGCAATGACTGTGGAAAGTTGTCAAAGGTGCTTCTCCTGGTCTGCATCTCATCAAAGTTAAACTTGCCCCCAAAGAGCTGCATCCCTAGGAGGGAGAAGATGATGATGAAGAGGAAGAGGAGCAGCAGCAGGGAGGCAATGGAGCGCACTGAGTTGAGCAAGGAAGCCACCAAATTACTCAAGGAATTCCAGTACCTGGGGAGCCAAACAAAAAAACAAGCAGGTGTTTCTTGTCTGTGTTAGGTATTTCTTTGAGGAAAGCTGCCATGAAAATGTCTTTTCCAAAGAATGAATTAAGAAATGAATAATTCAGATATTCCTCTAACACAGGGGTAGTCAACCTTTTTATAGCTAACGCCCACTTTTGTATCTCTGTTAGTAGTAAAATTTTCTAACCACCCACCAGTTCCACAGTAAAGTGCCGTGTATCGTCATCTGTGCATGCCTCTTGCGCATCGTGGATTGGGTTGGGGGGGGCGCCGGCTACCAGCTCTGCTTGTCTTTTACAGCTGGGTGATGTGGGGGAAGATGCGTGAGCTATTCTGGGACGAGGCTCTTTTGTTTGCAGTCGCACAGTAGCGCCATTTAGTTTCACTTATGTAACAGGAACTAAACTTATGCATGGGCGATAGTATATTTTCAGAAATTTAAATTGTCACAGGGAATTTTATGAAAACCTAATGAAAATGTCTTTAAATAATGCTATGAATTTTTTTTAAAAAGTCAGTTAAATTAAACAAAAGGAAAGTGCTTCAGTATCGGACAAAACCCCTACCACCCACTATGAAAGCTGGAATGCCCACTAGTGGGCAGTAGGGACCAGGTTGACTACCACTTCTCTAAAATATACAGTAGAAAACTAGCGACCACAGAAATAAAACACAAAAGTTCTTCCCAATTTCTGCACCTTGAATACTTAGGACATATATCAACATGCAATCATTTGTAGAAATGTCCAGGGAAGAAATAGCAGACTGAGAACAGTTCTGCAAAAAGTGGAATTGAAGACTGCAGCAGAAGGCAGAGCCAGAGAATAGACTGGCTTTTTGAACATTCCTCTTTGGATAAGGAGAGGACTTGGGATTGCCCACAAGCTTCTCCTTGTGAGACTGCAAGATAACAGTCTCCAGCAACTGCAGAGCTCTGGAAGATGAGGTAATCTCATGCAGAACAAGTGACCGAGAATCTATGGAACCAGGGGGACCTAGATCCTACACCAATATGTCTCCATAAACTCCATTCATTAAGACGGAATCTCATGTCACTTGGACGGTCCAGGGTGGAGATGATACCTCACTCTATGCTGTTGAATGACCTCACCCAGCAGCTTGGTGTATATGTTAAATAGGAGTGGGGAGAGTGTTGAACCCTGCATCACCCCGTAAGCAAGGGCCATGGAGAAGACTTCTCCTCCACCCATCAACTCTGCTTGGAACTATTCCCAAAGAAAGCATAGAACAAGTGTAAAATAGTGCTGCCCATTCCCAGCCCCTGACTGAGTCCAGAAGGATGTCATGATCAAGAGTGTTGACAGCTGTCAGACTTTCAAGGTAGGTCAACTAGGAAACCAAATTATGCATTCTACTTTTATTATAAGATCCTTCCTTCCTTCCTTCCTTCCTTCCTTCCTTCCTTCCTTCCTTCCTTCCTTCCTTCCTTCCTTCCTTCCTTCCTTCCTTCCTTTCATATGCCACCCATATCGCTGTTAAGTGACGTATAGTAACAGTATCTGAAGCCTGAATGTGCTTCTTCCCTCATCTTCATGATAATTTGGTTGGGTCTTGTCTGAGAGGCTTACTCAGGTTATAGTTCTGGCCTAGATTCAGGGTTTTTTTTTTATCAGACCTTTGCCCTGGTTGTAGCTTTTCCTCCTGTTCCTCAACATTATTACTTCTTTCCATTACAAAAGCTGGTGAAAAATCTAGGGGAGCAAGCATGGATACATTGCCCCATCCCATCCTGTCAAACGTCATCCACTAATGCGATCAACGCCTTTTCAATCCTATGTCACAGCCTGCAACATGATTGGAAGCCATCCTGTTAATTAGCCTCATTCAGAGTTTTTTGGAATTGCTGAGCAACCATTTTCTCAGTCACCTTCCCTCAAATGTCTCCCAAAATCATGAGTTGAGAACTTCATTGCTAATCTGGCCAGACAATCAAGGAAACCAAGAAGGGAGGTTGACATGCAGTACTGCAGTAGGGAAGCTGATATAATTCCAATAGCCCCAACTGACTCCTAGAGCTGAAACTAATAGGTATCTTATGTGTCTGGGGACCAGTACTCTGGATGCCAAAAGAGAAACTTGGGTGACATAGCCACACCTCACCCCTGACCTGGGTTCTTGATTGATGCCACACTTGAAACGCAGGTGGGCACATCTCCAAGAAAGGAACACTCCCTTCTGGGCCCAATCAAATCTTGGTGATATACACCAGGTCAGTCCTCAGTGATCAGCTCACAGATGAAGGAGGCCTTACTACAGATTTTGCTTTGAGAGATTACCAGAGTATACACTTTCACAAAGAGAATGCAATGAGGTAAACTGGAACATAAACAATTATAGTATGCCCCCATATACACCCTCTGTGCTGCCAACACTCTAATGCAAAACAGTGACTGAAAACACACTGTACATAACATTGCTAATGCTAGAAACCAGATTTGCCCACACAAATAATTCCAAGAAGTCAGAGGGGGAATTATAATGAAAAGAAAAACTAATTCCATATTTGATTAAACCCAAATCAAAAGACTTAGTCTATTATAACTCAGCTCTTTATAAAACCTCTAATATTAGGAGGTTTCTGCCCCTTTCCCTGTTATTGTATTATTCACTTTCTATAAGCCAAAAGCTCTTATGTTGAAATTATGTATCTGCCTTTTGCAATCAGCCATTTTACCAATTATGATGATAAAGAAGAAATGCAGAACATTACTTTATGATAACTAAGTCTGCACACTCTAAAACCATTTGTGATCATATAATTCTCAATGGGTTTTCTATTTTTACAGTCTGTGATTTACTGGGTTTTAGTTCTATTAGAATCATGATTTTATTTTCTATTTTAATGTAGTTGTTTTGTGTGCCACTAGAGACACAGAGTTATATGGCTGCAATATACACACAGTTAATAAATAACCAGGAATAATAGCCTTCATTTCAATTATGCCACCCAAAATAGCTTGTTCGTTGAAAATTGGACAAATAAATAAACAAAATTAAAATAAAGGCTTATGGATACGGAAGAGAGAGAATACGGATTTGCAAGGAAAGAGAAAGAGGAGATAGAGTTCTCTTTTGATATATGATCTAAATTCAGGAAATCTTTGGGGCAATTGAGACCATCCAGGGGCGGGTTTCAAAACCTGTAGCTACCGGTTCACTCGTGGGCACGCCTGTGCTTGTGTGCGCATGCACAGAAGCATCCGAGCGGAGCCTCCCCCCGCCGCTGCTACCAGTTCGCCCGATTCAGGGCAAACCAATAGCAACCCACCACTGAGACCATCTATAGCCAATCAATAGCTCTAACAAGATCACTGAGTGACTATTTAGATAGTTCGTTTGTTTGAGGCGATTCTGGTCCCATATCAGCCCATCATGGTAATGTAGACTAAGAAACCAGTGTCATGTAGGCCCAAAATAACTATATAGCAGAGTATAGTATGACTGTGCTTCTATCTACCTCCTTTTATCTTTGTGTGAAGTAGGGAGCAGTTTGTCTAAATTATTTTCTTGGCCCAAGCTCAAGACCCTCTGATTGTTGATTTGGTAGTGGAACTTCTGCCTATTTCTCAAGGCCACACCTTAAAAAAAGGAGACCTGGAGTGTGCCCATTCTGCTGAACCTTGTGAGACATACACAAACAACTGGGGAAAGTCAGTTCCAAGCAACATGGTTTGTTTTTTTTCACAAAGTCAGCAGTATAAAATCTGGTAAATTTAAAATTTTCTAAACATTTGATTAATCCCTTTATTATCTCCAAGAGTTCAAATTACAATAGGTGTTATAGCTAACACACTCTTCTAAAGTCTTTTAAAAATAAAGGTATACAACAACCTTTACACAGGATAGAAGTAGTTTGAGAAATAGGACTTTGTTAGCTTAGAACAATAAACAGCATGTATGCCTTAGAACTTTTTATGTAGTTGAGCATAAATGTTTTGCTTTACCATGTCCTAACTGTCTTTTCTAGATTTCAGACTATTTCCAGGCCCAATTCAATTTTTCAGGGGTTATTTAGCTTGGGACCAAAGTATCTGAATTATTTTGTAGTCCTTGCTTGACAATCACAATTGGGACTGGCAATGCTGTTGCTAAGAGATGTGGTCATTTAAGCCAGCCATCATAGCATTATGACTTGTGATTTTACTGCTGGTTTCTCCATTGACTCTTCATCACAAGCTGGTTGGGAAGCACACAAATGATTGTGGGATGCTGCAATGTTTGTAAATGCTCACAAATTGTGAAGTGCTCAATTTTTGATTTATTTTGACAGCTGTAAATGAGGACTGGTAATTTCAGACGGGAACTAAGCACAGCAGTTGTTAAACAAGGACTACCTGTACGCTTCAGAAGCCCTTGTGCATTGGCCTGATCAACTGAGGCCTTTCAAGTCCTGCTGCTCCACCTCCCAAGTGTCCTCCCAAATAGGATTCTATTATTATTATTATTATTTTATTTACACAAAATGACAGTATACACAGCAAACGAGATAATTATGCTGGATTTTGTATCACAGATCACTAGTCGAACACTTCCCAAGCGTTTAGAACTGCGTGATGTATCGGCGGATTATGCGAGCAGATCCCAGTAAGGTGACCTTCTGCAGCTGACCAATGGTGATCTTATCAGCGCCAATTGCTTTTAACTGCTTGCCTAGGTCTTTAGGCACAGCTCCCAGTGTGCTGAGTACCACTGGAACCACCTGCACTGGTTTATGCCAAAGTCTCTGCAATTCGATTTTCAAATCTTGATATCTGGTGACTTTTTCAAGTTGTTTCTCATCAATTCTGCTGTCACCAGGTATAGCAATGTCATTATTATTATTATTATCATCATCATCATCGTCATCATCATCATTAAAATTTATATAGCAACCCATCTCACAAACATGACTCCGAGTGGTGTACAATAACTAAAATAACTAAAGGACTAAAATAACTGAGCGGTGTATAACAACCAAAACCAAGTCTAAATAATCACAGAACTATTACAAATAAATACAAATAAGATTGTAGGGCAATGGATTAACATCCTATATATAATGTAAATAACTCACAACTTCCCTGTTTCTAGAGGATCCCCAAAGCTGCTGGAAAAATCATCGTTTTAAAGGATTTTTGAAAGGCTGATCGGATTGGGGTTAAACTTTACCTCACAGAGTGAACATTTATTTTTAGTTTTATTTATTAAATTTATATGCTGCCCATCTCATTGCCAAGTGACTCCATTCTTGATTTGTCATGTCTATTTATTTTACCTTTCAAACCATCCTAATTTTATGAGGTTCTTAGCTGTTTTATGTCGCATTTATATTTGACTGTGATTTTATTTAAATCCATGTATTTCTTGCCCATTGCCCTGGCCTATCTTATTTGCACAGCACCTTACAACACAGTGGGAAAAAAAAGTAATGAAAGGGCATAAATAATTTAAAAATTGTTTCCACATCACCAGTCAAAAAGCAAGAAATGACTTTCAAGGAAAGAATGATTCATGCAAAGGAGTGGCAGATTCGTAATTTGCCTTATTTGTTTGGAATAACATTTCCAAGTAGAAAATGGTCGAACTTCCTTTCTCCCCTGTCAAGCCCACATAACATTAAAAAAAAATCATATACCTTGTGATTTTAAAGATCCTCAGAAGTCGTACACATCTCAGCACGGAGATGCCAAGTGGGGACATGATTTTTGTTTCCACTAAGATAGTTTCCAGGATTCCGCCACACACGATGAAACAATCAAAGCGGTTGAAGAGAGACACAAAATAAGCCTGAAGACCCAGGCTGTACATCTTCAGCAGCATCTCAGCCGTGAACAAAGCCAGCAATACCTTATTCGCAGTGTCTCATAAAAAATAAATAAACAAATAATGATCATTATAATGGCACTGAAAGACTAGTTCAACCCAGGGAGCTGCAAACTTGGCTCTTTTAAGACTTGTGGACTTCAACTCCCAGAGTTGGTGTCCACAAGTCTTAAAAGAGCCAAGTTTGCAGACCGCTGGTTCAACCAAAAGATGCTAAGAACTCTATACTATCATACAAATAAATCATAAAGTGGCACTATTTAAAGAAGCACACAGAACGTGGAATATGGGATTGAAAATATTTTTTATTATTTTATTTTCTTCTTGATGCTTAGTAAATAATTGCAAAAAACAATCGAATATCAAATGTTTTGAGAGGATATAAATAAGTTCATTTAATTGAAGATTGGAATGGTACAAAATGCAGACATATTTTATGCACTGATAATTAGTTTTGACATTTTGTAATTAATTCTTTCTGGGGCTTAAGTGATCAAATGGTTTTACGTCATGTAGACTTATTGCATTCAGTTTATGTTCGCACAACACTAACTCTCTGCCTCTTCTTACCTTGGACTTCAGTGAGCCAGTCTGGTTGATTGTAATGCTCAGAGGCAATGGCAAGTGTGTTGAGAAACACCAGGAAGATCACAAGCCAGTAGAACACATTGGATTTGACAGCAGCTCGACATTTTCGTCTACAGAATCGATTCCATCTACGCCAGTAGCGGCTTGGAAAAAAGGAAACAAAAGAGAAAAACTGACCATGGTTGCAGGACATTCCGATCTGCCTCATGACCTAAGGACTACTTTTTCTCAAGAATGTCTGTGATAAATAAGTTTATAAGAAGAGGCAAATAAAGTCACGTTTGTAACATTATCCCCAAACAATCCTCACCTTTTTCTTTCTTGCAGACTTTTATTTTAATTTCGGTATTCCTGAAGAGTAAAATGGTTCGGCGAGAGACTACACAAAATATGTTCAAATTGTCCTACACAATATTATCATACATTGGAAGGTATACTTATATATCTTATACCTACTTATTTATTAAATTTAAATACTGTCTCTCTCATTAATATATTGAACTGGAACTTGTTAATTTATTGAATAAGAGTTTTGTAGAAAGCGGCTTTCTAGCCTAATAAAGATTACTGAGCATAAATTTGCCGTTCTTAACCACTGAGGCTTTGGCATCTTAGCATAAATAAGCATAAATTACCATAAAATAAAGATTCAAGTTGATCATTTCCTTAGGTGATGACTGGACAGTTTGGATATACTAGATACTGTTTGAGAAATTGTGGTGAAGATTATTTTTTTTCTACCATTAAATCCCTTTCCTTTGCTTTATTGCATAGAACTTTTCTCTTTCAATGGCTTTCAACGAAGGACCATAAGTTTAAATAAAGATTTCAGAACTTTCATTCTTGTGTATTTGCCTCTTGAAATAAGACAGGCTGGATTCACTTGGGACCAGCTAGTGGGAAACGTGCGTGAAATTGTCCTACAAGATGCATATGTTTTATTTTGTACCATGTTGCTGCTAAGATTTGTATGGAGGAGCTCCAACAAAAACTGCTGTTAGAAGTGGGACGAAGAAGCCGATTCTTGGTTTTTCCTTTCTTCTCATACACCTCAAAAGATGCAAGGCTACGGATTCAAAACTACAGCTTCCACCTCTGTGGTTAGTTAGAATTCAGTAGTTCAGTTTGTGTAAATATGACTTCTTATGCTTAAAATGAGCATAATGGTTATTAGGTTACATTCCAGTTGTTGAATTCTCCTTAGGCTTTCCCACCATGAAATAATAATTTCCCAATTATCTAATATCCACAGGCTTTATCTTTGATTACAGGAATTGACCCTTTTCTGTTCCTGCTGAATATAATTTTAGCCATATTGGCTTTCATGATCAAGGTCTATAGTAGCTCATAACTCAACAACAATAACCAAAGAATTCTCTGGATCAAAATTGTTTTGAAGAATTCTATAGCAAGGTTACAGTATCTTCTCTCTTGTACCCAGAGTAATAATACTCATTGCTGAGATGGGCTACGAACGCAATGTGATGTTACAGTTTGCTTTTCTGGAACACATGTGCCCCACATAAGAGTCAGAGTGACTTCAGACAGTAATTACTAATAACCCCCTCCAAAAAAAAAGAAAAGAAAAGAAGAGCTAATTATACATCTCCTATTCTTCAGAATTTAGCTTGCTTAGCAACCAGTTTCCAAGCAACTGGTGCCTAATCTAGTCTTGTTATATGATGCATATTTAAAGGATGCAGCTCATCTCTGCCCCCTTCTATCTTGTCTCTGCCCAGTGATAAGAATAAGCAGCAATTTATTTATTGATTTAAAGCATTTATATAGTCGCCCATCTTTTAAACAACTGTGGGTTTCTCCCAATGAAAACATTCTAGCTGAACTGTCAGTAAAATAATACAGTAAGTGAATTTTCCAGCAGTATCTTATCAGACAGTCTTCTGTATTTCTAAGATAATGTCTTACAACAGCATATGGTTCCTAAATTGCTGTCTGCCGGGTTTTTCACCTGCCTTTATATTTTTTTAAAAGTTTGTTTATTTATGGATGTTTCTCTCTAAAAAGTAAAATGCTAGCTTGTAGCTATCCTCTTTATTTATATGGATGCTTTTGTTCTCAAAGGCATTCTTAAAAGATCACAGATGGCTGCAGCCTTAATGTTTTGTGTTGAAACACATTCAGCAGCTGTGCTCTCTGTAAGAAAAGTAATCCAGGGGTTGTGGTTGGCTGCTAAAGGTGCATTTCTTCCATGTCCATCCCCGCCTCCCAATTTTAACTTTCCTGCCCAAATCTCTGGAAATTCTGGTGGTTTCTTATCCAACTATTTCTCAGATCTGATATTATTAGCTCAGTTTTTCTCAGTCTTGGCAATTTTAAGTTATATAGAATTTTTCAACCAGCTGCTGTGGCCTGTCGGCCAGTGGCTCCTCCAGCAGCCAAATCAGAGGAGGAGGAGGTGTGAGAGTCATGGTCAGCATCAAGGCAACCTGAGAGCTTTAAGGGGGAAGAGGGAATGGAGCTGGCAGAGAGGGAGAGAGAGACAGAGGCAGAGCCTGGGCCCTCAGATGGAGCATCAACAACCCCCAGGTCTGGAGGTGGCTGATGAAGAAGAGGAGATACAGCTGGGCCCAGTGCCTGATGCCCGGATGCGCAGAAGGCAGAAGAGAGGAGAGCAGTGGAAATATGTGGGCAGATCCTTGGGATGGAAGAGCCACCACTGCTAGCAAAGCCCCATCCTAGCTCTGGGGATAAAAGGCAGGGGGCGGAGATGAACAGATGTGGCAGACAACTTGTCGTATCCCACTCCTCCGCTGACGGCCGGGTCAGGGAAATCCGAATCAGGCTTGCCTCTGCAGCTCTGCCCAAAGTCCTAGCAAAGTCCTCAGAGCAGGCAGGAGACCAGTAAGTGACTTCAGCAAGATAAGTTCGACTTTTGCCTGACTCAGAGACTGCCAGAAAGCAGATCCTTTATATAGGCCATGGGGTGTGGCTCCATGACTCAGCACTCATTAAGGCCTGCCCCTCCCTTCCTTCTGTTGCCTCCGCCTATCCAATCTTCTGATGCGAGGATCACTCCAATCAGCTGTTGGTAATAAACCCTCCTCAGGCTCACATGCTGTGGAGGAGGGGGAGGGGTCTAGCTGCTCCGTTTGCCTGGGCATGGAGTCAGGGCTGGGGCAGGGAGGTGCTCCTTCTTCTGCAGTTTGTCTGGGCATGGAGCCAGGACTGGGGCTGGGAGGCATACATTCCTCCGTGTTCGGGAGCAGATAAGAAGGCCCCGGCTGCTCTGAGGGCGGGCAAGACACAACACAACTATTCATTTTCCAGCCGGATGGACTTGTTAGCTTGCGTTGTGAGAGAAACTATTTGCCGGGGCTGCTGGTGCTCCTAATAAAGGAATCTTTGATTTAACTACAGAGGGTTTGTCGTGTTTGGGGACCTGGGTGAGAACACCAGCCATATTGGCTGGAGAGCTCTGGGACTTGAAGTCCACAAATCTTAAAGGTTGTCACTGGCTTAGCTTTTTGAGATCAGCCAAAGTTGGCTGGTACTGCCCCTCACTGGGTAATAGTAATAGTTATAAGAACAAATAACCATTTGTCATGTTCAAACGTATCAAAATATTACAAAATCTAAGTATTTTAAAAATGCTGAGTAATTATTACATAGACAATTAAAGAAAATATAACAATATTCTTCAAAAACCCTCAATTTTGTTCCCCATTAAAAACAAATTAAGTTAAACAAAAATATGGGTTTCCAAGGAGAAAATGTGGGCTTTGCATGTTTTGTACTTAAGATTCTTGGTCTATGAGGTTTTTTTTAAGGTTCTAGGAAATTTGTGGGTTTTTTTGTGAACGAAGAAGTTCCTATTACTAAGACAGGCTTTTTAAAAGAGTTGCTCGTAACATGTTTTTTAACTCGTATAAAACCTGTACAGCTTTTTTTTATGACTTCGCAGAGGATTAATTTTTTTTAACACCTTCTGACTATTCAAGAAGAAATTTGGAGTAACTCTGATCCCAGTTACTGACATTGCTGTGTCCTCTTCATGTATTCCAATAGCCATGTCCCTTCTCACATTTACATGATATTTAAATTACATTACTGTTAACAAGATCATATAGAGTCTGGTAATCAACAATTTAATACTTCATTAGATTTTGTCTTCATTAGATTAATATAAAGAATAATTAATTGCTGATTGAATGGGAAGATTGAATAATCTTACTGATCACAAATGTTAGTCAGCAGAATATTTATGATAAGCAATTACTATTCACAAGAAGATCTATGAGAATTTCCTATTAACAAGCATCAGTAGAAGTGGAGAGAACATTTTTTTTGAAAAATTGAAATGCTTACCTAAACTTAGATTTAGAAATCCGGTGCCTGAAAGGAAAACAAATCATTATCATAAATACATGCTGTAATTTCTCAACTTCAACATAATTAAAAAAAGAATGATCTACATAGCTATTAAAACTAGCTTTGCTACTATTTGTCCTAACACCTCAATACTTTAATGTAACTTGTTTCTGCTTATATGTCAGGTTTGAGAGAGTGTCTGCTGGGGAGGGAAGAGCGAAATTACATGTGTTATGACATCATCACGTAAATTATATTCATTCATATCATTACACATGTGACCCTATCATGCTTTCTCTTGGTCACTATTTATTGTATATTAACTAGATTCAGCCATCTCAGACTGGTATATACTATAAGGCCCATGCCACATTGGGTCATCATTTCAGCAAATAAGCAATGGGAATCCGAGTGATTTCTGAATTCCTGTGTCAGCTTTGGAAGCCATACTAGGGCGAAGTATCCTGCTGATTTCCCATTAATTTTGCTTTTGGGGAACTGGCAGAGAACATTGGAAATCACAATCACTTGACCATGGGTGACCATGGTGTCGTGGTGGCACTGCGCTGGCCACAACTTTTTGAAGACAACTATTCCAACTCCAATACTTGAATTGTAATTTCAAGGAGTAATAGGTCCTGGATTTTGGATCCATTCTTGAAGTTTTGTCTATTTGTGGTGCCTTAAGTTTCCCCTCTGATGCACCATTTGGATGAACTGAAGATTACAAATAAACATACAGGAGAGGTTTTTAGTAGTATATAGATAGTATGAAACTCTTTTCTTGCATCCAGGTTTAGTAAACCAGCTGGTAGCAAAGAAAGAGGCAGAATGGGCAATAATGTGAGCCACAGCTATGGAACAAATATGATGAACAATCAAGCTAAATGTGCTTGCACTTTCTTTAAAAATACCATAAGCACTCATGTAAATCTGATAAGCTCCAGAAACTAATTTACTGAGTTCTAAGCTTATTGTCCCTCTATGGATTAGAAAATGTGCTAGTTATTTCATAACCAATGGATCCTAAAAAAATGAACATATCACCATTTGAGGCTAAACTTTTAAAAATGAGTACATCTTTCAAGTGTGGTCCTATGTACACTTGATCATACAAGGGCTAGTAATTTTACACCTACCTACCCTTATTGTGAGAATAACAGGAATCTATCAGCTCTGGAGAAAACAGAAAGAACTGTAACAAATGATTCCAACAATGGGCCAAAAAGAGTAGTAGAGAAATAAACTCTCTGAAGAAAAATATCTATGTTGCTAGATGTTGAACATGATTTAACCTGAAATTCTCAAGAATGAAATGTGATAATTTGGGTAATGTTGGCATGCTATTTGATCAAGAAACATTCCCATGAGGAAAAGTAGATGTCATAAATGTGATGAAGAAGTAATAGGTCTTTAGTAATCACATTTCTTTTTAAAAAATGGCAGATATCACAAAAAACGATTTTTTATAGTTTTAAAAAGCAAACAATAAGCAAGTTCCCATTATTGCTTACTGCCTTTCAATGTGAAACACTCAAGATTCAATAGTGGGGTTTTATAAACCATTTACTGATTGATTATATGTCATCAAGTCGGTGTCATTTTTCAGCTATTACATAGTTTTTGTCTAGATATGTCCCCAATCTGATCCTTCAGGTCTCCCAGTAGTACATCCATTGCATCCATCCATATAATTGAGTCCATCTACCTTGTTGCTGGTTGTCCTCTTCCATCTCTTTCCATCTTTTAAATGCTATAGATCAGGGGTCTCCAATCTTGACAACTTTAAGACTTGTGGACTTCAACTCCCAGAGCTCCTCAGCCAGCAAAGGTGGCTGAGGAACTCTGGGAGTTGAAGTCCACAAGTCTTAAAGTTGTCAAGGTTGGAGATCTGCTATATATGTCTAGAGAGCTTTTCCTAATGTGTCCAAAATATGTTAATTTGAGCCTGGTCATTTGTACCTTGAGTGAGAATTCTTGATATGTTTGTTGATCCATTTCTTGTATCTTGGCTATACATGGCATTCTCAGGAGTCTTCCCCTGCCTCAAAGTCCAAAGGCATCCATACTCTTTCTATCCTGCTTCTTCAAAGTCCACCTTCTACTTGCATTGCATACATCATTTTCATCTCTATAGTTGTAATGTATCTTTAAATGTTTTGGCGGGAAACAAGCACGTTGCTGATTGGTTGAAGCCGCCGGTTAAACTGTATTTAAGGAGAGGTTTTTCCCCAGCCCGGTTGCTGGGTTCACCATATAGTAAAGAGCTGTTGTCACTATCCTGGTCTCCTGCCTCGTTATTGCCCGAATCTAACACTGGCGACGAAGGTGGGATCTCGAGGCTAAAAGCACCAGGAACGAGCTGAACGCACGAAAGAACCGAACCCAGCAAATTCAGGGCGGAAACGCAGAGATGGCCAGCTACACACCGCCCGCGCCGTTTGACCCATCCAAGGAGAAATGGGGAACGTACATGACCCGTTTCGAGAGCTTCCTTGAGGCGAACGAACTGCAAGGAGTTCCAGATAACAGAAAAAGGGCATATTTCCTGAGCCACTGCGGTCCCGAGGTCATCGACATCGCAGAAGCCCTGGCAGAGCCAACGCTGGTACAATCGGTATCGTGGCAAACTCTGCAGAACCTATTGAAGAACCATTTCGCGCCAACCCCATCCAAATACGTGCAACAATTTGAATTTGGAGAGTGCAGACAGCAGGAGGGCGAGTCCATCAGCGAATACATGGCCGCCCTACGAAAAGCCTCTAAATATTGTGGGTACCGAGATTTGGATGAGGAACTGTTGGAGCAACTCATCCGTGGGGTCAGGGACATTCGTTTGCGAGGCGGCTGCTATCAAAAAGCAATCTAACGCTGGCAAGCGCTCTGGGCGAAGCCAGAGCTCATGAGATGTCCACCCAAGCGGCGGAAACCCTACAAAAGCCGCTCACACTGGTGGCGGCGAAATCAACCCGGTCCACAACGAAGAAATCCAGACCGAATCAGGCGGCGAGGATGAGGAAGGAGTTTTCCACACGGGAGAAGGGGCAAAGAAGACCGGGATGAATGCGGAAGTTGCGGAGGGCAACACCAGCGTCAACAATGCAAGTTCAAGGGCGCTACATGTCGGCGGTGCGAGAAGAAGGGCACCTGGCTCAAGTCTGTCGAGCACCCCAACCTTCCGCCGAAAATTCAAACCAACCAATCAGAGCGCTGGATCGGCAAGGCGACCCGTGATTGGTCAAAACAAAAGGCGCGAAGTCAAATCGAGCGACCGTGATAGTAGGTCGTGCAGCAACCCGCGTGAGAAGAAAATCTTCACAAAACCAAAAATCGAAGGAGTGCCGTGCCGACTGGAAGTGGACACAGGGTCAGCGATCACAATCATGTCCTGGGACACTTTTGCAAAGCTTTGCGAAAATCGCCAAACGCAAACTGCAAACACAGCGGCTAAAGTTCAAGACTACCAAGGGAATCGCATCCCTGTTGAGGACAACCTCCGTCCGCGTCGAGTACGGACCACACAAGAAGACCCTGCCCATCACGATAGTCGAAGGGACCCTGCCAAGTTTGTTGGGACTAGACTGGTTCCGAGCATTGGGCATGGGGTGACTGGCATCTACAGAAATGACTTTAACCTAAAGGACACACTCATGGACGAATTCGAAGATGTTTTCAAGGACTGCCTGGGCAAGTACAAGGGACCCCTATTTCCTTCAATTTAGACCCCAGGTAGCCCCATACGGTTAAAAGCAAGGAGGGTCCTTTGCCCTTAAACCCAAGATTGACAGGAGATAGACAAACTCATCAGTCAGGGATACTGGTGCCAGTCGATCATGCAAAGTGGGAGACGCCAATCGTCACCCCAGTGAAACCAGATGGGTCAGTTAGAATCTGCGCTGACTACAAGGCAACGTTAAACAAAGCCTTGCAAAAGCGCTTACCGGTCCCGTGGTGCAACACTTGCTGCACTCGCTGGGGCAAGGGCACGTTTTGCCAAATTAGATTTGGCCCAAGCCTATCAACAACTGCCTGTAGACGCCAACACAGCGAAGCCCAGACAATTGTGACTCACAGAGGTGCTTTCAAGTGTACCCGGTTACAGTTTGGGGTGAGTGTGGCACCTGGTCTATTTCAAAATTTAATGGGCGACTTCTGCAAGGGCTCCGGGGTAGTCCCTATTTTGATGATGTATTGGTATCAGCGAAAATTTAGAAGAATTGGGGGCGTTTGAGAAAAGTTTTGGGCATTTTCGGTCAGCGGTCTAAAGGTTAAAGTGAACAAATGCCAAATAGGGGTAGAATCCGTAGAGTTCTTGGGCTACAGAATAGACAAGGAAGGAATCCACCCACTGAGAGCAAGGTCAAGGCAATAAGAAAGGCTCCAGCGCCCAAAAACAAAACAGAGCTACAGGCATTCCTGGGTCTAGTGAACTTTTACGCGGTCTTTTTGAAAAATAAGGCAACCGTTGCCGAGCCGCTACATAAGTTACTGGGAAAGAATACTGTTTGGTCTTGGGGAAAGACGGAAGCTAGGGCTTTGAAGCAGTAAAAACCTACTCTCGGCGATAGCTTACTGATCCAGTATCATAGCACAATGCCATTGGTATTAGTTTGCGATGCTTCCCCTTACGGGGTGGGTGCTGTGCTCAGCCACAGGCTTCCAAATGGCACAGAAGCCCCAATAGCCTTCTACTCCAGAACGATGTCCTCGACAGAGAGGAACTATAGTCAGTTGGATAAGGAAGCTCTAGCTATAGTTTCAGGGGTAAAAAAGTTTCACGAATAGAGACTTTGAAATTGTTACAGACCATAGACCACTGTTAGGGTTACTGGCTGGCGACCGTCCAACGCCTGTGGCACTTTCGCCCCGATTGACCCGATGGACTATCTTTTTAGCCGCCTACTCCTATAAACTGCAGCATCGGCCAGGAAAGAGTTGGGGCATGCGGACGCGTTAAGCAGATGCCCACTACCAGGGCGATCGAGGACCCCACTCCGGGACGCCCATACTGTTAATTGACTCTCTGGACTCTGGCCCAGTCACGTCTAAGGAGGTGGCTCGGGCGTCATACCGGGACATTATTTTGAGAACTGTACTTGGTTGGGTACAAGAGGGTGGCCGCTGCGCCGGGCGGCGTTTTAAAGAGTTTGTAAAGAAAGCGTGGGAACTTTCGGCTCAAGGGGTGCCTGCTATGGGGGATCAGTGGTGATCCCAGAGAAATTGAGGAAAAGGGTGTTGGATCTCCTCCACGAGGTCACCCAGGGATCGTGAGGATGAAGGGTCTAGCGAGAAGCTATGTGTGGTGGCCTTAATGGACTCGGAAATTGCTGAAAGGGTAGGAAATGCCAGGCCTGCCAGGAGTCCAGACCGCTACCCCAACGGCTCCGGTTCGGGAATGGGAGAACCCCCAAGGGCCCTGGTCTAGAATCCACATTGATTTTGCCGGCCCCTTCCACGGCCAAACCTTCCTGGTAGTAGTCGATGCCTACTCCAAATGGCTGGAAATCATTCTCATGAGATCCATGACAGCCGAGGCCGTGATCTCAGTCCTACGGCACCTATTTGTAACCCATGGGTTGCCCGACACGTTAGTATCCGATAACGGCCCGCAATTCACGGCAACCCAGTTTGAGGAGTACTTGGCAGAAGAGGGCATCCGGCATGCCCTCTCGGCGCCTTTCCACCCTGCGACGAATGGCCTTGCAGAGCGTTTCGTCCGGAGCGCAAAAGAGGCATTGTCCAGACTCAAGCCAGGCGACTGGCAAACAAAAATCGATGTTTTCCTGGCCGTCCAACACAGAACCCCCTGTGTCACAACCGGCAGAAGCCCAGCAGAATTATTAATGGGCCGAAAGCTCAGGTGCCCACTAGACCGTTTAAATCCAAACTATACACCGGAGGGTTACAAGGGGGGACTCGAAAAAACAAGAGGAATGGACATAGGCGACCGAGTGTGGGCACACAACTATGGTGAAGGCCCGACATGGGTAGCAGGAAAAATCCTAAACATAACAGGTCCAAAATCATACTTGGTGGAGATAAAAGACGGCCGGGTATGGAGGCGCCACATAGACCAAATAAGAAAGCATGGCGAACAATCCGAATTAGACGAAACAGGCCCTGACTATACAATGTTTGAATCCACAGCTGACTCAAACCCGGGGAAATCGCAGGACTTATCTGAGTTCCAGGAGGTCCAGCGACGCCAACAGGTTCCATTAGAAAACAGCAGGGACGACTCGGCAAATAATCCAGGGCCGGATGGCCTAGAGGAGGAGCTGAGAGGAGCAAACAGCCCCTCCGCTCAGCTCGACCCACTCCCAGGGAATGAATTGCGCAGGTCCGAAAGAGTCAGGAGACGCCCAGTCTATTTGCGTGATTACGTTGAAAAATAATATGTAAATATCATGTAAATATTGGTAAAGTGTTTTCTGGGAGGGAAGGAGTGTAATGTATCTTTAAATGTTTTGGCGGGAAACAAGCACGTTGCTGATTGGTTGAAGCCGCCGGTTAAACTGTATTTAAGGAGAGGTTTTTCCCCAGCCCGGTTGCTGGGTTCACCATATAGTAAAGAGCTGTTGTCACTATCCTGGTCTCCTGCCTCGTTATTGCCCGAATCTAACAATAGTTATTCATCACGGCATCAGAATATCATTTCTAAGATGTTTATTGCTACCTACTAAGTGTTAATCTGTAACATATGTGTGGCTTCCTTACATGCATATAATTAGATGTCTTTGCAGTCTCATTTTTCCAAGGGCATTCCACAGCTTGACATGGTCAACACTATCAAAGATTTTTCTATAATTAATGACACAGGTATTGACATCTTTTTAGCTTTCTCGATTATTCAGTGTGCATCTGCAATAATGTTTCTTGTTGTTTGGCCTTTTCTAAAGCCATATTAAATATCTGGCCTTTTCTAAACATCTGGCATCTCCCTTTCCAGGTAAAGCTCTAATCTGCATTGGATGATTCTAAGCATTATTTTGCTATCATGGGAAATTAAGGATAATGTCCAGTTGTTTGCTTTTAATTCTATCTCTTTGGTATTCTTCCAATCTGCTGGCCATTGTATTATCCCCAAATTTGCTGGCATAGTTTGGTTAGAATCATTACAGATTATTTTCATATTTCTGTAGCTATTCTCTCAATTTCTATAGACTTCCAACTTGGTAATGATCAGAAAGCCAGAGTAACTTCATATTTTTATTAAGTTCTAGAGAACTTTTAAATAGGGACTGTCTTGAAATATATCTTGGGTGCCGAATTTCGGTATACCCATTCTGTCTTTGATATTCTTTGAATCAATTTCTACTTGTTCATATGTGTTCTTCAGCAAATCAAAAGATTTATTTATTTATTTTATTTTGTCAATCATATATAAGATAACAGGTAAAAGTATAAACATAATTTGGATACATGAAAAGTAAGTAAAAAGGAATATTAGGACAGGGACGGTAGGCATGCAGGTGCACTTATACACTTATGATGGAAGATGAAATTTTCTTTTGAATTTTGAAATCTTTTGGAAAACTTTTCTTGTTTTTCCATGTCTGTTTCAGTGTCTTTACGGATGTGTCTTTATGTTGTGATACTGCTTCTTGTTTCTTGAGCTCCGTGAATTTCTGTTATGTTTCTTCCTATAATCTCTGTGTTCTTTGGCTTTGGTTTCCTTTTCCTTTTTGGCTATTTCCACGAGAGCTTATGCTACCCAGTTTGCTTTCATCTTTTTTCTTGATCTTTGGCAGTGTTTTTTTTACATTTGTCCTAATCAACTTATTTGATTTAATTCGATAGTTCCTCTGGCTTCTTATCAGTGAGCTTCACAACTTCAACTCAATTCCTGATGTTCTCCTTGAAAATGGTGGGTTGCTTAAGATCATACTCTGGAAACTGGAACATTGTCATAAGATCACTGTATTCAAGAATATAGATAGAAGAATTCAGAAAAAGCATGGAGAATAGAAGTATAGTCCGTATTGTCAGGCCCAAAGAACCAGAAAGACAATGTGAAATGAACAGAGTTGTTCATCTTCAATGTTGCCTACCTATGTACAAGAATCTTACCTGACTAACTACATTCTCTTGGGAATGGTTAGATAATGGCTTCAGGAATTCTTGGGGAGGAGGTTTGGCCTCTGTCGCTTCCTTCCCTACTGTTGTGACCCAGGCCCAAGTAGGTAGTAAGAAATTCAGTCAGTGTACAAACAAACAAACTTTATTAGAACAGCTGAGAATTAATTCATTCTCTGTGTAGTCCAACTAAAATAAAGCAAATTCCTCCCAACACAATTCCTCAATCCTATCACCCACCTTGGTCCAATTAGGCAAACTGCCAAAGGCCTTTCTTGGGAAAAGTTCAGAAGATGCCGATACGAAACAAATGCAACAAAACAAAGCTATCAATGTTGTTTTCTGGCAAAGAGCTCAAACACCGTTGCTGATCTTTTAAGCCTTATGGGAGGGGCCAATCATCTCTTGGCCCTACTCTCGAGTTGTTCTCTTTGCTTTAGTTGCTCTTGCCTTCTGGCAGCTCTTCTCATGCGTGCATTAGGAACAGGCTCCTCCTGTTCCTCTGCCTCACTACTGTCAGCCTCTGGAGGCTCTGGTGTCTGCACATCACGCCCCGATGTCCCTGGCCCCACCCCTGCCTCCAACACAGAGCCCTCATGGAGCCTTCCCCAGCCTCCAGGACTGGCCCATGCTCTTCCTCAGCCTCATCGCTGTCTGACTCCGTTGCCAGCTGCGCAGGCTGCTGGCAGACCACAACACCTACATAGACTCCAAGCTCACCAGTCTTTTCACTCTTCCCCTCACTGGAGATTCTACCACACTATTCTGGAATTTCAGGGTTATTTCTTTTCTATATAAAAAT
The DNA here is from genome assembly GCF_028640845.1 of Ahaetulla prasina. Taxonomy (NCBI): domain Eukaryota; kingdom Metazoa; phylum Chordata; class Lepidosauria; order Squamata; family Colubridae; genus Ahaetulla; species Ahaetulla prasina. Next base: position 84,756,060 of record NC_080545.1, on the reverse strand, counting down.
GCAGATTTATGAAAAAAAAATCTAAATAAGCCTTAAACTATTGCTACATTGGGATAGAGCGAGAGAGCACAGGAAGAGTAAATGGATCAAAGTTCAAATAGATCTCTCCACAATCTGCCAATGTGTGAAATGAACGTTATGGTTCTACAGTGCTATCTTTGGGGTATGAGATAATAGAAAATAAGACTGCATACAGCAAAATCAGAAAATGAAGCAAGCAGAGATCTGAGGTAAAAGAAGGTTTTCACTATTCCGAAGCAGTCTCCTTTAGCTGGAGTGAGAATTCCTTTTTGTATTGTTGCATCGCAGGAGAGCGTAGATCAGAGAACTCTAAACAGATCCATCAAAATTATCAGGCCCTAGAGACCCTTTAAAATTTTAAACTGGTCCTCATTAGAAAAATGAAATTCAAATCATACACTGCCCCACTGGGTGAATATAATGTAGCCTTTTTTGCATCAAAGCAGCTGAGCAGTATTTTGAAAATCTTTTTATCTAATTAAGCTAATAGATGTGACTGTTATTTCACTTTTTATGCATGTAGTAATTTTATTGTAGGTTTTAAAAGCTGCAGCTAATAGTCTCCGTCATGCCAACAGGTTATTTAATAATCCTCTCCCCACCCCTAACTTTACATATGCAGCAATGACATTTTTTTTTAAATCTGCTTCTCCTGGTGCAATTTCTCACCAAAAAATTGGGTACAGCTTCGATCATTCTGTAAAACTGTAACTTATTTTTGGTGGGTTATCAAGCACCGTCAGGCATCGATGACCCACCTCATACAATGTTTATGTGTTAAGGGAAGTAGAGTGCTGGAGTAAATCAATTGTTAATTCAATCAGAATGGTCTGTGCACCCCTTCAGAAATAACTGCTTTTGGCGTATATGGGCACACCAGAAACATCTTTTCCTGGGACTAAGGTAAAGGTAAAGGTTCCTCTCGCACATATGTGCTAGTTGTTCCCAACTCTAGGGGGTGGTGCCCATCTCCATTTCAAAGCCGAAGAGCCAGCGCTGTCTGAAGATGTCTCCGTGGTAATGTGGCCGGCATGACTAAATATCAAAGGCATATGGAACGCTGTTAACTTCCCACCAAAGGTGGTCCCTATTTTTCTATTTGCATTTTTTACGTGCTTTCAAGCTGCTAGAAGCTGGGACAAGTGACGGGAGCTCCCCCCGTTATGCGGCACTAGGGATTTGAACTGCTGACCTTTCAATCAACAAGCTCAGTGTCTTAGCTACTGAGCCACCATGTCCCTTTCCTGGGACTAGGAGGTTACAGATTGAATCCAAAGTTTTGCCTAGTCCTAGTCCTTTTTATCTGGTCCTCTCTGGAGGGTCTTCATGTTTAATTAAAAAGTAAGCAAACACACAGGGTATTGTTATGCTAATAATGCTATGGTTATGAGAACAATCCATAATATGTTTCCCACCACAGGCTTAGTTAGTGGCCCAAAAGGGGTGAGGAAGAGTTAAAGGAGATGATACCTTAGGAATTTGAAAAAGTCCCAATGCATCTCACAGATTATGGTTTCTTTAAAAAGGGGTGTGTCAATTTGTACTCAGAGGACCTTTGGCCTCTGCAAGTCCTTGAAGAACCATTTTTATACTGACTAGCAGGGACTAGCAATATTTTATGCCAGGGGACACCACTGCACTATTGTGTTCTTTATCATTAATTAAAAAAATTAGTTAAGTAAACAAATGTCTTTTTAAAAAGACAATGTTTTGTAAAATCTCACACAAAACTGCAGAAATCTTGGATATGCAACAAATGTTGGGCAGTTTAGCTACTTTTACTTAATTATTAAAATGATGTGGGGGTTTGTGAAACATGCTATGAACACTTGGATACGAGAATTAAAATGTTAAAATAAAATAACCAAAGCAAAGCTACAGTATAGGGAATACTTCATAAAAGCCATTGCTGTTGTTAATACCCTATAAGGAGACGAAATCTGAGAACTAATTTCTCATTAATTTCCCTTCCAATCCAGTAAGTGATATTCTGAGATCCATAAAGTTAAATACAATCAATCATGTTAAATAACAAAACAGGATTAGCCAGGAGTCCTTTTCACTCTAAAAAGTAAAAAGCGCATTTATTTTAGAAGCCCAGGATTTGTTCACCATGAATATAATCTCATTTAGTTTACATTGATTATTTCCAAAATAAAGGTATAATCCAGCCAATGTCAAGAACATTCATTTAACAAAGTTAATTAAGTCTATCCCATAAAATAAACAGACGTAACTTTCTTCAATTTCAATTGCATCTGTTTGTGTCTTTTTACATATAAAACTGAGAAGGGTGATCTTAACATTGTCCACATTTCCTCCAAAAGCAATAATGCTTTTAAATCATTTTAGATTTTGGATCGAATCATCTTAGCAAGATCTCCTTTTTGTAGCACAATGTACATTGTTTTACTAATATCTAAATATGGTAAAGGGGACGCGGTGGCTCAGGGGCTAGGACGTTGAGCTTGTTGATCGAAAGGTCGGCAGCTCAGCGGTTCGAATCCCTAGTGCTGCTGTGTAACGGGGTGAGCTCCCGTTACTTGTCCCAGCTTCTGCCAACCTAGCAGTTTCGAAAGCATGTAAAAATGCAAGTAGAAAAAATAGGGACCACCTTTGGTGGGAAGGTAACAGCGTTCCGTGTGCCTTTGGCGTTGAATCATGCCGGCCACATGACCATGGAGACGTCTTCAGACAGCGCTGGCTCTTCAACTTTGAAATGGAGATGAGCACCGCCCCCTAGAGTCAGCAATGACTAGCACGTATGTGCTTTACCTTTAAATATGGTAAATACAGCCTTAGAGTTTTATTATTTATATAAAGAATGTTCTTTCTGCGCCAACTCAGAAAGCTCAAACTGCCCAAGGAGGTGCTGATCCAGTTCTACAGAGGAATTATTGAGTCTGTCATCTGCACCTCTATAACTGTCTAGTTTAGTTCTGCGACAGACACAGACTTCAGAGGATAATTAGAACTGCAGAAAAAACAATGGCTACCAACCTGCCTTCCATTGAGGACTTGTATACTGCACGAGTCAAGAAGAGGGCTGTGAAAATATTTACAGACCCCTCACATCCTGGACATAAACTTTTTGATCTCCTACCCTCAAAACGACACTATAGAGCACTGCACACCAGAACAACTAAACACAATTTTTTTTCCTGAACACCATCACTCTGCTAAACTAATAATTCCCTCAACACTGTCAAACTATTTACTAAGTCTGCACTACTATTAATCTTCTCATCGTTCCCATCACCCATCTCCTTCCACTTATGACTGTATGACTGTAACTTTGTTGCTTGTATCTTTACAATTTATATTGATATTGTTTCCTGATTGCTTATTTGTACCCTATGACTATCATTAAGTGTTGTACCTTAGAATTCTTGACGAACGTATCTTTTCTTTTATGTACACTGAGAGCATATGCACCAAGACAAATTCCTTGTGCATCCAATCACACTTGGCCAATAAAAAATTCTATTCTATTCTATTTCACCAAACAATGCTCTAACAGCATGGTATATAAGTAGAATCCACTGCTAGCCTTTTTCAGATCAGGTGCGTGTGACAGAGGCAAACTTTGATTTGAAAATCAAATGGGATCCAAAAAACCACAATACTTTCTTTGATCAAGGCGCTGTTAAGCTTGACAATTCAAGCTGTCCTTTAAAGTTATCTATTGCCAGATTCAGGTTCTGGTGTTCAAAGGGAGTCTCAGTAGGACTTCTTCCACCAGATAGAAAAGCACCGAATAAATTGTCCAGAAAAAAAGATGCTGAAAGCTTGGTGATTACTTCTAATGGAGTAATTCCATTATTGATAAGATTTTCAAGACATAGCATTTATGAATCCTCCCCTGTCCGCCCTCAAGGTTTCTCACATAGAAAGACAGCTTTGCAAACTACAATTCCTGACAAACTGTTATTGCAGAAGAATTAAGCAAGCTGAGCTTGGTGAGCATTATTTTTTTTTAGTTCTGATACTGTATTTATATATTATTCTCAAACAAGATTTCAGCAAAAGACATAGCTGAGCATCTCTGTAGGATAGTAGACTGCACATAATTTAAACTACCCCGAAAATAAGACCCAACCAGAAAATAAGTCCTAGCATGATTTTTCAGGATACTCATAATATAAGCCCTATCCCAAAAATGAGCCCAAGTTATGATTGTCAGCCAGATGGATGCATTTAGTACCATGTTTTCCCTAAAATAAGACCTATCCAGAAAATAAGACCTAATGTGTCTTTTGGAGCAAAAATTAATATAAGACCAGATCTTATTTAGGGGGAAACATTGTATGTAGAACAGATGAATTAATTAGTTGATTTGAATATTGTATCAGTCTAATTCCAGGGATCTGAAAATAACCCCTAACATAGCATTGCTCCAGAATTGTGGCCCAGCTCATATATACTGTAACAATCAAGTGATTGTATAAGGCAAATGACTCTTTAGACACTGCATAGATCTGTGCATGGGAAAATCTTGCTTTCTTCCTGACCTCTGGGTCAGTGAAAAATACTATTTTGAATCATGATGAAAAGCATTTATGTAAGCTAGTTTTTATCTCATTTGGGAAGAGATTACATGCTTTTGGCTTCAAAATACAATTCTGTTCCCATGGTTTATATTTTTGCATATAAACTCTTTCTTCCTAGTTATTTTACAAAATGATCTTTGTCACATTCTCAGTTATTGTTTTTTTCAGACAACCTTCTGCAGTTATTCCAACTGACTATTTCTATGTAAAATTTGATTTCTATTTGAAACCTGTTTAAAAACATGTGTCCAAGGGAATATGATGGATTCTTTTCAAGGTAACACATTTTATTGAAAAGTGTAAGCTTTTGAGAATATGCTCATTTCATCAGAATGAAAGGTTATGACTTTTAATGGTATTTGTCATCCTGAAAAGGATATCCCAGACTCCTCCTGGTTTTTGACTGTTATAAACAACCATAATTCTCCTCCTACAATGTATAAAAGATCTACGAAATTTTGGGACAAAATAAAAACCACAAAAACCACAAAAATGACAACTATGACTCCTTCTTTCAAGAAGTTAATTCAATCTGTTTTGTGACTTTCCCCTTTCTAATATCTAGCATCAGAAGTCCCTATCTATCTATCTATCTATCTATCTATCTATCTATCTATCTATCTATCTATCTATCTATCTATCTATCTATCTATCTATCTATCTATCTATCCATTCATCCATCCATCCAAAGGTGACTCTGGATGGCACACAACAGGCAGAGACAACAACAGATACAAAAACAACAGGTATTAGAAAAAATATATAAAAATCCATATTTTTGTGGATCCACACCCCAGGGAACTTTAGTTTACCAGCTCACAGCATCAACAGGGTACCTAGTAACCACTCCCTACCACACTACCACACTGTCACATACACAACATGCAAAGGCACCCCTCCCCTGCTGCAGACAGGGGCATCCTTCTCCATTCAACATTGTCAATTCCTTGTCCAATTCTTACCCATCAGAAGGGAATCAACACACTTACATCGATTAGCATCCAAGGACATCCCTCCCCTGCTGCGGAATGGGATAACCTGCCACAGTTAAATTGCCACAGCCAATTTGCCACTCATTCAACCAAGCCAATCCTGGTTCTCACCCCAAGGAAGGGATGCACAGTGAGAAACCCATGAACTAGTTCTGTGCGTATTCAAGAAAGAGAGACTGAGATGAGATTATAGGATCTGTGCCTCCCTTTCGCCTGGGTTTTCAACTGTTCATTATGAAGTAGTTAAAGAACACTGTAAACAACAAGAAATGCAACCACAAGGTATGATCGCTGTGAGTGTCTGAGTTTTTCTAAATACTTCTGATTTTCAGAAGTAGCATTAAACATAGGCGCCATCACAGCAAACTCTGATTTTATTACAATTGTTTTGGTACAAACAGAACTTTGACCTAAACAAAGAGAGGGCCACTTATGCACTTCTAATTTGAAGAAATGCTCAAGGTTGTGCTATGCTAGCAGTAAATAGCAAATGTATGTGTCTAAACTATACTTACCTTCATATTTTTATATGAAATGAAGGATAAAGCTTGTATTTTGTTTTTGTTGCTTAGGTTGGTGAACATTTAACATGAAACATAATTTACTTCTAACAAATCTTAATCTGGGACAAAATATGCTTCACCAAATACACTTTATGCTATCTGTATCTCCCATATATTTTTATGTTTCTCTTAGCATTCACACTTTTTAAAAATAATTCTCTGGAAGATACAGGTAGTCCTCGACTTACGAGAATTCAGCCCAATGTTTCCATTGCTAAGTGAGACATTTGTTAAGTGAATTTTGCCCCATTTCATGACCTTTCTTGCCACAGTTGTTAAGTGAATTGCTGCAGTTGTTAAGCTAGTAATATGGTTGCTAAGTGAATCTAGCTTCCCCCTTGACTTTGCTTATCAGAAGTTCAAAAAAACAACAGGTATTAGAAAAAATATATAAAAATCCATATTTTTGTGGATCCACACCCCAGGGAACTTTAGTTTACCAGCTCACAGCATCAACAGGGTACCTAGTAACCACTCCCTACCACACTACCACACTGTCACATACACAACATGCAAAGGCACCCCTCCCCTGCTGCAGACAGGGGCATCCTTCTCCATTCAACATTGTCAGTTCCTTGTCCAATTCTTACCCATCCGAAGGGAATCAACACACTTATATCGATTAGCATCCAAGGATATCCCTCCCCTGCTGCGGAATGGGATAACCTGCCACAGTTAAATTGCCACAGCCAATTCGCCACTCATTCAACCAAGCCAATCCTGGTTCTCACCCCAAGGAAGGGATGCACAGTGAGAAACCCATGAACCAGTTCTGTGCGTATTCAAGAAAGAGAGACTGAGATGAGATTATAGGATCTGTGCCTCCCTTTCGCCTGGGTTTTCAACTGTTCATTATGAAGTAATTAAAGAACACTGTAAACAACAAGAAATGCAACCACAAGGTATGATCGCTGTGAGTGCCTGAGTTTTTCTAAATACTTCTGATTTTCAGAAGTAGCATTAAACATAGGCGCCATCACAGCAAACTCTGATTTTATTACAATTGTTTTGGTACAAACAGAACTCTGACCTAAACAAAGAGAGGGCCACTTATGCACTTCTAATTTGAAGAAATGCTCAAGGTTGTGCTATGCTAGCAGTAAATAGCAAATGTATGTGTCTAAACTATACTTACCTTCATATTTTTATATGAAATGAAGGATAAAGCTTGTATTTTGTTTTAGTTGCTTAGGTTGGTGAACATTTAACATGAAACATAATTTACTTCTAACAAATCTTAATCTGGGACAAAATATGCTTCACCAAATACACTTTATGCTATCTGTATCTCCCATATATTTTTATGTTGCTCTTAGTGTTCACACTTTTTAAGTGAATCTAGCTTCCCCCTTGACTTTGCTTATCAGAAGTTCAAAAAAAAACAAACTGATCACATGACCCGAGAACACTGCAACCATCGAAAATATGAGTGGGTTGCCAAGCGCCTGAATTTTGATCACGTGATCATCGGGATGCTGCAACAGTCGTAAGTGTGAAAACCCATCATAAGTCACTTTTTACAGTGCTGTCGTAATTTTGAATGGCCACTAAATGAACTATTGTAAGTAGAGGATGGGATGTATTATTATTATTCTTAAGGGAGAAAAGTGGATTAATTTTAGCGTCCCTTTAATTTGCTCTATGCAGTCTGAAATTCCTGAAAGAAGCCTTATCGAAAGCAAATGTATAGTTTAGTCAAGTTTTGAGAAATTCTTCTCAATGTCACTTTCTATGAATATGAATGTCAGGGTTTTTTTATAATAACAACAACAACAGAGTTGGAAGGGACCTTGGAGGTCTTCTAGTCCAACCCCCTGCCCAGGCAGGAAACCCTACACCATTTCAGACAAATGGTTATCCAACATTTTCTTAAAAATTTCCAGTGTTGGAGCATTCACAACTTCTGCAGGCAAGTTGTTCCACTGATTAATTGTTCTAACTGTCAGGAAATTTCTCCTTAGTTCTAAGTTGCTTCTCTCCTTGATTAGTTTCCACCCATTGCTTCTTGTTCTACCCTCAGGTGCTTTGGAGAATAATTTGATTCCCTCTTCTTTGTGGCAACCCCTGAGATATTGGAACACTGCTATCATGTCTCCCCTAGTCCTTCTTTTCATTAAACTAGACATACCCAGTTCCTGCAACCGTTCTTCATATGTTTTAGCCTCCAGTCCCCTAATCATCTTTGTTGTTCTTCTCTGCACTCTTTCTAGAGTCTCAGCATCTTTTTTACATCGCGGCGACCAAAACTGAATGCAATATTCCAAGTGTGGCCTTACCAAGGCATTATAAAGTGGTATTAACACTTCACGTGATCTTGATTTTAGCCTTCTGTTTATGCAGCCCAGAACTGTGTTGGCTTTTTTGGCAGCTGCTGCACACTGCTGGCTCATATCTAAATGGTTGTCCACTAGGACTCCAAGATCCCTCTCACAGTTACTACTATTGAGCAAGGTACCACATATCCAGTACCTGTGCATTTTGTGCAAACAAGAAATGATGGACAGCGGATACTGGAGTATTGCTTTTGTGCAGAGTCATAGGAATAATTTTCTGATGCATTTATAAGGTTCTATGGAAAAGTCTGACGGAAAATGTGAATCACTCCAAATTCACTTTTATTCTTTTTGGAAGAAACACTTTCAGACAAAGATAGTTCTGATCTCATCCAGGCTCCCTCTTGGAATCAAGAGGATACCAGCATACTATAAACAGAGTCAAACTCACGCCAATCGTGCGCCGCAGTTTTCTCCTTCAATATCGCCTCCAGCCACATTGTCGGTGTTCACAGATTCCGTCTCACTGGTGGGCATGCTCACTGCAAGGGTCAGAAGAAAGAAAAAGAGATAGGTAGTTGGTAATTAGTCCGTCCTGCATAAATGAGCTTTACTATCAGCAAAAGCACCAGCTTAGCAGAAAGGCGCATATTAAGTATGAGGAGGAAGCACGAGCAAGTGAATGGAGTTTTAAGATTTAGACCTATGTGATTGAAATAAAAATCTCAGGTAAGGCCTATAACCTCCAGATAATGAAACAAATTTCAATTGTCAGTTTATACGTACAGTGTGTGTGTGTGTGTGTGTGTGTGTGTGTGTGTGTGTGTGCGCGCGCACGGGCACAGACACGCAGGCACAGACATGCACACACACATACACATACAGCTAATCCTCATTTACCAACTGCGATTGAGACCAGCAACTCTGTCACTAAGCACTGTGGTTGTAAAGTGAAATATCACATGACTGCACTCAATTTACAGCATCAGCTCTGTTGCTAAGCAATGTGGTTATAAAGTGAAATGTCCCATGATGACTGCATGATGACTACAACTTTAAGGACTGGTCACAAGTCTGTCTTTTCAATGCCATCATAACTTCAAATAGTCGCTGAACAAATAGTTAGTAACGGAGACTACCTGTATATTTTGAGATTTGGGGATTTAACACACTCTCCAGTTGCATACTTGACTACTATCTCTGATTGTTGACTCTTACGAGTTGCAAAGATAATGATGAGCTTTTTCTTCAACTATATCAGCACCTTATAACTAACTATTCCTTTGGCATCTTTTCTGCTGAACAGTGACATAAAGGCTACCATCCATCCATCCATCCATCCATCCATCCAATCACATATACAGTGTTTCTCAACCTCAGTCACTTTAAGATGGGTGGAATTCAACTCCCACAATTCCCCAGCCAGATTTACTTATAGGTTATATTGAAGAGTTCTAATGTCTTAACCATTAGACTAGTGTTTCTCAACCTTGGCAACTTTAACGTGATGAACTTCATGGTTGGCTGGGGAATTCTGGGAATTGGAGTCCACCGTCTTAAAGTGGCTGAAATTGAGAAACACATCACATATCATGCCCTGCACTGACTTGTGTTTAAGAATCTTATAAACTATCCTATAAATGACAGGCCAGATGTTATAATATTAAAGGAAGAAATAGCACACAAATCTATGATAGCACGAGAAAAAGTACATGTTGAACTCTGGGTCATTAAAACAAGCCTCATTCCAAATTTATCTTACCATTCAAATTATCTCTGTGTCTGCTGCCTACCCATGGCTTGTACCCAAATGTGCCTCAGCCGGCTTGCACTTCCATCCTATAGGCGGGGGATCTGACCAATAAAATTAGTGCTTCGTGATACAATTTTCAGGTATTAATCTATTCTCATATTTTCCAGTGTATTTGTTTTTTTCCCCACTGTTCCCCTATAGCAGGCCTGTCAAACTGGCAGCCCGTGGGTCGGATGCGTTACGCACAGGCTACACCCATCCCAGCTCCATAAAGGCAAAAAACATCACGATACGTCACATGATGCGATCGCATTTGACACCCATGCTCTATAGTATAACAGTCTTCCTCCCATGTTTGCCTGTTTTATTAAAACAATGTACCATAGATAAAGATGAACATTTGGACACTTCATAAAATATCCTATTTGTGGATGAAACGAATAATGTATTGTTCTGCACTTGCTAATTTGAATAGGGCAGGCCATGCCCCATGCATTTAATTCACAATGTAGGTATGAAGCTTAAACTGTGAGACTAAGAGATTAAAGGATAATTCATAAATCTTTATGAAGATGTGTGTATCATCTAGAAATTACAACTGCAGGTAAACTGCAAACTATAAAGGTAAAGGTAAAGATTCCCCTCGCACATACGTGCTAGTTGTTCCCGACTCTAGGGGGCGGTGCTCATCTCCGTTTCAAGGCCGAAGAGCCAGCGCTGTCTGAAGACATTGCTGTGGTTAGATGGCCCAACATGACTAAATGCCAAAGGCACATGGAATGCTGTTATCTTCCCACCAAAGGTGGTCCCTATATATTCTACTTGCATTTTTACGTGCTTTCGAATTGCTAGGTTGGCAGAAGCTGGGACAAGTAACGGGAGCTCACTCCATTACGCGGCACTAGGGATTCAAACTGGTGAACTGCCGACCTTTCGATCAACAAGCTTAGCCACTGTGTTCCCTATTTTGTATATAAGACACTGTTATTCTTGATAAAGTGTAGCACGTGTTCCAATATTTATCAAAAGTCTTAAACCTTAACATAATTATGTGCTTATTGTAGTTCTTTTTAAGTTGGTCATTTAAATAATTTGGATGCATCAAATTCTTAATATTTTCTCATACTGTAATATGAATACACAGCTAGCATTATTAGATCCTTATCAAAGGCTTTCATCGTTCTTTAGATCTCATTCCCTGCTACACCTCAGCTACTTTTTTTCATAATAGTTGCAGAATATTGGCAATGGGCTCTTTAATGAGATATAAAGAACATTTTGTTAAGGTTTCAGGTTGTGTTTAATAGATTAAAACAACATTGATTTTCATCCCTTGCTCAGTGTAAGGGATCTTGTTAAAGTTAATTGCTGACAGAGTAATATAGGAAATTCACGGTAGACATTAGAGTGTAAAGCGATCAGTTCTTACTATGCATACCAACTTGAAAATCCTAGGTTAATGCAGTGTTTTGCTGTGATAGTCAAAACATTCACCAAAGGGTGACACACATAGTAAACAGAGCAAAGTAATACAAGGAGCTTGAAGGAGGCCAAAATCTTATATACTCAACTCCAAAGTAAACTGTGTGATTTTTAAGACTGGAAAGAAGCTTAAAGGGGAAAAAAAGAAAAGGAAAAGAAGAAACTAAAAAGAAAGGGGTAGCCAACAGACAGAAAGCAAGGAAGGTAGCTGATGAAATATGTTGGTCAATCAGAGCTTTTCTATCAACACCAAGGAGTTGAAGAAGGAGCCAAAACTCCAAGCAAAAAGTGCCAGCTAAAGGCTAAACCACATTTACTTCCTAAATGAAATAGGGTTCTTAATAATGATTTTATTTTAAATCCTGAAGGATCAATGAAGAGAGGGATGTTGCCTTATACATTGTAAGCCTCCCTGAGTCTTCGGAGAAGGGCGGGGTATAAATGTAAAAAAAAACCAAAAACATAAATAGTCCTTCTTTTTCCTGACGTGGAACAGAAATAGAAAAGAGTAAGAGAATCATTCATGAAGTTCTCATGCCTTTTTCAACAACTGCTCCAAAGTGAAACAGGAAAAATGGGGGGACAAGATGTTCTAGAAGGCAGGAGCAGAGAAGGCCCTCTTCCTGGATCCCGCAAGTCGGAATAATCAGGCTGATGGTATCCACAGCATCCCTCCTCTGCCAGCATGAGTGAGGTGGGGTGAGATGGTTCCTTAAGTAATCTAGACCCATGCTATGAAAGGCTTTAAAGGCAACCATCAACTCCTTGAATTGCACCTGGAAGCAGATCGGTAAACAATGCAGCTCACTGCTGAACAGCCAACCAACCGATCACTATGTTGAGGCTCTCTCTTTGCTGTCCATACAAAGAATTCAAAGAACAAATAGATGAGATGGTAGCTCTTTTGATTACCTATCCCAATGCTGCTTCAGGGCAGGGACCAGGGTATTATTTAAATTAGGCAACTACAGGTTCTAGCAATAATTTGTCATGCTAAATAGGGACGTGGTGGTTCAGTGGCTAATACGCTGAGCATCTTGATCGAAAGGTTGGCAGTTCAGCGGTTCAAATCCCTAGTGCAGCCGTGTAACGGAGTGAGCTCCCGTTACTTGTCCCAACTTCTGCCAACCTAGCAGTTCGAAAGCACGTAAAAATGCAAGTAAAATAATAGGGACCACCTTTGGTGGGGAGGTAACAGCGTTCTGTGCGCCTTTGCCGTTGAGTCATGCCGGCCACATGACCACCGAGACGTCTTCTGACAGCGCTGGCTCTTCGGCTTTGAAATGGAGATGAGCACTTCCCCCTAGAGTTGGGAACGATTAGCACATATGTGCGAGGGGAATCTTTACCTTTACCTTTACCTTTACCTTAACCCTTCAAAATGAGAAATATCGAAGTAGTTGCTCATCAGGATATACCAATAAAACTTAAGAAAAAGGTTGCATTATTTCAACACAGATTTAAAAAGCATGGTATGAACCACAGCAATAAAACAGGAGTTCTCAAATTTTGCAGTGTCATCATAACCCCCTAAACTTTCAAACGGAATTGACATTTCTCATTCCAGTATGTTAATATTGCACACTCAGAAATTTGATTGAAACAATAGAATTTAACTAAAATGAAATTGGAATACTTGAGAATTGCAGTGGTTTTTTTGAGGCGGGGGAGAAGGTCCACACAAAGAACTCCTTTTAAGCCAGATGATATTTTTTAATCATAAAAGGTTGGATCATTTGATACTACTCAGAAAATTAAAGATATAAAGGGAAATAGCTTGAGATCCTTGAGTGTGGATAGCAAACATCTGGTAATATAGATAATTAAAAGAAGGCTGAGGTCTTTCCTAATTAAGGAACAGCAGCCACAACCTCGAAAGTGCTGACTATAGTTTTGTTTAAAACTGGACTGATGTAATACAATTTTGTCCCCAGAGTTCTATTGCACTGAATTGGCATATGTACATATAAACATCTAGAAGGATTATCATCCATAAATGCACAATTACACATATCAAATTCTATTAAGAAGGAAATAATGACTTATATTCTTCATTAAGTCGCAATATTTTCAATACAATTAGAGCTGGGCTGTGGGTTCATACTTCTCCCACTCTGCCTGCAGATGTTGGCTGGCTGGAAAGCCGGGAGCATAGTCCCGTCATGAGTTTGGCTTGCCCTCTTCATGAAAAGTTCAAAACTTGTCAGATGCCTTCTGGACCTTCTTTCTTTCCTGTTCTATGTGACATTTTAACAGCTGGTCCTCGGGAACTGTATAAAACCAGCTAAAAAACACCCCAGTTGCATTACCCAGAGCTAAAGAAGCCAGTTTTTGCTTCTCTCTAGCCAGCCAAACCAATCTTTTTTGTGATAGATACATCCATAAGCAAGAGAAAGGAAATCACTATTTTCTCTTGGTTGCACATCTGAAGAAATGGTTAAGCTTAAAGGAAAAAAAATGCTTAAGGGCAAGAGAATATTATTCACTGAATGAACCTTTATTTCAAACACATGTTTAACTTCACATTACGCTTGCCTTTCGGTTACAACATATTAACACCCATATTTCAGTTTGGGTGATACTGTTTTCAAATCTGGATGACTCATTATATTCAACTGACATAAGAGGATTATTTACTTAGGTCTCATTGAGTTCTAGTTGATATCTATCCAGCCGCAACTTCATTACTGGTAAGTGCTTAAGGCACTATACAGTATTTCAGAAGGCTTCCCGTTCAAAATTCATGAATCCTCACATCTGCTAACTATGACATTTTCAACGTTAAACACTCTTCTAGTTGCTTAGTTGGGGCTAACAGGGTTGAACATGGTCTCCTCAATGCTTTAAAACAGCAGTAGCTCCACACTGCAAAGGTCTTTAATAATCCATAAACAATCTAACTCCCTAGTTCTGTAACATTAAGTTCAATGAATATTTTCCATGTCTCTGAATAAGATATATAAACAAATCATAGCCAACAAGCTAACTATGCAGAAGTGACTGGGGGATCTTAGATAAATGATCTAGCAGTTTCTCAAATGACCACGTTCTATAAAACCTGGAGAATCCACAGCATTCACAATGAAAAAATCTGTCAGTAAACATGATTTATTTTGATTAGTATTCACTCATCTGGGGTAGATTTATACAATTATCTTTTGCCACATCAGAGATAAAAGTAGGACCAACAATACATTAATCTAATTAATTAAATAAATAAATTGGAAACAAATGAAACAACTACACAAGAGAACAAAATCATCTTTCTTTGGGTATGCATTGACGTTTGAGCTTGTGGAAGACTGTTGCCAAACTGGCAAATGATGTGCTGTAGCCCTCATTGGTTCTTACTTATTATGTTACAGTTACAGCAGTTAAAAACATCTTCAACAATATCATTTTTTAAATAAAAAAAAAATAATATCCTTAAAATTTATCACAATGCTAAATGCAGTAAAAGAATTCCTGGAAATGCATATATTTTTATTTATTTTATTTATTTATTTTGTCACAACATCATATAAAAAGATTATATAGTATATATATGAGTAAATATTAGAGGTATATATATATATATATATATATATATATATATATATATATATATATATATATATATATATATATATATATATATATATATATATTTGTTTTCTGAGGTTTTCACGGTGTTTGTATATAGGTCTTTGGTTGTTCGGGTTTCTCCGTGTAAAATTGGAAGTGTCTTGGCGACGTTTCGACGAAGTCTCATTCGTCATCTTCAGGCTTCAGCTTCGTGCTTCTGGGAGCAATGTGTGATCGCCAAGACACTTCCAATTTTACACGGGAGAAAACCCAATAATATATATATATATATATATATATATATATATATATATATGTATATAAATATATATAAATATATATATATATATATATATATGAAGAAGAAAAGAAAAACCATAGGACAGGAACAAAAGCGGATATTTGCTTCCATTCTGTTGGGAATGAGATCTTTTGGCAGAGAGATTTTAAGTTTAAGTTTTAAGATATGAAAGAGTAGGAACTATAGCCTAGAAAGCATGGTACTTGCAGTCATATTATTGCCTCTCTTTTGCCTCCCTTCCCCTTGTACTTCATTCCTATAACTCTGGGAGTGTCCGGGCAGGCTAATTAATGCGCATGTTTGTTCTCTTGTTCCTCTGTGTTTTGTGCTCCAACGTCTCCATTCTCTAAGCAACAGTGGAGGCCATCTTGATGTCTTTGGTGCATGTACAAGATCTTGATCAGTTTCCCAGAGCCAGTTGGGACCCAGCTAATCAATAAACAGAATATCCAAGGATGATGACTCTAATCTGCATTTGTACTATACATACACACTAATTTTAAGAAGAGCTTCCCAACTCTTACCTTTTCAATCAAGGTATTGAAATTACTTGCCTCCAAAAATGTATCTGCTTATTTGAATGTCTAATCGCACCTGTTATTGAAAGTATCTACTATGGCTCTGGCTCTGCCTACAATTTGCTCCAGCTGTTTTTTTTTTTACCTGGTTCACTAAACATGGATTTGTTTGTAGTTAGCTGTCCAGCTTTTTACCCCACCAGCCTCAAAAAGCACCAGCCATTACTGATCATAGCTGATTTACAATAATTATTGACATATTGCATTCAGAAGCTGAATAAAATTAGCACAGCATAGACTATACCGAATATAATTATCTTGAAGTATTCATCAGATAAAATGTCTCAGATGCTTAAATGATGCTGATAATCTTCAATACGATTCTGAAGATACCCACAAAACGTGGATCGTAAATGAAGATTTCCACTTTGAACACAAGAGCATGACGCTGCAAAAGCAACAGAAACAGAGACATGCACCAAAAGACTGCACAGCTACTACAACAGAGAAACACACAAGTGTACAGAGGGGATGAAGACAGAGAACATTGGAACGTTACCATGAGTTTCTGTGGAGTGACTAAACCAAGCAAACTTTCCTTTCTTCTTATCAGCTGGAGTGTTTTCTTTCACAGACAAGATGGTCAAGTACCAGGAACAAGACATCAACAGAGAACATGCAGCCAGGGACAATCAAAAGAAAAAGAAATAAGGAACTCAGCTTACATGTAGGGCAGCCACCTCTATCTTTCATGGTGGGAATTAAAGACACAAAATGAAAACAAAGGCATATGGACAATAAAACATTGTAACAGAGGGCACAGTCTTTTATCTAACAACATCTCCTTCCACCTGGACTGAGGAAACGCCAGAGATACCAGGCTATTAAACTGAAGTCACAGATGCTAAGAGTAGAATTGCAAAATTCAATAGAGCAAGCATAGTCTAATCCAACAGCATAGTTTCTTACACTAATTTAGGATATTACCTACCAGAAGGATATTTTATTTTTACATCAAAGACAATGTAATGACTTCTCTAAGCCTACCATAAATAGTCTGTATTATGCAGATGATGACTGGGTGGCAACTTAAGAGATGCAGAAAACTAACACTCTGTGCCATCTATTCCAGGTCTGGTGGACCTATGCCTCCCCACGCAGCCTTGTAACTGTGATCTGTCTCTTAAGAGCTTCTTAGCCCTTGTCACAAAGCCATTTTTAGTTAGTACCACAACCACATTTATCCAAAAGAGGGCAATGTATTTATTTTCCCCACCTTTTTATCCTTATAGCAATCCTGAAGACAAGCTTGAGAAGGAATGTGATTGATTGATTGGTTGGTCAGTTAGTAACTTCAATGGGATTTGAAGCTGGATCAAAACATTACAGTAATTGGCTTTCCAAGAATGCATTATCTCTAACCATTCATTTTCACAAGAAAATCATTGATAAACGTTTCCTAAGGCAGCAACAGTCTGAGTCTAGCTAGTCTTTGTAACTTCAGCTGGAACAAGTAATAGCATAGTGAAAAAAAGAGACAGGTTTATTTAGAAGCATTTGGAATCAAATACAGGTAGTCCCTGACTTACAACTATTCATTTAGAGATCAAAGTTATAACAGCATGGAAAAAAGTGTGGACTTATGACCAGTCCTCGCACTTACCATCTCAGTATCCCCATATCACACGATCAAATTTGGACATTTGGCAACTGGCGTGTATTTATGAGGGTTGCAGCGTCCCAGGATCATGTGATCATCATTTGCGACCATCCCTGCTGGCTTCTGACAACCAGGTCAATGGGGGAAGCCAGGTTTGCTTACCAATATCATGATTCACTTAACAACTACCTTGTTTAGCACTGGAAATACTGGTTCAAATTGTGGCCCTAAATTGAGGACTATCTGTAGATGAAATATTTGCCTGTGCATATATGTTGTTGTTATTATGTTATTATTAGAATTCTATTCTATTCTATTCTATTATTGATCAGATAGTTGTACAATTTCTGATTTTTATTATTCAATAAAAATTGATTTAAAAGTCATTTTCTGCTTTCTGCTTTTATATTGTGAGATGTTGCAAGCATTGGAAGAAATTGAGTACAAGTACTGTAAATAAAGAACCGTTCTCACTTGACAATAATGTTTCATCATGAAAGGTACTTTAGAGCAGGGGTCTCCAACCTTGGCCACTTTATGACTTGTGGACTTCAACTCCCAGAATTCCTCAGCCAGCTTTGTAAAGCTGGCTGAGGAATTCTAGGAGTTGAAGTCCACAAATCTTAAAGTGGCCAAGGTTGGAGACCCCTGCTTTAGAGAACAATCCACTGGTGCTCCACAATGCCAGCCACTTCTTTTCCAGAAAGTATACTCAAAAGTGGAACACCAGTTCCACTACACTTTATTTGTTATTGCTAGATTTATATCCTGCCTTTCATTTAGGAATTCAAAACAAAGCATATAGTGTTCTCCTCTCCTATTTTCCATCACCACACCTAACTAGAGAGCTAGGTTGGGTTGAGAGTGAATGAACTAATAGAGAATCGCAATAATTTCCTCCCTGTAACAGAGAATCATGGAAAGTCTGTACAAGTTGAATACATTCCCCTGGATACAACATTTACATTCATAGCGGTCCCAAACCCCACTGCCTCTCTGCAAGAGTGTTTGGTCTACTGCTGTGTATGTGCCTCTTTCACAATGGCACTGATAAATCCAAAACCCTTACTTTCTTGTTGGCATTCATACATTGCTATTTCAGTCAGTGTTAGGGATCCTGTCAGATCTCCAAAACTACAATTGCTCAGTGGGAAAGACATATAAATGAGGTACCTGAGGAAACCCAAAGATAAGGAAAAATGTCAGCCCTTCACCAATAGATGAAACCACCCGAAAATTGGGATTACAGTGGCAGATTAATGCACTGTTGTATTTCAGCTAATATGCTATCACATATGAACATATTATACTGAATTTAAACCTTACTCTTCTATTCTGTAGCTCTTTAAAAATGAATGCAGAATAAACTGAGTTATACCAAATCATTAAAGCTGCTCATTACACTTATACGTCACTCTTCAAAGGGATCAAAATCAGCTCCAGTACAATTCTCAGAAGGTCTCCCAACCAAGCAATTTCCATATTGCTGAGTCTATTTTAGATGTAATTGTAAGACTATATATTATATGTATCGAAACATTCCCTAGGACAGGGGTCTCCAACCTTGGCAACTTTAAGACTTGTGGACTTCAACTCCCAGAATACTGGGAATTCTGGGAGTTGAAGTCCACAAGTCTTAAAGTTGTCAAGGTTGGAGACCCCTGCCCTAGGATGACTAGAATCTCTGAAAGCACATGCTAGTTCTTGCCTATAGCATGCCAGACAGTGGGTATTTCCCAGACTGTTGAATGAATCTAAGTGCTATCTATTTATTTTTTCAGACAACAGAAAACTAAATAAAAACCAGCAATATCTGCTTCCTCCACTGTTAGTTCCTATTGTGTCTTCATACCTTCTATTCTGAGTTGTCCCTGGATACTGATGTACAAGGCGGGTTAAATCTTTGGTTAAATCTGCTAGACTTCCTGCCGAAGGTCACCAGCTGATGGTAAACCATTGAAAAAATCACAATAATGTTCCGACTGCTGGACAATTCTGACAGAGGGCTAAATTTGAGTCTGAGTACCCTTACCCCTTGTCCCACCCCGCAAAGCCCCTGTAATATTTATTGTGAGATGAGTCTGGGACCTGCTTGGTAAAGCAGGCGGAGCTTTAATCTTTAAAGTCCTACACGATTCAGCTCCTAGGTACCTTCAAGACTACTTTCACCCTCACTGCCATTAATATGGCGAGGTTGATATCTGCACAAAATTGGAAATGCAGAGAGAACCCACAGGAGGCAGAAATAATCAACAAAATATTGACCTGTGCAGAAATGGACAGGTTAACAATGGAGCTCAAAGATAAAGATGAATCGGAATTCTATGTAACCTGGAATACATTTTATAAATGGCTAGAGAAAAGGAGAAACGTAGGGTTAGAGAATTAGAAACAAAGTGAAGAAAAGGGGAGGAAAAAAAATAATATAAGAAATATTAGATAGGAGTAAACAGGATTTGAATAGATATGAAGTGAATATGTAACTGGAGTGTGATTGAAAATACAAAAAGTATATATGGAATATGCATTACAATATTATATTGTAATCTATATGAAAGAAAAAGTGTTAAAAAAGTATGTACCAGACAAGTCGCACCATGTCTAATGTTTTTAAATTGTATATTTAATAAAATTTATTTTTTTAAAAAGACTACCTTCACACAGAAGTGCTCCATCCTGTATGTTCATTCCTGTTGGATATGCTTTGTATCTGTCATACTTATGAGGTGAAGAAGGATGAAGGCTTTGAAGTACCAATTCTCTTTTGCAGCTCACCTTAAGAACTTGCATCTTCTCAGCAATAGCAAAAGCACTTAGACTTATATACTACTTCACAGAGCTTTTACAGCCCTCTCTAAGCAGTTTACAGAGTAAGCTATTGCCCCCAACAATCTGGATCCTCATTTTACCCACCTCAGAAGGATGGAAGGCTGAGTCAACCTTGAGCCTGGTGAGATTCGATCTACCAAATTACCGGCAGTCAGCAGAGTAGCCTGCAGTACTGTATTCTAACCACTGCACCACTGCAGTTCTTAATCTTATCAGAAGTCTGGTTTGCATTTTATTTATTTCATTTTATGTAATTCCAGCAAATTATATGGTGTGCGATTAAAAAAAAACCTGTAATGGTTTGCTGAAGTAAAATGACGAGCATAAAACAAATAAATAATAATGAACCGCCCAACCCTCCAGCCAAAACCAACAATTGCCTCCTACATCCTAGTATCTTCATGGAACATCCAGACGTTGGGTGTTGCCTGAGTGCCAGCAAGGTTGGTGCTGACCTAAGCTCAGGTAGAACACTATTCCCAAAAAGAGGGGCAGTTACAAAGGAGACATTGCCTTGCCATCATTTCCTAACTGAACTACTTAATTCCCCCCCCCCCCATTCTTATTCTTATGTTAACTAATCCCTTGATTAAGGCAGCGTGCAAACTTGAAAATAACTAAATTTACCAAGTAGAGAAGTGGCTGTGCCACATGTGAAATGACCACTTGCAGAAGGGTTTGAAGCAGCCAAAGCAAGCCTTCCAAAGGACATGGCTGTCTCAATGGTTTAAGAGTGGGGGCTTCCTTAGCACCAACACACTCTTTGAAGTGGAAAAACTCTTAGAAAACTCTGTACAGCCTAATTTTGCACCTTGGAATAAAGAGGTTGAACAAGGATTTTTCTAATTAAATGGTTTTCCTCATGCTTTTTCAGGAGCATAATTTTGGCTTTTGTGCCTCTTTAGATAGCTGGATAAACAGCATCAAATTGTATTTTATAATAGGCAAGTTTAATGCTTTGAGAGTAATTGCTTTTTGAAATTTGTAAATATGTTTGGAAGCATTTATAGAGCTGGAGAATTGCTAATATTATTATCTTAGTTTAGGCCTTGTGCGTGCAAGAGTTATACGAGTATGCCTCAAACATCTGTCAAATTAAGTTTTAACTTTAATATATACTATACTATAACTAATTTATAGATATCCGTTTAATTTGGACACATTCTTAGAGCAGAAGTTTGTGTTTTATTGAGTGAATAAAAATGAGTAATGCTACAGCATAATTCTGCAGCCCAAACTTTGCCTACTTGTATTTGAAATCAAATACAAACTTCAGCACTCTTCACACCTGCTGCTCTTGAACATGTCCATTCCTCCTTTCTGCTTATTTTGAACGTTCTTCTCCCAGGCTTCTTCCAAGTTCTCTCAAAGAAAAGAGAAGTGTCTTTATACAACCTTACTTCCTATTCTCTGCTCTTTGTATCTTGCATCTTCTAATGCTATCTCCAAAACGAAGATAGCATTAGAAGATATGGTCACTAATCTTCGTGGAGACCTCAAGACAGGGAAAGAGTGACCATCAATACTTCTTTTTTCTGTGAGGAAAAAGGCATTAAGTAGCTTTTAAGAAGCATATACAAAAGCTGTACTAGTTTTTTTTATTTATTTTTTATTTATTTTTGTCACAACATTATATACAAGCACATATAATGAAAGAAAACAATAGGATAGGAACGGTAGGCACTTTGTGCACTTATGCACGCCCCTTATAGTCCTCTTAGGAATGGGGTGAGGTCAATGGTAGACAGTTTTTGGTTAAAGCTTTTGGGAGTTTGAGAAGAGACAACAGAGTCAGGTAGTGTGTTCCAAGCGTTAACAACTCTGTTACAAAAGTTAGTTTGGTTAGTTTGGTTATAACAGCTATATTAGTTATTACAACAATTTTACTTGAGTAAAATGAATTTTTCAATCCACAATCCAGATCACAGAAGGGGAGCAATCATTTTTGAGATTTTTTTTTAGTGTTTTGAGTATTTTGAATAATCAGATTCTTTAGGCAGTAGCTCATTCCTCTTTCTTTTTTTTGTCTTCTGTGTAACTGCAGTGATCATGTTCATCTGGATTGTTTTTACATGATCTTGACTTACAACCAGTTGTTTAACTATAGTTTGGAATTATTATACTCTTAGAAAGGGATGCGTTATGGCTTTCATGTTACAGCACCATCTCCCACGGTCACCTAACCGCATCTCACGTGCTTGGCAACTGGTTATATTTGACCTGTTTTTTGCTCATTTCTGGCAAAAGGGAGAATTGACTTACAGTTATGTGATTCATTTAACAACCAGATGATTTACTTAATGACTGCCAAAATGGTCATAAAATCAGGACCAGACACATGATACCTTGACTTATGACTGTCACAACTTACAATCAAAATTTTGATCCCAATTTCAGTTGTAAGTCAAGGACTACCTGTATTTTCCATTTAGCGGGAAACTAACTCATTTACGTTCCTTTGGTAGAAATCAATCAAAAGGCTAGAAAGCAGTTTTAATTCTTTCTCACTTTTTTTTTTACATTGCTTTCCCTTGGCAAGAAAAAGTGTGGAAAAATTAAGCAAAACGATGATAGCCTGAAGGACCTTCATTAAACCTCTAATTTTACACACATTTGTTGGTTCTTCCTTTTGGATAGCTTCAGGAATAAAAAAGTCATTCACATATTTTAGCAGCTATGAAACTATTCATTAAACTGTAACACAAGGAATTGCTATGATTTTAAGCCTAGTGACTTAAAATCTTCCTTCCTTATTCATTTCTATTTTTTCTAAGAAAATGGTAAATCTTTGCTTTGTTTCATTCCAGCACAGATTAATAACAGCTGTAGGATTTAGAATTGAGTGAGCATAGATAGGACTGTAGCCTTCTTTCTTTGAAAAAAAATTATCTACAGTTTATGGTACAAACATTGTGAATGTTGCCATTGTTACCAGCAATTCCATCACTACTTCAATCACTATTCTTATATTGCACAGTGAGGTTATGGCTACATAATGCCTGTTATTAAACACAAAGCTAATATTTTTGTAGTTACATACTGAATTTCTACCACCTTGAGAAAGAAAAATAAGCAACGTTGCACTGTAACCTTTCTCCCGTTGTTGTTTTTAAACAGCTAATAAATTCTAGAGGATATAATAACATGATTTGTGTTCAAGGAATAAATATCCATATTAGTCAACATTCTAGTTCCTTTTCTTTGCTATTTTTTCTTTACACAATTGAATTATGTGGCTGCTGAATATTATTTATTTAAGAAAACAGGAGAATAAATATTTATCTTAAATATGCCTTACCTTAAATATTTATCTTATTTAATAAAACAAGGTTTCTAAAATATTATAACAGCATTTGCTTCTCCATTAAACTGGGTGTAGGAAACTGAAATACAAGGGATTTACAAACCTAATCTAGATCATGAACATACGATTGCTATGGTCATAAATGTGAGGACTGGTTATAAGTCACTTTTCCCAGTGCTATCATAACTTAAACAGATGCTAAACAAATGTTTGTAGATCAAGGATTACCTGTACCTGGCAGGTACTTTTATATCTTCAGTAAAACTGAAAAACATAGTGACCTTAATGACTAGATTATGGAACTGGCCTGGGCTTATTTTCCCTTTTTAATTGAAAAATTTGCATGATTTTGAAGTAGAGATAATGCATTCTAGCAACTAAATCAAACTTGAGATTGCACAAGCCTTCCCTGTGAAGTATGAACACATTGTAAATCTTCCCATTCTTTAAATGCTCACAAATGAATTTGAACTCAGTTGCCTGAAAGGAAAGCCAAAATCATCAACCAATCAATGTCCCATTCCCTGGGACGTTAGGTCCCCTCCTGTTTGTAGTTCATACAGTGTGCATTTGTTCAGTTGATTGAAAAAAAACTGTAGCTGTGAGAAAAACATTACTAGCTGCAAAGCCACTTTTTCTCCTCTTTGACTTAATTACTGTCATGCTGTATGCATTATTTCCAATGAGATGTAACAGCAAAATAATTTTTCTTGTTTGTATTTTTTTCAAATTCTGCCTTTCTGTTAGAATAGTCATAGTCTAGTCTAAATAGTTTAAATAGCTGAGAAATTTCTAATCCAGAAGTATTATTTTAAGAAAACAGGAGAATAAATATTTATCTTAAATATGCCTTACCTTAAATATTTATCTTATTTAATAAAACAAGGTTTCTAAAATATTATAACAGCATTTGCTTCTCCATTAAACTGGGTGTAGGAAACTGAAATACAAGGGATTTACAAACCTAATCTAGATCATGAACATACGATTGCTATGGTCATAAATGTGAGGACTGGTTATAAGTCACTTTTCCCAGTGCTGTCATAACTTAAACAGATGCTAAACAAATGTTTGTAGATCAAGGATTACCTGCACATGGCAGGTACTTTTATATCTTCAGTAAAACTGAAAAACATAGTGACCTTAATGACTAGATTATGGAACTGGCCTGGGCTTATTTTCCCTTTTTAATTGAAAAATTTGCATGATTTTGAAGTAGAGATAATGCATTCTAGCAACTAAATCAAACTTGAGATTGCACAAGCCTTCCCTGTGAAGTATGAACACATTGTAAATCTTCCCATTCTTTAAATGCTCACAAATGAATTTGAACTCAGTTGCCTGAAAGGAAAGCCAAAATCATCAACCAATCAATGTCCCATTCCCTGGGACGTTAGGTCCCCTCCTGTTTGTAGTTCATACAGTGTGCATTTGTTCAGTTGATTGAAAAAAACTGTAGCTGTGAGAAAAACATTACTAGCTGCAAAGCTACTTTTTCTCCTCTTTGACTTAATTACTGTCATGCTGTATGCATTATTTCCAATGAGATGTAACAGCAAAATAATTTTTCTTGTTTGTATTTTTTTCAAATTCTGCCTTTCTGTTAGAATAGTCATAGTCTAGTCTAAATAGTTTAAATAGCTGAGAAATTTCTAATCCAGAAGTATTATTTTAAGAAACTATATAATGCACCTTTTATGATTAATTTCTAAAGGCTATTGTCATAATGTCGTATTATTGCTATATTACACCTATGATATTATGACAATGATTAATCTCATCATCCCCAAATTTATCCTCACAACTATTGTTTCGAAGATCTAGTCTTTAAAATGTCTTGTGCTGGTTAATGACCACAATAAAGCAACCTAACCTAACCAGTGGTGGGTTTCAAATTTTTTTACTATACCAGTTCTGTGAGCGTAGCCTGGTGGGCGTGGCAGGGGAAGGATTCTGTAAAATCTCCATTCCCTCCCAATCATCTGGGACTCAGGAGGCAGAGAAAAGATGGGGGCGGGGCCCGTCAGAGGTGGCATTTACCGGTTCTCCGAACTATTCAAAATTTCTACTACCGGTTCTCCAGAACTGGTCAGAACCTGCTGAAACCTACCTCTGAACCTAACCTCTTATTATACAGTAAAGACAAACTTACACAATCCATACTTAACGCACATCAAAAATGCTTATGTAAAATAACTCATGTCACTCTATAAATATTTCCAAAGCTCAGGGCCAGACAACAGCAAGGACCGCTGAAATACAGCGCAACAAGGGAGCCTGGATAGAAGCAAAATCAGCCACTCTTTGACTTGGATACGGTGATTCAATACAACAAATGTTATTAATGGAGGAATCAGAGTTCTCAAAATGCAGGTCATCAATACCCAAGAAAGAAGATCAAATTGTGAAACATTCTGAAAGGAATAACTACTTATTTAATATTCATTTATTTAACATGCTGTTTTTGACACATCTAAATATCAGACTCTGTGGTTTCTTTCCCAAATCCCCAAAACTTTAACTTTAGACTGTCTGCTGTTGACCTCACCCCATTCCTAAGAGGTCTGTAAGGGGCGTGCATAAGCGCACCAGCATGCCTACTGTCCCTGTCCTAATGTTTTCTTTTATTCGTATCTTTTACATGTATTTATAATTATGTTTACACTTGTATCTATCATAAAATACTTGCTTGATGAAAAAATAAAATAAAATAAAAAAATAAATGTGCCATACAGTCCCCTCTGAACTTCTGCCAAAAAGTAGATCACCATACAGATCGAAAGACAAGGCAGCTATAATTGTTGCCATTTGAAGCACATTCTTCTAAGCATTGCGTGGCAAAAGAAGGACCACGTCTAATTGTTCCTTTCCTAATCACCTCCAGCAGCATTATGTAGAAGAGCAGAATACGAATTAAAAATAAGTTAGCTTCTGGCAACCAAAGAATATCTTTCATTTTGATACAGGGACAGGTCAGATAACCGATTGAGCCTCCCCACCTCATATTCTGGCTAATTCTTGATATACTATAAACTTGATAAATACCTTGAGAAAATCTGCAACAGTTCATCTTGGTGCTGATTGGAACAGTGACATCATTCAAAGCAATATTACCTTCCCATCATAGGAAAGCAAGGTTCATAATGTGGAACTGATATTTCTCTAACAACATGAATTCACAAATCATACAGATGATATTTTGATTCTGATTCTAGAGATATTATTCTCATAATGCACATAGTATGTTAGGTACCTATTTAAGTTCACAGGGCCATTCTGGTACTGTATTAACTTTATAGATAGTATTGTTTTTATATTTGGCCTGAAACATTTTGGAAAAAGGATGTTTCAGAAATGTTACAAACACCAGCACAAGACTGAGTCGAGATAATTATTTCAAAGGGAAAAGGATGAATTGCAGTTCAGTAAACCTACAGAGCCCAAAGCACATTTTAAACCACATCTCTAATAAAATGTATATGCCAGTTTTCCTTTGTAATACACAATGCCAAGCAAAGACATGGTCCTTTGGAATCAATAGTAATTATATTGACTTCTTCATCTTCCCCATCCTATTTTTTATAAAGCAATATTTGATTCAGAAGGAAAACAACATATTTTAGCTCATGACGTTTCTCAAAATGCTGAGCACCTTCAGAAGTTATCTCTGGCTAGGAGCAAAAAGGAAAACAGGAGAAAGTTTCTTACTGTTTCGGGGCTTTTCCTCATCCATGCCTTCATCCTCATTTTCTGGATCTATATCTTCTGCCTGAGTTATCCAATCTAGATATCCCTTTAGGTCTTCCTCCAGTTGTTGTTTCTCTCTTAGTTTCTGAAAGTCACCTCGAGCTTTTGCTTTTTCTCTCTCTTTAGAAAACTCCCTGGTGAGAAGGAGGGGATTAAATTAAAAGAACAGAAGAGAGCGAGAAATAGAAAGAAAGAAAAAAGAGAAAGAGAGAGAAGATAAGATAAGAGAATAACTTGAACTGCCCTTAAAATATTATTTTTTTTGGTATGATAACGTAGCTGCTCGTGTTAATTTAAGCATTGTGGTTCCTCAAGATATGGTATGTTGCTAGGTTTTAAAACTGCTAAAGTGAACTCTCTGTGCTGCTTCTCAAATTACTATTGTACCTTGAGATGTAGATGTTGTTGTTAAAATCTCCTACACCTGATGCAATATTACATTCAATACAATACTAGGAATATAAGGAAGATTTGTTTCTTATATTGTATCGATTTGCTGTCTCAAGTTTTCTGTCCTATTGTTTGGTTTTTGTTCCATTGTCAGGATACTAATCATGAGAATTTTAAAATAGAACATTACAAGGTACTTTATTTAATTCTTAGGATCAAAAGCATCTCAGTGAATTAATTAATTAGGAAAGAGCTTTGCCAATAAAATAAATAGACCAATTACAAATGTGGAAAAACCATAAGAGTTTGTCTACTAAAGCCCACATTTTTGTACCAAGGAACAGTAAAGAAAAGGTGGACAATAAGAAAATCTAGTCAAGATTTGGTGCCTTTTTCTGAGCAGCACTTCATATAAGTAAGGTGAACAGTATTAAAGATTATTTTTTTTATTAAGCCAAGAATATTAAATTTAATTTTTTATGTCTGTGGAGTCCAATCTCTTGTAATGTTGCCCTGTATTATCCACTAGAAAATTCAACCTAGGCTGTATTGGCCCTGCAATATTAAACATTATTATTTAAAAATGTCTTTTAATAATAATAGTTAGAAGATTTATGCTCAATACCAGAAAGAATATTGACGTTAGGCTTCAGATTCCTTTATTACAATATCAGATCTACTACCTGATAGTAATTGTCCTGGCTTTAAGGACTATATTTTACATATCTTGTAATCTTTTATATTATAGAGTCAAAGACTGAACATGAATTTTTTTAAAAAAATATAAATAATTTGATTTGCTTGGTGTTCCTGCAAGAGTGATGGAAATTTACATCCAGCAAAGCAGATATTTGCCATCTACTACATATGGGGTTCTGTATATATTTTTTTGCATAGGAGCATTCTACATGGGAAAACCATTATATTAATATACAAAGGACATCTTTCTGGAACATCTAATACAGAGCTAAAAATGTTCTAATGATGGTAGTAAACTGGATATCAACGTGCGATCAAAATGCATCTACACAAAATTCTCTTTTATTTGGCATTTTGTGAAGTAATTTCAACTTCCATTCCTTCCTACATCTTTGTGTGTCATACGAGGGCCGAATTGTGTTTAGCTTATATAGTACAGGTTAAAATAAAGCAACACAGTTTATTTGGTTAATTCCTGGTTTGTTTCATCTGCATGTCTTTTGCCAACATCCAAATCTCTAGCTGAGGTACACAACTATTTCGCCAATCTGTTTGCAGGAATTTTCTTAGGAACCAATGATGGTTATGCATTGCTGCTTTGTGCTCCGTGTTTCATCTGTTCTGCTTCTGTGTGAATGACCCCTCTTATCATGGGGACTCTCAACAGGCACTTTGGGCAGGCATACATATTCTACCTGGAAGAAGCACTCTTGAAGTTGCAGTGAGCTCCAAGCATATAAAGCTTTATACTGTAGATCAGGAGTCTCCAACCTTGGTCTCTTTAAGACTTGTGGACTTCAACTCAAAGCTGGCTGAGGAACTCTGGGAGTTGAAGTCCACAAGTCTTAAAGGGACCAAGGTTGCAGACCCCTGCTGTAGATCACAACCAGTTCCTTAAAGTGTGCATGAAAACCATAAGAACCAGTAGAGTTGCTACAGTAGTGGTGTTATGCGGCAGTAATGTTTCTGTCTTGGAACCATGTGTGCAGTTGCACAGTTTATCAGCTGAAGTTTCAATGGTTTTAAGGGTATTGAATAAACTACATTACAATAATCCAATTAGCAGGCGATAAGGAGGAACGGAGATTATTTCACAGAAAGCAAAGTGTAAGTAGGGTGAAGACTGAGGATGAGAGAAGAGTTTGGAGAGAAAGCCATTGGACCACAATTTAATCTGGGAATCAATCTATGTTTATTTTCAAGTACTATTAAGTACTATTCAAGTACTATTTGTCTTGCAATTTTGGGATTTGTAAAAGAGAACAAACACAAAAACAAACCAGGAATAATACAGAATGCCAGGTTTAGCTAAATTAATAAGGCAGGTTTCATAAACCAACTTTAAACCGTGACACCAAATTCTTCTCTTAACATCTATGTGTTCTTGGTATTCCAACATTACTGTTACACCAAACTCTAATTTAGCACTTTTATAGGCCAAATTGATTTTACAATGATCCTCCGGTATTGCTAGTTTTTGGCTGTCAAGCTAAGAAAGCAAATAATATATTCCAACCGGTAAAATATAAACATAGAATACACAGAATTATCATTTTAATTTACAACGTTGAGCCCAAATTCCTTTTCAATGTAGGAATCTAAATTAATGCAAAGAAGATGGTCTCGCCTCAGTTTGAATACATGTAATTTCTCTCTAGTGACTAGTTCCACTGTCATGAATGTTATCACCTGCCAGCCTACAATAGTGCATTCTAACTACTGTGCCATCATATAGAGTTTGGCCAAAAACCATTGATATTTTTAAAAGAAATGTATATGCTGAATCAACACTTACAGTATATCCATAACACCACCCCAAAGAATAGAAAATATTAGTGTAGAACCAAGGAAAATAAATAAATAAATAAAAAACAATTGAAAAACCTTTTTTCCTTTTTATTGCTTACCCGCTAAGTACACCGAGAACCAAGTTAAGTACAAAAAATGAGCCTATGATGATTAGTGTAACAAAATAGATCCAGGGCCACTCCCTTCCTATGGCATCATTGACCTGGAAGAGTGGAATGATAATTAGTGAGAAAAAGTTAATTCCTGTGCATTGCAAGTCTCCAGTTGAAGGGAACCTCAGCCACCAGCACTGAATTTGAATGTTGGGTGAGTTAGTTATGAAGACAAGGCAGATAGGAGCCATGTGTGTAGGAATGCACAAATTTTCTAAGTTCTCCTACTCCTGATGGAGGTATTATTATATAGCCCTACTGTAATATGACTTCCCTTAGATGTATTAATGATATGTAAATTTTCATTAAACAGACTCTTTGCTTGGGTTT
Source organism: Ahaetulla prasina (assembly GCF_028640845.1). Taxonomy (NCBI): domain Eukaryota; kingdom Metazoa; phylum Chordata; class Lepidosauria; order Squamata; family Colubridae; genus Ahaetulla; species Ahaetulla prasina. The sequence continues at coordinate 84,725,123 of NC_080545.1, read as the reverse complement.
ATGACGAACTAAGAAGCTTGGTGACGTGGAAGGATCCTGATCCTGGAGTCTTGCCTGCAGCATGAGGAGAAGAAAACACCAAAACTAACAGCTTACCCGCTCAACACACCAAGAACCAGATTAAGAACGAAAAAGGATCCAAAGATGACCAGACTGACAAAGTACACCCAGGGTAACTCATAGCCCATAGCGTCCTGCATCTGGAAAGATGGAGGGTAGTTAGAAGACAGAGACAGAGAGCAGAAATGGTTAGGAAGAGAAGACAGAGGTGTTTACACATCAGGCCCATCTATCTGACTCAGAGACTTGGAAATGTTATAGTTGTTATTTATTTTGAGTTATTTTGAAGATCTAGTGGCTCAAGACATTATGGGAGATCAGAAAGAGTGCATGAGAGTTCAATCACATTATAGAACTGGAAGCATTCTTATTTACATGTCTTTATTTAAATAAGGAAAAAGAGATGCCTCTTAGCAATAACAATTCATTTTTGGCAGTTAAAAAAATAGACAACGATGGATGAATAATGCAACACAAACAAATATTCAGTAGGTTAATATAGCTTAATGCAATACATTAAAAAATAATAACAATAATAAACAAGAGAAATCTTGATATTGTTTTATTTTTTTAAAAAAAATCAGTTTCTTAATGCGGAGTTTAATTGTGATTTATTGGAGACCTTTCTTTTGACACAACGATGCTATTTTTACTGTTACTAATGTCCTTAAGTGAGAACCTTAAATTATGAAAATATTATGTTCAAAACAGCCACTCTCTTCACATTAGAGTATATTCTGTACGTACCTTTAAAAAATAATTTGTAATTTTGTCAGATTTCCTTTTTCCAAAGGATACATTTACATATATTTTAAAAACATTTCCTTTTGGCCTGAAAGGGGCCAATCCAAAACATTTATTAATATCCTCCAATAATTCCTATATGAGTTACTAGCTGAATGCAATATATAGCATTGAATTTTTAATAATACTTCACATCAGGTCCAGCATTATGAGGAAATTATAAATCATAATGGCTTCAGGCGCCACACATATCCAAACAAGCGTATGTTTCCGCAGTTTCAACACCCATCTTGGTTGTTAAAAGAAAAGTAAAATGTGACTTTTCTTTGAATTTCTTTTTGGGGTACAAATATATAATCCTGTCTCTGTTCTATAGAAACATATGATTAATATGGCAATTGAACTGATTTGTTCCTTCAGTTTCCAATAACTCCATGGATTTAAAGACAACACTCTAAGGCAGGGGTCTTCAACCTTGGCAACTTTAAGACTTGTGGACTTCAATTCCCAAAATTCCTCAGCCAGCTTTGCTGGCTGAGGAACTCTGGGAGTTGAAGTCCACAAGTCTTAAAGTTGCCAAGGTTGGAGACCCCTGCTCTAAGGGGTAGCATCTAAAACTATTATGAACAATGAATACTGATATTCTGCGGAAACGTTTATCTCATTGGGGGGGTTCCTTTTATAACGGAAAGCAAAGGATTGGGAAAATGATACTAATGTGCGACTGGTAAGTAAATGAAAGGATATCTACAAGATATGACACAAAGATGGTGGCTGTGAAAGTGCAATCAAAATGACCTATTTTTTATATGGTTCCACCTATCACAACGATTTTTTGACTTCAATTGCACCGTCATAGCCACCATCTAGATTTTATTTTATCATACCCCGTGAATAGCTCTGAGTGAACAAATAGAGGATCTGATAGATAATCTACTGGATTATATTAAAGACCCTAGTATTCCTTTTCCTTTTTTTAAACATATAAGCCCCATGGATCTTTAAGGGTGTCCTGCTGAATAGCAGACACATAAAACAACTTTTCCTCTGGCTAATGTTGCATTAAGCATGGCCCTAAGATGCCTTCGCGCATATTCATGCAATATTACCCCCCCCCATCAGATAGATCAGAATGGAATATCAACTCAACAGGAAAACTATAATGTATTGAGATGAGCTACAAATAACAGGATCTTGCAAGTCTTTTATAGGAAAGAAAAGCACTATCAGAAAGAGGTTTTAGCAAGTCATTCCTGGAATGGAGCAGGGATGAGCAAATGATAGCTTTACAACCAACGTAGCTATGTGATATGTACCCATCACATAAGCCAATTTTGAATCTGGTGCTGTTAACCCGCTACTCTTTATTTCTGTTGCTAGAGAAAAATTATGACCACCAATGTGCACTAAGCAGAAAAAGGATATCACAATATCACATACGCTGGAAGTTTCAAAAGCAGAGGAAGATTTCCCATTCTGCTATTTCCATGCTTCAAAGGCTCCTCTGATGATCCCAGCTGAGTTGCTGATCATCAAAGGCTTCTTTTCTTTTAAAAGCATTTTTTTTGCCTTTAAAAGAAAAAAAAGCCTGTGATGATCCCAGCTGAGCTGAGTGATCATCAGAGGCTTTTTTTTTTACTTTTAAAAGCATTTTTTTGGCTGATCACGCGGCTCAGCTGGGCATGGGGGGGGCAGGGATTTTTGCTACCAGTTCTCAGAACCACCTGCTGCCATCGCTACCAGATCAGGCGATCCGGTCCGAACCGGGAGCATTTCACCCCTGCACTGGACTATTTTTAGTGGAATTGGTTGAAGCAAATGTTAAGTTTGGGATGGATTTCATTATTTTTACTTGCACAGTTTGCATTCTTGTTTGTACTACAGTAAACTATTACTATTAAGTATGAGATTTTGATCTGGCTTTTGTAGAGGTTTGTATCATCTACTGTTGTTTCTTTTTAAAAGCACAGGAAAAATCCACTTACAGCATTTTTTAAAAAAGGAACAGAGCAAAAGAGATCACAATGCAACCACTTGTTAAAGTCAATTTTGGAATGCCGGTGGGTAGAGGGTATAGTGACCAGACGTCCCGCTTTTGGTAGGACAGTCACGCTTTTTAATAATTTGTCCCGTGTCCCGCGGCAATTCCAAAAAGTCCCATTTTTTTTTGTTTCACTCCCATTCTGAAAATGGGATGCGGCAATGCAAGAGGACGAGGCGGAGAAGGGGGAGTGGCGGAGAAGGGGGCACGAGAGGGAGGAGAGACGCCGGTTGACTTCACCCAAGAGGAAGAGGAGAGCCGAGGAGAGCCGAGCCTGCCTGGAAGAGCCGAGAGGAGAGCCGAGCCTGCCTGGAAGAGCAGAGAAGCAGCAGCCACTCCTCCTCCTTCAGGCAGATGGCAAGACACAGCACGCATGCACAGCACCCCCACCCCCGGTCAATGGTGTCTCGCTTTGCCATCGCTGAAATCTGATCACTTTAGTAGAGGGTGGAGGTGAGGAAAGAGATAGATGGATAACTTGGAGCAGAAAATCTCACATTCTGGGTGCTGCAACCAAGGTCTTTGCCCACATTTACAACAATTTCATGAGAAGATAGCAGCGAAGGAGAGAAAAAGGCATTTCCTGCTGACCTTAATGAATGGCCAGAAAACCAAGCTGTCTATTACGGGACTATGAAAAGCAACAAAAATGTTTTCCACTGGCAGTAAAACCATATTTTTTTTTGCCCAGCATGTTTGTAGAGTTATCAGAATATTAAAGATGAATCAGAGTCACTGCCATAGTAGCAGAAAAAAAAGGAAATCACTTTTGCTGTTCCACAAAAATAATTACCCATAAAAACAGGTTAATCTCAGATATTTTTCAAATGGTTTTCTTTGCTTCACACGTATGCTTCTATACATACTAAGAGGAGAGCCAGTTTGATATAGTGGTTAAGGTATCAGGCTTGGGAAATTGGGAGACTGTGAATACTAGTCCGGTCTTAGGCATGAAGCCTGCTAGATGACATTGGGCCAGTCACTCCCACTCAGCCCTAGAAAGGAGACAGTGGAAACCACTTTAGAAATCTCTCCAAGAAAGCTGCAGGGACTAATCCAGTCAATCATTAGGAGTCAATAGTGACTTGAAGGCATAAAAACAAAACAAACCTACTAAGAGTCTCCACAAGGAATTATCCATATCTCTGGAGCTCTAGATGGGAACTCTAGTGATTTACTGAGCTCCCACTCTTTCTTCTGTTTCTCAAGACTGACTCAACATTTCTGGGAAACTAGGGTGCTACTAATTACCTCTGCAGGCTGATCAGGCAGTTTGTGTTGCTATTCAGACAATCATTTGAAGAAAACCAATCACAGATTACAGTCTAAGTAGAAATTCATGATTAATAATTGCTTGATTAACCACAAACTATATAATCTCCCTGAAATTTCATGGAAAGAATTGAATTTGCTCTTCAGATGGGACAAACCCACCATTTTTTCCCGATGATGAAACAGCAGAAGTAGAATCAAATGCCACAGATTCTTGTGGGGATTTTTTTTTAATGTTGGAAGAGATCATCCGGATAAGGATTAGAAAGACCATGACAGACAATTGCAAAAATCCGGAGGGTGCCAGGATCTCTTGTAATCACCTCCAATATGTGCAAGCACTGCACAAGTGTGAAAAGACAGGGCCTTGACTGTCCAATTGGACTAAAAAACACTACTCAGATTTGCCATCAGACTGTCATTTGTAAAAAGATGAATATCTAGCAAATGAGCATTTAGTAGCTTTCGTGTGCTTTTCAAAGGAGAACAAGTGAGTCAGAGAGTGAGAAGCAGAACATTGGAAACGCAAATGGAAGCGAGCAATAGAGCGTGAAGGACTCAGTGACATTTCCCCTTTCTGTGATGTTGTCTTCGTTTGTTGTGTTTTGTTGGGTTTTAGCATCATCAAATGGAAAGTTTTCCACTCCACTGAGGATCTCTTGCAATAGCCCAATCATGCTATCATATTCACTAAAAGCTGCTGCATGTTTTGCAGTATTGATCTGCTGTTGAAGCAGACAGTAAACTTCAAGCACACTAACATACCTCGAGGAATGGAGTAAGAACTCTCAGAAGGATCCTGGAATGCCCCATGTATGTCTAATGGTTGTATTCTCAAATATGAATATGCCCAGGATTGGACCAGTTGCTTCTTGATAAAATTTACTAAAGTGCATCAGATTAAATACACAGAGACAATCCAATTTGCATTCACTGGATGTATGGCAGGTCTTCTTAATATTCTACTTTCTTATAATTTAAATTATTTTAATCAAAAGAAGAAGCAGTTCCAAAAGCAGAAGCAGACTAAAAAAAACAACATACTCTTTAAGCATCACAAATATACATTGTTAGCTCCACCCAAATAAATACATTTCACCAGTTTCCCACAGACAGCTTGCCTGCTACAACCTAAAATATAATAAAAATTTGCATGGCAGCATGTCAAGTATTGCAACAGATAATGGGGATGCCACCAAGCTGGCCATTCATCTCCTTCACCAGTTTGAATATATAATCTAACTGTTTTGATATGATACTGTTCTTAGGTATTGCATTGCTATCTGGACATTCTGTTTTTTATTAAGCTGGTGACCTTTGGCTTTAATAAAAAAAAATCACCCATTCATATAATGGGTGGATATTTTCTGCTATAATCTACAATTGTATCTTGTGAAGGACAAGGTAGGGACAGCACCTTGCTGTTGTTCTTGCCATTGGTAATCAAATTGGATTATGTGGACTTTCTTTGTGGCTGAAATTTATCTACATTTCATACGTCTATTTGAAGATTCAAATATTTTGCCTTTTCAGTCTATCCAAGAGTAGCATGAAGTGCTGAAAATCAGAAGTCTGTTTCTTTAAGGCAAGGGTGTCCAAACTTGGCAACTTTAAGACTTGTGGACTTCGCTGGCTGAGGAATTCTGGGAGTTGAAGTCCACAAGTCTTAAGGTGCCAAGTTTGGACACCTCTACTTTAAGGGATGTTTTGCATGTAACAGATGGAGGAGATTGTGTGATGCCACATTAAATCTATAAAAATGCCATTTTGGCCAATCTTCTTTATTTTAGTTTGCAGAATTAGATTTCCCCCCCCCAAAAAATCAAATTCCATTAATAAAGAAATGTTTCCTAGAGCCCAGGGGCAATAATCAATCTAATGAAAATGTAAGCTCTTACCACAACATCACTTGAATTTGTCTGCCAAATTGGATGGCTATTTCCACAGCACAAAAAACACTGTACTCCATCTTAAGACCCTAGTGGTATATTCTAGCTCCAATTAATATCAATATCCTTACAATTCCAGATGTAAACATATTTATATAGGTACAAGCTATATGCGACCATCTTGGGATATTTCAAGACGGAAATAGAGACAATTTCTGAGTTAGAACTTTCAAGATAAATATGCTTGAGAGCCAGTTTAGTCTAGTTATTAAGGCACCAGGCTAGAAATTGGGAAATTTGGAGGTCTTAGGCAGGAAGCAGGTGAGGGACCTTGGACCGGTCATTCCCCCTTAGCCCTAATAAAGAGGCAATGGCAAACCTCTTATGAAATCCTGCCAAAAAGCTGTAACGACTAGTCCATGGAGGTCACCAGGATTCAACAGTGTGATTCAAAGGCCCAAATTAATAAATAAGCATGCTTGGAATTAGGGTGACTAAAAAGAATGTGCCTTGCAGTTACAGTTACCCAAGGCAGAAATGAATTACAGTTCAAGCTATGAGAGAAAATGAATGAGATTTTGCTTATAAAGTAGATATCAACATCAGAGATTAAACTCCCCCCCTTTTTTTGGCAAGACTTGCATTAATTGTTTAGGCCTTTCCTTGGTTCCTTCATTATATGGTAGTTTAACCTTTGCAGGATAATAGTCATTAGCAGGATAACAGTCATTACAAGAACAATGAACAACTCAGTGCAATTAAATGCTATCCATTAAAGGGGAAGATGCTACTTTGCATAATATATTTCAAACCAATGACACCCACTGTTTGAATTCATATAGAAAGACATGGGCATGTTTTTTTAAAAAAAATAATAATAACCAGCATTGGGATGCTATATATGTATTTACAATAATAATTGTCAATTTATCACCTTATGCATAAATTGCAAAGGCAATTTATCTAGATAGATTAACCTAGGTAGAGATGGTCTGACATTCTCCTTTAAGGACAACAAATTAAAAACAAAAAGTCAGCTTGTCAGCAAGATAATTTGGCACCCTGCCAGCTGCCAGCAATAGCTACAGGAGAATTAGAGGGGAGCTGTATATTCAGTCACTACAACTACTTTTCAAAGTGAAACAAGGCAAGAAAGGGAAAACCCTAGTAAAATTGCAGAGAATTAACCAAAGAATGTTCAGCTGATCCATGGATTAACAATGGCTTCTGATGGGCAGAAATCCTCAACAAAGCATTATACCAGAGGTATGCAGCTCCATAGCTATCAAATCTGAAAATATCTATCAAAAACACAGTTTTACTATCAGAGCAGCCATCCCCAACCTTGGCGGCCCGGTTCGGGGTGGGTGGGGGAGAGGGGAACTGGGCTGCACGAGCGGTGGGCACACACGTGCCAGTGTCCACCATGCTGTCGCTCGTGTAAATTGAGTTGCGTGTGCACGCTGCGACCAGCCACTCGCGTGGCCCAATTCTGAATATGCTGCAGGGGTTGGGGACCCCTGTCTTAGAGGATACATTTAGCAATTTGCCAAGCAGAGGGGAACAGATACTCGCATCAACATTTTTATCTCCAGCAAGACTGGATTTTCAACATCAACATTTGAAAACCTTCCCTATAAAACTGGTGATGGAGAAGACTCCTGCGAGTCCCTTGGACTGCAATGCGATCAAACCGGTCAGTCCTAGAGGAGATCAACCTGACTGCTCTTTAGAAGGCCAGATCCTGAAGATGAAACTCAAATCCTTTGGCCACCTAATGAGAAGGAAGGACTCACTGGAGAAGAGCCTAATGCTGGGAAAGATTGAGGGCAAAAGGAGAAGGGGGCGACAGAGAACGAGATGGCTGGATGGAGTCACTGAAGCAGTAGGCGTGAGCTTAAATGGACTCCAGAGGATGGTAAAGGATTGGAAGGCCTGGAGGAACGTTGTCAATGGGGTCGCGATGGGTTGGACATGTCTTCACAACTAACAACAACAACAAATAAAACTAATGATTCCCTCTTTCCCTGCCATTAAAATGCATCCCCACTAATTTCAGTTATTTTTTTTTTGAAGGACGTTGAAATCTGAAAATTTTGAGGTGGGTGGCCCATATCAAAGGTGGCTGATTCTTTTAAAGGCCCCCTTTGGCCCTGAAAAGTATCCAAAGGATCAACAGGATATACATAAACGTGTCCATCCATCCTACTATGCTTGCAATACATTTTATACATTTTCTAGAAGTAAAGTCAAGATTGATTTTCATTTTTCCTGGAATATTGGACAATAGATCTGACCTGTCCTTTGTAGTTTAAACTCTTTTCTTGTCTTTTGTCGTCTGGATTGTGAGATTGTGTGTGTGCATGTGTGTTTGCCATCATTATCTGTTTCTTATTAAACATGAGTCACGCATCCTGTAAATGATAACTACTTGAATGTAAAATAATGTCTTTCATGGTTGCCAATGTTAACAAAAATGCACAGACTATGTACACCATCATAAAACAAAGGCTATTTTTTTATCTCATATTGCTCTGTGGAAGGTTGTGTCTGCTTATCATGGAGAAAGGAAGGGACTGTAGTGCCTTCTTTTCTCTTCAAATGACCCCACTACTGACTCTGGAGCAGTGGTGGGTTGCTCCCGGTTCAGACTGGTTCTTGGGAACTGGTAGTAAAACCGGGGGAGACTCCGCCCACCGATCCCGACATCATCAGGAAGCTTCTGCGCATGCGCCAGAAGCAAGTGTGCATGTGCGTGCAATCCCGCTGCAAACCAGTAGTAAAGGTAAGTAGAACCTACCCCTGGAAGTTTAAAGGAGCAACCACAGCTTGGTAGGGAACACGAAGAGAGGTTTTCTTCTTCAGCTGAAGCTGCAGACTTAAGGCATTGTTCTTTTGTTTTGAAAGCCAAGGAGCGTGGAAAGTTTTCCCACTGAGCTGAAGAGCTAAAAACTAAGCAGTCAGCAGGCAGGAAAAGAGCAGCTCAGCTGCAACAGCTAAACCCAGAGGAAAGGAGGATGGTGAGACCAGGAAGTAGCTCAACAACAGTGGAGCATTAAACCAATGTGATCAGTAGAGGGTTCCTCTTACCTTCGCTACCAGTTCGGAATTGGGAGTGCACACGCGCGGACCTTCTGAGCAAGCGCAGAACCTTCTGCGCATGCACAGAGTGTCCATGATGACGTCTGGGTGGGTGGGCGGAGCCTCCCCGCCACCACCACTACTGGTTCGCCCGAACCGGGGCAAACCGGTAGAAATCCACCACTGCATGTGATCCATCAACAACAGGTCTCCCTGGAGGCCCATCATCAGCTTTGAAGGACAGAGGCAGAAAGGGGTCATTGAGTCTACCATGGAAACCTATACTATGCCTAGCCTGGCAGTGATATATAGCAGGGGTTTCCAACCTTGGCAACTTTAAGACTTGTGGACTTCAACTCCTAGAATACCTCAGCCAGCAAAGCTGAGAGTTGAAGTCCACAAGTCTTAAAGTTGCCAAGGTTGGAGAGCCCTGATATATAGTATATATGATGATATTATTATCCATTCAGTTGTGTCCCTCTCTTGGTGATTCTGTGGATCAGGTCTCTCCACATCTTCTGATCTTGCACTACTGTGAGTTTTTCTATGCTGTGATGGGTGTCAATTTTGATAGTATCCAGGCACTGTGTTCTTTGGGAACTTGGTTTCCTTTTACCACTAACTCTTCCAAGCATAATTGCTTTCTCCAGTGAATTCACTTGCATGGTATGTCCAAAGTAAATGAGACACTGCAACTGTCATAAGTATGAATCAGTTGCCAAACATCTGAATTTTGATCATGTGATCATGGAGATGCTACAATGGTTGTAAGTGTTGAAAATGATCATTATTCACATTTTTCAGTGCTGCTGTAATTTTGAACCGTCACTAAACGAATTGTAAACGGAGGACTACTTGTATGGAAGAAGCTTCTCCAGAACCACAGCTCAAACGAGTCAATTTTCTTCCTATTTTGCTTGTTTAAAGTCCAGCTTTTACAATTCTAGGTAGCTATAGGGAACACGATAGAGCGGACTAACCAACATTTGGTTGCAAGGCTGATGTCCATGCTTTTCCAGTATATTATTCTTCACATATAACCTTGTTGTATTATAAAATGTGATATTCAAAGATACATATTGTTGCTTCAACTGAATTGTGTTCTCAGTTTTCTTAGAATTAGATTTTCTTATCAGCTGTGTTAATTTCCTACTATTCTAATGTTTATACATTTTGTACTTTGATGAAGGTATCTTTTCTTTTATGTACACTGAGAGCATATGCACCAAGACAAATTCCTTGTGTGTCCAATCACACTTGGCCAATAAAAATTCTATTCTATTCTATTCTATTCTATTCTATTCTATTCTATTCTATTCTATTCTAGTCTAGTCTAGTCTAGTCTAGTCTAGTCTAGTCTAGTCTAGTCTAGTCTAGTCTATTGACCTGGAGACTCAGAAAAATCTTCAGAATGAATTTGCTTACACTATATTTGCCTAGTAGGTTATCTTAGCTGGAAGTATAATAATGTTTTAATACAAAAGATTACTTCCTTCTCTGCATCATCTCTTCAGAAAGTGCTATCCACAAGACTCAAGGTTATTTACACAGAAAGCTTGATTATTCCTTCCTTACCTGTTATACAAACTACTAAGTTTGTGTCTAGGCTGCTTATCAATTTTGGTTACTTAAAACTCTTTTCATCTTCTTAAGAGTTTAGGAATCCATTCCAAAAATATAAAGTATAGCTACACACAAGAAATGATTGTTTAGGATTCTGAATCTCCAAATATGATTAAAAATCCAGGAATATTTACTTTCTACATGGTTGCTAATTAAGATGGAGATTTGCTGGCTTTTCTCTAATGCCGCTTTATCCCTCCAGTCCCAGATTTTCATTTCCCAAAACTGAAAATACTATTATACATATATATGCAAAAGCACAAACGTGTATATTATTCAGTGATTTACATAAGCAATTTGAATATTTGACAATAACAATCATAAACAGTAAAATAAGCTTTCAAGTTACCATCCTATTTAGTGATGATATTTTCAAACTTTAAGATATAACATAAAAGCTAGACCATCTAATAATTACCCAAGCACATTACAAGTACAGGCAGTCTTTGACTTACAACCACAACTGGAACCAAAATTTCCATTGGTTTTTAAATGAGATGTGTCCAATTTTATGACCTTTTTTGCCATGGTTGTTAGGCGAATCACTGCAGCCCTTGAGCAAATCTGGCTTCCTCCATTGACTTTACTCATTAGAAGCTGTCTGGGAAGGTTGCAAATGGTGATCAGTTTTACCATCGTAAATACATGCCAGTTACCAAACAGATGAACTTTGATTATGTGATCATGGGGATGTTGCGACTCTTTTAAGTGTGAGGGCCAGTCATTAAGTCACATTTTTCAGTGTTGTTGTAATTTTGAACAGCTGCTTAAAGGAATGGTTGATGTTGTGGTCTGCCAGCAGCCTGTGGAGCTGGCAACAGAGTCGGACAGTGATGAGGCTGAGGTGGGGCCAAGGCCATCGGAGAGTGAGGTGTGGACTCCAGAGCCTCTAGAGACTGATAGTAGTGAGGCAGAGGAACAGGAGGAGCCCGTTCCTAATGCACGCATGAGAAGAGCTGCCAGAAGGCAAGAGCAGTTCAAGCAAAAAGGACAACTTGGGAGTAGGGCCAAGAGATGATTGGCCCCTCCCATAAGGCTTAAAACAGACCAGCAAGAGCGTTTGGGCTTTGCCGGAAAACAACCTTGGTAGCTTCGTCTTCTGCTTTGTCTACGTCTTGCATTTATTTTTGTGATTTCTGAATGTTTGCCAAGAAAGGCCTTTGGCAGTTTGCCTAATTGGACCAAGGTTTGCAATAGGATTGAGGAATTTGTGTTGGGAGGAATTTGTTTTAATTTAGTTGAACTACGCTGGGAATGAAGTAATTCTCAGCTGTTCCCATTCTACGCTGGGAATGAAGTAATTCTCAGCTTATTTTTTTTCACCGACTTGAGTTTCCTACTACCTACTTGGGCATGGCTCACAACAGTTGGGAGGATTACCTTCCTTATGATTAGTTCTCATACTTATCACCGTTCCAGTGTCCCTGCAATCACATGATCGTGATTTGGGTGCTTGGCAACTGGCATGTATTTATGATGGTTGCAGCATCCATAGGTCATGCGGTCACCATTGGCGACTTTCTCAGCTGGCTTTCAACAATGATGAATTCAATAGAGAGAGGTAGATTTACTTAACCACCACATGATTCACTCAAAGGTGGCAAAAAAGGTGGTAAAATAGGATGTGGTCACAAGATGACTCACTTAACAACCGCATCGCCTAGCAATAGAAGCTCTGGTCCCAATTGTGATCATAAGTGAAGGACTAGTTGTAGTATATTCACTTCAAAATAGAACGCACGGATCCAGAAGTTGGGAGAAAGGTTCCAGGTTCCTTTTATCGCAACCTTTTGGGCACCAGGGACCGGTTCCGTGGAGAGAGGTTTTTCCCACAATATTGTGTCTGCGGGGCCCAAGCCGGGCCTTCTGGCTGAGAGTGACTCAAAGAGTGAGGGGGAAGAGCCGACAGGGCTTCCCTCTGCAGAATCTTCCTCTCTGGCTCCACTCCAGGTCCCAGAGGCAGGCCAGGTGGAGGAGGAGGAGCCAACACGGCCTCTTTCCCCTGACCCCTCCTCCTCCTCCCTGGCAGAGCTCCAAGAGCCAGCTGAGGGGAATCCAGTGTGGTTAGATGCAAGGCAGCGACGCCAAGCGAAGCGTGTGCAGCAAAAGGAAGGAAGGGGCCGGCCCAGGGAGTGCTGAGTCACGGAGCCACACCCCACAGGGTATAAAAGTGGGAGGAGCTGCCTTTGGGCTCCGTGACAGACAAAGACTGACTTCTGGGAGCTTCGGCTGTGTTATTTTGTGATTCAGACTTTGACATCTATTTATTCCTGAACTGCAAATTAAGGTGGTTTGAGGAGAACTTGGCAGGCACTCGCAGGTTCGTTGCCAGGACTGTTATCTGTTGTTGGAGTAAATTACTGGCAAGGAAAGTCAGCTCGCATGTCTAAATTACTGGCAAGGAAAGTCAGCTCTTGTGGTCGGGAGGGGACATAACACACGGACTGGAGGGGGTGTGGTTTCACATGCTGCCTGCATCCCATGGATGGGGCTTCTCTTGTTTGCCTGGCTTGGTTTCAGGCATGCAGCGGACCAGTACCGGTCCATGGATTGGGGGTTGAGGAGCCCTGTTTCATTGTACATGAAATAATTCTATATTTTCAGCATATGCGTTTCTTTACATGGTTCAAAATAGAGTTATATCAGTTTTGAACAGCATAATGTACAACTCCCAAAGTATGTTGCTGTCCTAACATCGGTGTTATTTGGTCTTATTGTTCTTGCCTTCTTGCTGATTAAATCCTGAACAGTAAATCTTAATTCAAGAATCCTTGAGGGGTATAGGGTGAACATGATAGATAGTATATTTATGTTGGCTACAGCTTGGATTAAGTTGGCTTGACTCCTAGTGACTGTACTGACATGTTGGTTTCTTGGCAATCATATAGTAGCAGTTTGTCATTTGTTCTCAGCAAGAGAATGTCTTTAAGTTTTAGAAACTTGCAACACTTTTTTTCTCATTTCTCTTAGTAAAGGTTCACCAATTTATAGAATATTGTCTTATATAGATCACTGCATCCTATACATTGTGGGCAGTGGTATGATTCAAATAATTTAACAATCGGTTCTCTGCCCTAATGACCGGCTGGGTGGGTATGGCCAGGGGGTGTGACAGGCAGCACTTGGCCTCCTTCCCTCCCCTGGAAGCAAAAACAGGCTGTGGGGTGTGTGTGCTGCCCCCCACACCCTGTTTTGGGCCTAGTAGGACTCCCTGCAGATTCCTGGGAGCAAAAACGGGCCATGGGGGGGGGGCACACCGCACCCCCGTGCCCCATTTTGGGCCTAGTAGGCCTCCTTGCACTTACCTGGGGGCCAAAACAGGGCACGTGGGGATTTCTGGAAGAGGAGGGGAGGGGAGGGGCCACCCAGCAATTTAATAACTGGTTCGGCCGAAGTGGGTGAACCGGTTGAATCCCACCACTGATTGCAGGCCAAGAGACAAAAATGAAAACTTATCTGGATATGCAAAATTCCCATTTTGAATTCTATTGTGGCACTCTACATTTCCAGTATTGGGTTACAAACACAGTACTAGCAATGCCTCTTCTTATTTATAAGCCCTGATATTTTTCCAACAGATGTATTTTACTCATATTTTATTCAGAGCTGACTGAAGCATCAAGGGAGACTATAATGTGTCCATGTTGTTTTTAAACAAGAGAATTCTAGTGGGTTTTTGCATTTAGCTACTTTTTGTTTCAAATCCAAATTCCCTCCTACATTATTCAATATATAGATGAAAATAGTAGACACATAAAGTTATGGGCATACTTGGGGAGCATCCCTTACTACTACTACTACTAGTAGTAGTAGTACTACTACTACTAACTACTACTAGTAGTAGTAGTACTAACACTACTACTATGTCACACCTAGTCCTTCTTTTAATTAAACTAGACATATCCAATTCCTGCAAGTGGTATTCATAAGTTTTAGCCTCCATTTGTTTATTAGCCATATACAAATATATGTATGGCTAATAAGAATAAACATGCTTCCCTGAATTATTTGTCTCCATGTAATCTGGCTGAGGAAAAAGTTTCCCAAGGCGTGAACCTGGAAATCCTTCCCATCACCTGCCAAGTGCTCCTCTTAATGGGAGAAACTAAAAATTAAATATGCACTCAACAAAGCTATGACCTCCTGGAGATTCCCCTGGACAGTGTTTCTCAACCTTAAGATGTGTGGAGTTCAACTTTCAAAATTCCCCAGCTAGCCTGCTGGTTAAGGAATTCTGTGCAATCAAGTCTACATATCTTAGAGCTGCTGACACTGAGAAACACTGTTCTGGGGTACAGTTGGGAAAAAAAGGTCAAGATGGAAGCCACAAAGGTGTGATTGAAATCCTGCCTCTTTTTATGTGGGTCTTCATCGATCACAGCTTGCAGACCTCTCCCGCATAACCTCTCAGCATCTCCATTGAATTGTGGTCTCTCCTTACACCATGGTTTGCTGTCTTTTGGAATAAGGTAAAGGTAAAGGTTCCCCTCGCACATTTGTGCTTGTCGTTGCGGACTCCGTTTCAAAGCCGAAGAGCCAGTGCTGTCCGAAGACGTCTCCGTGGTCATGTGGCCGGCATGACTCAACGCACGGAACGTTGTTACCTTCCCACCAAAGGTAGTCCCTATTTTTTCTACTTGCATTTTTTACATGCTTTTGAAACTGCTAGGTTGGCAGAAGCTGGGACAAGTAACGGGAGCTCACCCCGTTACACGGCAGCACTAGGGATTCGAACCGCTAAGCTGCCGACCTTTCGATCGACAAGCTCAACGTCCTAGCCCCTGAGCCACCGCGTCCCTTGTCTTTTGGAATAAATATCCATATTGGCACCCAAATTATTTTCAAGTAAGAGTGAAAGGATCAGGTGGGAAAAGAATTGGAAAGGAGTAAAATAATATAGCGTATAGTAAAGAGAAAGAGAAGAATATTGAAGACATCCTTCCCGCCGCAGGACACTGGATAAGAATTTCTTTTTTGTTGTTGTTATGTCGAGTCACAGAAATGTCTTGTTTTGTTATAATTGTAATGAAACCATGGTTTAAATTAAGTGAACCCGCCTGGAATAAGCATGAAATACCATGCTCCTCAGGAAATTCACTGCAATCGTCCTTCTCATTTGGGGAAAACCAATTTCCTTTTATTTCCCCGCAGAAGCATCAAGCCATGGTTTATGATTCTGGTGTGTAGGGGAAGCATAAACGATATTTCCTGAAATATATTCCTTATGATACAAGTACGGTATTAACAGTTAGGCTGAAAAAAGCACCTTCTTTTCCAATTAACTTTTAGAACACATTTGTTCAATGTTCACCAATAAGTAATCCATTACATTTAATTCCCGTTGAAGAAGATACAATATACTCTATGTTTTTGGGGAAAACCTCTTGTTGAATAATTTTGACTTATGGTTTAAAAAACTGTAGTCCTGCTAGGCACTTGGAAATCTAAACAAAATAAAACAAAAAGATATTTGCAGATGAACAATTCTGCCCCCACCCCCAAGACTTCATTTCTTTCTAACAGAGATGGGTGTAATTCATCAGCGCTGATTGTATGCATTTTTTCTGTCCTTGACTTATATATTTTACAAACGTGCAAAATTTGCTGTGATTTCTTCTTCTTTTTCTTTTAAACAAGCCAATCTCCGAAACCGATGCTTTCTTATTAAATACATGGGGAGGAAGCATGCAGCGAGCTGTGTTGTGCAAAGCAGACAATTCCTTTGCGTGTGAAGACTGTGCTAATTCAAGCCTGTGTACTCTTAAGGATAAAGAGTGAGAAAGCATAAACACAGCTGGCAAAAATTGTGGGGTGATGTTTCTGGGTATAACTTTTTTTTTAAGTGGTGGGGGGCTGTGTGTCAATATCACTGCCTTCCTCGCCGCATCTCGCTCGGTAGGTTTCAACAGGCTGCAGAGGGATGAGAGAAGCTCACAGAACATGTCAAGGCTGTCAGGAAAGTAAATTATATCTATTGCCTATTTTCTTCCCCAATTTGATTTCCTGACAGGAGTTTCCAGGGCAACTGTGGGCTTCAGTTTCAAGCTTTCCCAGTGAAACTCAAGAATGCAATTTCAAAGATGTTTGGAGGATGGGAGGGAATTTTACAGGTAAGGTCGCCTATGTCTGCTCTATTGGATCTTCAAGCTTGTTTCCTATCTTTTTTTAAGCTGTTAACTACTCAGCAACAGGGGGAGCCAAACTGTACGTGCAAGCAAGGCAGCTGCTTAAGCAGTGTTCCTTTGAGACAAAGCACAATCTCCACTGTATGGCCCTGTAGGATCTTTTGCAATGTTACAAGGATATGGGGGCAAAACCTTTGCATAAACTCTAAAGCAGACTTGAGCCTTTTACAGCTCTCAGGCCACCTCCATTTGGCTGTCCCTGTCTTGCCTCAGTGTATTGCTTTCAATCTGAAGGCGACTGCTATTTTCCCCCCCCAAATTTACATATATACATTCATGCAGTACCTTCACAGACCTGTTGGTTTGGTTCTCCATAATACTCTCAGTGTCTGATGTGATTCCTTGGAAAAATTAATTGCCCACCCTGCTCCAAAAGAAGAATTCTTTAACCCTGGAGGCTTATCAGGGTCAGAGCAGAACAGTGTTTTCAATCTTGTCAACTTTAACATGAGTGGACTTCCACTCACTCCCAGAATCCCCCACGCTGGCTGAGAAATTCTGGGAGTGGACATCCACGCTTCTTAAAGTTGCCAAGGTTGAAAAACATTGGGACAGAAGGAATGAGGTCTGAAATCATTCTCACTTATGTCAGACCTAGAATACATTATATTCTGTTTTTTTACTAATTATAACTGCCATGTCTAAATGAAACCTATGCCATCCCATAGAAAAGGCTTCAATAAGAAGAGTGATGCCTGCATATTTGTGTGTGTGTGTGAAAAGAGAAAACAAGCAAGATGTGAATGGGGTTTATTTACATCGTAACATTATACCTGCCATCTTGCCTACCTTGAAAGACTGCACCAGGGGTCTTCAACCTTGGCAACTTTAAGACTTGTGGACTTCAACTCCCAGAATTCCTCAGCCAGCTTTGTAAAGCTGGCTGAGGAATTCTGGGAGTTGAAATCCACAAGTCTTAAAGTTGCCAAGGTTGAAGACCCCTGGACTACACCATACCCCCACTGGGAAATGCTGCTGAGGAAACTCATTCGCTTTAAAGTTATTTTTGCTCTCAGTTCTAGGCTTGATAAATAACTATTTCATTCAAAATAACGTTTTAGAGCCTGTATGAGACAGTTGTGATTGGATGGATAAAGCCTCAAGGACAGAGTGTTGAGAAGTTTAAAAACCGAAGAGCATTGTATGAATCAGTACATGGACATTGTGGAACCAAGATTGCAGACATAGAAAAATATGAGAGAAAATAAATGACAGTGTAAATTAGCTTTCACTATATTTCTCTCTCGTTCTCTCTTTTTTAATCTCACAATTTAATTTCTTCGGCTCGCTATTTCTTACTCTTTTCTGTGCTTTACCTAATTTTGTTTACCCTAAAATAAATTAAGCTCAAGCTGGGTATATATTTGGTTATTGAATTTTATCCTTCGTCTTTATCTTGTAAGAATTCTAGGAAGAATGCAGCAAAAATGCATAAAACAAATGAATAACATGTTAGTAGAATATTAATGTCAAAAGGAGTGTATCTAATAGCAAGAGGCCATCATTCTACCTCTTTAATGCACTGCATTAGTTTGACTTAACAGTTAAGGAAGTGATTTGCATGACAACAATACAGTAAGCAGCACAATGGCATGACAATGCCCACCTCATGTCCTGACCATGGCAAAAGAGGGGTGCATCTTCTTGCCTTAAACTAAGTTCATACATACCCAGTAGAGTACATCTGTCCAGCCCTCCATGGTGATGCACTGAAACACTGTTAACATGGCAAAGGCAAAGTTGTCAAAGTTGGTAATGCCATGCTTGGGTCCCTCCCATATGGCCCTACACTCAGAGCCATTCTGACACTGCCGTCCATGTTGAGATACTGGAGCACAGGGAGCAGGTTCTTCTTCTGCAGGTGTATCTTAAACAATGGAGAGAAAGAGAGAATAATCAAACAACTGAAATAGTGCAATGAAGTGGCAAGTAAAAGAGTTATTGGGTTGCAAATGGAGACAAGGGATTTAAGTCACCGATTGTGTTGCATTGTATCTCGAAACACTAGACACATTCAAAACTTGAGTGTTATCACCTACACAAAGGAAAGGCAATTCTGAATTTGTAAATAGGCACGCTGAGGGTTTTTTTTTAAAGTATTAAAGTGCTCTTTAAAATTTTTGGTACGATTTTTTTTTTCAAAAAAGGTTTTTTATTTTCCATAATAATTCCAACAATTTGAACAGTGTACAGTGCAATCACTTATCCAACAATCGATCCTATACTCAAATTATGCTCAATCAAGCATTCATCTTTTTTGCTTGACGGAGAATGCTGATGAAAACTACACAAAGCTGTCTAGGTACTCTTAGTAAGAATCCCGCCAATTTAGAAACAAGAACTAGAAATTTTTTTGTTCATTCTTGATAGAATTAAATGTAAGTTTCATTTTTACTGATTTATTTGTTGAAAAGACTACTTTTTTAGTAAATGATTTGCTCAGAGGAGGATCCCTAAATTTCTCTTCCAGCCATTGGGGATGAAATAATACTTTATAATGAACATTTTGTTACACTCTTTTTGGTTTTACTATGACAATATTTTCTCTACGTAAAGGACTTCAAAACTATATAATTGGTAACCCTATGGCCTTTCCTATATATCCTTTCCTATTATTAAAAGCTAAATGTAGTCACTTCAGCTGAACTCTTCTCCTTTCCTCCTTCTACTCCTCCTTCCTCTCCTTCTCCATCCTAAAATTCTCCAGATATTGATGTTTTACAGACAAACAGCAATATGCTGACAGTGCCTGCTTTGATGTTGCATTCTGAAGCCACATTCATGAAATTCTCTGCTTCTGTTTGGGTTGCTTTATGTCTCACACGGCCATTATGACTGCTACGAAGCCAACATGGTTTTTACCTCACCAACTAGATCAATTGGGAAAAGGGAAAGGTCAGTGTGGAAGGAAATAGAGATATATGTCTGCGTGTGAGGAAGGGGGCTGTTAAAAAAAGAAGATCCAATTCATTTATTTTGGCATTTTTGTAATGCTAACACAAACACGCACATCCCTCAGTTGCAATCCTTTCACAAAATACACAGAAGTTGAAATTAAAGTTAAACAAGGCAGGTACATTTATGTCTTCAATTACATAGTCAACCAAGTTGCAAACATCTCTGCTAGACCAGGGGTCTCCAACCTTGGCAACTTTAAAAGTTGTGGACTTCAACACCCAGAGTTCCTCAGCCAGAAAAGCTGGCAAAGGAGCTCTGGGAGTTGAAGTCCACAAGTCTTAAAGTTGCCAAGGTTGGAGACCCCTGGTCTAGATTACATAAATTATATGTAGTCCGGAAGAGATGTTTGGTGACTGAAGATGTCTGCAGGGCAGAGGTGGGTTATAGCAGGTTCTGACCAGTTCTGGAGAACCAGTAGTGGAAATTTTGAGTAGTTCGAAGAACTGGTAGTAAAAATTCTGACTGGCCCCGTCCCCATCTGTTCTCTGCCTCCCAATTCCCAGCTGATTGGGAGGAAATGGGGATTTTTGCAGTATTCTTCCCCTGGAGTGGGGTAGGAATGGAGATTTTACACTACCCTTCCCCTGGAGTGGGGTGGGAATGGAGATTTTACAGTATCCTTCCCCTGCCACACCCACCAAGCCATGCTACACCAACCAAGCCACACCCACATAACCGGTAGTAAAAAAATTTGAAACCTACTATTGCTGCAGGGTATGATCAAAAAAGTTAAGATGGCAGCTGTGATGGTAGGATTGAGAGTCCATCATTTTTAATATGCTTTGCACATACAATGCCCGATAAAAAGAGGTGGAGCTTTGATCCCATCATCACAACTATCAATTTGACTTTTTTTTAAAAAAAACAACAACTCATTCCCTGTGGATTCCTTGGGTTATTCACACGCTTACCATCACTCACTTATATTACCACAACAGTTTGCATGTGCGGCTGCTTTGGAAGTCAGGAGGGCAAAGTCCTATAGACAATGTTTTGGATAATAGTCCTTTCTGCTTAAAGGCCAGATTAATGACTTCATCGTAACAGAAGGATTATGGTGGGTATTGGGATACTGAAGAATAATCATCACCATTTGTATTATTATTTCTTGGTAATTATTATGGTGTTTTTCTGCTGCATGTTATGTTAGAACTATTTTATTGGTTTAAAGTGGTTTTATATGTCTCTATTTTATGGATATAAGCCATCAGGAATCTGTCAAAGTTCTCCAGAGCATAAATATAACAAGTAAACAATTATCACTAATGTTATGAATAGTAACTGTCATAATAGTAGAACATGACAGTTGTTGTTTTCAATATTGCCAATTTGAATCCAAACCGATAAGCTAATGACAAAGCCAAAGTCCCTATGATCAACTTCAAGACCTTAATTGCCAAAGGCAATGATCCATCTCATGGAAAATACTATAGAAATGTGATTTGTTAATACATAAGTAAATAAATAAACCAGTTTTCCAAACTGATTTGGCGGATGATGGGAGGGGGGAAAAGCTTGTAAACATGTACAGAAGTAATCCAAATTCATCTAGAGGCTTTCAATTTATTAAAAATACAGCTGACTTGCCACTTCAGAAATCTGATTTCAGTCGAGTTCCAAACATCTACTAAAATCTTATTTAAAGAATCTTTATTCTTTTGAAAAATAACACAAAAGGATAGTCCAACTTCTGTTTAAAAGATGGCAAATATTTGCTAGAAGTGTCTGTAGCTTGGATATTGCCACAGAAGAACCCTTCATTTTAGGAAATTTCTCCCTGAATTCAAAGAGGTCAAACCAGAGTAAGTGAAGTTTAAGTGTTAGTTAATTATCACATTTGCATGGCATTGTTACACATTACATCCATCTTCCACATACATTAAGGGCTACGCCAAGATGGAGGTCACTACAGTGCATTACTTACCTGTGGCAATCCCTGTTAAGTAGCATGTTTTGTGCATCTTTCCCATGAAGAGCTCCAACCCAATGATGGCATAGATAATTATGACAAACAGCACCAGCAGGGCAATGTGCAGCAATGGGACCATGGCCTTGATAATGGAATTTAACACCACCTGAAGGCCTATAATGACAAAGATAGCACGGTAAGAACAAACCAGTATAGTTAATAGAAGAAAATACATGGCGGTCAAAACTTTGTAGAAGAGCAGGCTGAGCTGGAAGGTAGAGTTAAAAAAGTTGTTAAGTTTGGAGTCATTGTGTTGCCCCAAGAGATTCAAGTCCATCCCCCTGTGAATTCCACTGACTTTAGCTTTGACTGTTGGTTGACCGGATTCTTGTACAGTATCAATAATAAACTTTTCTGTGCTTATTCGCACCTGACAAACTTCATCTGTGAATTTATAATCGGACTTGATATCTCGATATTTTTTATCTATTGTATTTACAAAAGGGTGCATGCATGATTTCAGCAGTGGAATCTAGTCTATAAATTAAACTGATTGTCTAACATTTATCCCATTTTTTATTTTACTACCTAAAATGGTTTTTTTTTAAACAGAAATAAGGACAAAAGTATTACAAAGGGTCCTGGTTTATAGATGGACCAGGTAAAAATTTAGTTTGTAAGCCACACTGTCTTACAATATTTCCACATTTTCTTCATCTACAAGGAAAGTGTGGTGAATTGATACTCCCAGATTAAAACTTTAAATGTAAAGTTTGCTTGTTTTCTGCTTTTAGAGATTATGATGATTATTTATTACTGACTGTCTACTGACTATATTTTTTATCGTATACCAAAATTGGCACAACAATATGTTTCTGTAAATTCAGACTTTTTGTTTCAAAAATTAACTGAATAAGGATACCACATCACTTTTTACTTAGAAACAGCAAACAAATACAATGTAACAGCAGAGATGTGGGGTTTGGTGGTTTTAGAAAATTAATTCTATTCTTTGAGGAATAACTTTATAGGTTTTGTGATAGAACAGTAAATGTGCTCTTGTTTGCAACCTTTATTCACAGATAAAAAGGCTATTGTAATAAACATTACCATATTATTGTATCATTAGTATAGGAAATAAATAGAATCTAATAGTCACAGAAATGACCAACAATTATATGCTTTCTTAGATAGTTTTTGACCCAGATATTGTTATCAATTCAATGACTCCCTATCAAAGTGATCTCTTACCAGAAATTTCAAAATACAACACCAGTTCTGAGGATTAGAGCATCAATAAACTGCATAGATTAGTTTTATAAAATTTCTTGAAATGTATATACAAGTAATGCGGTTATATTATCTTCTCCTTAGAGTGTTGATATTTCCGATAAGCCTCTTTCTTGGAATTATTATCCTCTATTATGTGGTGCATTCAGACTAATATTCCAGTGTTATAGTTGGAGGATGTAAGAGAAGAAGAAGCAGAGCCAGGGGGTGGAATCAAGAGAATACTTAGCCTAGCATCATTACATGTATACAAATGCTCCAAGTCCAGTCTCCCTCCCAACTTCAGTTGACTCTTATCTAATGCTAATTTAGTACTGACCATTAGTGGACTAAACATTTGTGTATAGGCTTGAGCAATAAATCTTTTAAAATGGAACTTATCATATAGTCCTAATTCTTTGCGCCTTACAGGTTTGTGGTGATTGATGGAAAAATGCAATTTGAAATCTGTCCAGAATATTGTACACTGATATTTAGTACAATTGCAAATCCTCAGACTTGGAAGGGACCTTGGAAGTCATCTAGTCCAAACCCCTGCTCTCACAGGAGACCTGTACTAGGGATTTGAACAGCCAACCTTTCTGATCGACAAGCTCAGTGTCTTAGCCACTGAGCCACTTTACCTTTATGCACAAAGATGATTCATGGGCAAGCCATCTTTTATCCTGTAGAAACTGGACAAGCCTAAAGAGAAAATCTAAATCCTTAAGCACTCTAAAATACCAATCTTTGAATTTTAAATTGGTGAACCTAGAATTGATGGTATGCAGATGCTTTGGTCATTAAAGTGACAAAATTAGCTACTGCAACTTTGGCCTAATTTAAGCACACGAGCAGAGTCTTCTTTCTCCATTTAACTATTCTTAACTTTCATCCAAACCTAATTTGGAGCTGATATAACTTCTGAGAGCACCAGCTTGGTGTCGTGATTAAGGCATCAGGTTAAAAATTGGGACATAGTGAGCTCAGGTCCTGCTGAAGGCAGAAAGCCAGCTGGGTGACTTTGGGTAAGTCATTCTCTCAGCTCCAGAAAGGAGGAGGCAAGGACAAAGTATTTCTGAAGAGATTGCCAAGAAAACCTCATAGGTCTTGTTGCCAGGAGTCAAGACTCACTCGAAGGCAAACCTCCTCCCTCCACAATCCCTCCACACAAAACTTGTATCCTCCTTCCATCTTCCGTAATTTGTATCCTCACTAACCAATGTTATTCATTCCAAGATCTCTTGTTGCTGCTGGAAAAGAAATTTAGATCTAGTCTTAGCTCTAATATTTTTCTTTCTCACTTGTCAAATTTATTTATCTACATCCAGTAGTGTATGTTTTACTATTTCACTTGTGTTTAAATATTCTATTACTAAACAACTAACTCCTGCCTGAGTGCATTCATGACATTTATTAGAGTTTACTCACTTTTTTCTTGGATTATATTTTTTAAAATTATTAATAACAGAGCCATGGATCTCATACTCTAAGCATTATTAACAGCAATAACAATAAACATGTATTACTCAAAATATTGCCAAATGCCATTTCAAGCTGATTATTGTAATCTGGCCTGCTGTTAAATTAAAAAAAAATGAAATGAGATTGAGGTATGCTACATTCCTCACAGTATCAGCTTGTTTTGACATCAGCTCTCTTTTGTAATGGCACTAATATTACTAAAGGTACAAGCTAACAGTAGGTATCTAAACTTAATGCCGGCATGGTAAAACTAGGAGTGATATAGTACTGGCATACTGACAAAGGCACTTTCTTTCTTTCTATCTAATCACATAGATCTCAATGGCCCATTTGGAACACGGTCTCGACATCCTTATTTCCTATCCGACCTTCTCAAAATATACTCATTTAGAATTCACTTTATATTGCATTTAATTTGGATATATAACTCAAGATGGCAAACATACACAGTATTTCTTCCTCCTCCTGTTTATCCACAACAACAACCCTGTGAGATGGGTTAGACCAGTGGTGAAATCCATTTTTTTAAACTACCGGTTCTGTGGGCATGGCTTGGTGGGCATGGTGTGGCTTGGTGGGCATGGCTTGATGGGCATGTCAGGGGAAGGATACTGCAAAATCTCCATTCCACCCCACTCCAGGGGAAGGATACTGCAAAATCCCCATTCCCACCACACTCTGGGACCAGCCAGAGGTGGTATTTGCCAGTTCTCCGAACACTCAAAATTTCCGCTACTGGTTCTCCAGAACCTGTCAGAACCTGCTGGATTTCATCTCTGGGTTAGACAAAAAGAGAGTGATTGGCTAAAGCTGGGGGCTCCAACCTTGGCAATTATAAATGCATCAGAAAATTATTCCTATGACTCTCACCAAAGCAATACTCCAGTATCCATTGTCCATCATTTCTTGTTTACACAAAATGCACAGGTACCGGATATGTGGTACCTTGCTCAATAGTAGTAACTGTGAGAGGGATCTTGGAGTTCTAGTGGACAACCATTTAGATATGAGCCAGCAGTGTGCAGCAGCTGCCAAAAAAGCCAACACAGTTCTGGGCTCCATAAATAGAGGGATAGAATCAAGATCACGTGAAGTGTTAATACCACTTTATAATGCCTTGGTAAGGCCACACTTGGAATAGTGCATTCAGTTTTGGTCGCCACGATGTAAAAAAGATGTTGAGACTCTAGAAAGAGTGCAGAGAAGAGCAACAAAGATGATTAGGGGACTGGAGGCTAAATCATATGAAGAACGGTTGCAAGAACTTGGTATGCCTAGTTTAATGAAAAGAAGGACTAGGGGAGACATGATAGCAGTGTTCCAATATCTCAGGGGCTGCCACAAAGAAGAGGGAGTCAAACTATTCTCCAAAGCACCTGAGGGTAGAACAAGAAGCAATGGGTAGAAACTAATCAAGGAGAGATGCAACTTAGAACTAAGGAGAAAGTTCCTGACATTTAGAACAATTAATCAGTGGAACAACTTGCCTGCAGAAGTTGTAAATGCTCCAACACTGGAAATTTTTAAGAAAATGTTGGATAACCATTTGTCTGAAATGGTGTAGGGTTTCCTGCCTGGGCAGGCGGTTGGACTAGAAGACCTCCAAGGTCCCTTCCAATTCTGTTATTATTATTATTATTAAGGTTGAACGGCTATAATTCCAATAGTAACTTTGGGATTGGGTAGGCATAACCCAGAGAGGTGGTCCCCTGACTTTTCTATAGCATAGCAATAGAAATGTCTCCTTTACTTCATGCTCTACATTCCAGCATAACTTCCCACGTTGCTGCAGTTCCAACTGATGTTCTCAGCAGTTGCTGAGCACGCCCTACAAGTCCATCTCTAGTAGAACTGCTTCTGGCTTCACTTTACTTCTGAAAGTTTCCTCCCTTTGGTACCACATCAAGAATTAATTATGACATGATGGTGGCCAATTGGCAAGGTTTGTATGACCCTTTTTTGTGCTCTGCAGTATCTATCACTGAAGTATCAGATACTTAACGTTTCTTTAAAGGTGATATAGCATCCAGACAGCTATTATCAGAATGGCTTCTTCACCTTCTATCCATCAGGAATAAGACTCTACTGCCATATACCATTGAAGCCCTTCATTGTGTCACTCATAAAGTTATTTACAGCTTATAAAAGAATATCAATTTCAGATGGTGATCTTGCAAACATAAAATTGCACTGAGGGATCAGTATATTATGTCAATATTTATTTTTGACCAAAGACAGTAAGATTTATTATTGACATGTTTTGGCAAAATATGGAAATATATCTTTCTAAGAGACTATTGAAATGATGGGTCTAACATCAAACACAGTGCTGTCAGTGCTACTGTAGACTGTTTCCTTTCCCACAAATCTGTAGAATGATGTGCTGGCTCCCAGAAGCATGAAGCTGAAGCCTGAAGATGACGAATGAGACTTCGTCAAAACGTCGCCAAGACACTTCCAATTATATATATATATATTTGTTTTCTGAGGTTTTCACGGGTGTTTGTATGTAGGTCTTTGGTTGTTCGGGTTTTCTCCCGTGTAAAATTGGAAGTGTCTTGGCGACGTTTCGACGAAGTCTCATTCGTCATCTTAAGGCTTCAGCTTCATGCTTCTGGGAGCAATGTGTGATCGCAGCTGTTTCTTCCTTTTAACTGCTAGTGGGGGTTTGAACTGATTGGGTGGGAGCTTGGCTGTGCTCTGATTGGCTGGGGTTTTTTTTGTGCTCTGATTGGCTGGGGGTGTGTCCTGTTTGGGTGGGGGCTTGGTTGTGCTCAGTTTAGTCTGTGTTGCAGGGGGATTTGAGCTGGTGAGCTGCATTGCTGTTGTTTGGCTTCGTGGTCATGCTACATCTTCATAGTGGGTGTCAGTCTGCTGCATGTATGGATTGGAGGGGTTTGAAATGGCTAATGTTGCAGCTGCGGTCTGGCTTCTGGTCCTTGGTCGTGCTTCATGATCAGTGTGGGTTTGGGTCTGCTTTCTGGGTGGATGTGTGGTGGTGACATCCTGTGTGGACCTCGTGAGTGTGGGTCTGGTGTCATTCCTCATGTTAGGGACTCGTTTGTCAATAAGGGCGGGTTTCCAAATGGCTGGTAGGCGGGAGGTATCATCTCGTTTGTTCATGCTGTGTGGGCGTTTTTCTATCTCAATGGCTTCTCTGATTATTCTGTTGTTAAAGTGTTCAGTTTTGGCGATAGTTCTGGTCTTTTTAAAGTCAATATCATGTCCTGTGACTTTAAGGTGTTGGACCAGGGAAGAAGTTGGTTCCTCTTTTTTGACTGAGTTCTTGTGTTCTTCAATGCGTGCACTTATTCTTCTGTTGGTTTGTCCGATGTATGTGGCGGGGCAGGCGGGGCATGGGATTTCATATACTCCTTGATCTCCCGCGTAAAATTGGAAGTGTCTTGGCGACGTTTCGACGAAGTCTCATTCATCATATTCAGGCTGGTGTTTACAGCTTCGTGCTTCTAGGAGCAATGTTTGATCGCAGCTGTTTCTTCCTTTTAACTGCTAGTGGGGGATAGAACTGATTGGTTGGGAGCTTGGCTGTGTTCTGATTGGGTGGAGGTATGTTCTGATTGGCTGGGGGTTTGGCTGTGCTCTTGTTGGATGGTGGGGTTGGCTGTGCTCTGATTGGATGGGGGTGTTTTCTGTTTGGGGGGGCTTGGTTGTGTTCAGGTTAGTCTGAGTTACAGGGGGATTTGAGTTGATGAGCTGCATTGCTGTTGTTTGGTTTTGCGTTCGTGGTCGTGCTACATCTTCATGGTGGGTGTCAAATGCTATAATATATATATTATAGCATTTGATAGGCAGACAAACCTTACAACATAACCACAAAATATAAATTTAAAAGAAGACAAAATAAATGTATGTCTTGCTACAATGAAAAGAAAAGGGATGAATGGGTCACTCTTTCCTTACGATCACCTATTTTCCTGCCTTTTTCATATAATATTGTCTCACCTATGCTCATCAATCGATCAGTCCTTTTTCCTAGTGTCTAATTTAGAGTGTAATCCACCCAAAGATTACTGCAGTATCATTAAATCCCTTTGATTTCAATAATAGGTATGCAGTGGAATTCTTTGGAAGATTTTCCTTGGATGACCAGTTAATCTCAGTGTAGAAGACTACAATCTTACATGCTGAATAAATTTAAGACCTCGATCCTAATTACATTTATCAGCCATAATGAACATGCTGAGACTTGTACCTGGGTAAATATACACAGTACTTTGCTGTAACTGCTAATTAACCTATTTTTAAATAACCACTGGTATTACTTCTAATAAATGCTTGACTTGTGTAATGGCGGAACAATCACATTTCTTAATTCTTGCCAAACAATACAACATACGAAGTCTGAATGCCCTGTTGAATTTTTGAACTGAATGCAGCATACTTCTAGCCCAGATTTGGAATTCATATTCAAATGAATCTCCATCCCATATGTCACAACACACTCCAGGCCAATGCTTCCCAACTGAAACAGCTTCCAATTGTGCAGAGTTCAACTTCAAGAATGGCTACGCTTGCTAAGGACTTAAGTCTAAACATTTGGAAATTCCCTGGCTGGTAAACATAGCTCTATACTTTGACAATATGAGCTTAGATTATCTTTTTGACTATTTTTTTATACACAAATTCAACTTTGGCAACTCTAAGTTGAGTTCTTCCATACAGAATTGGATATTTCCTCCTAAATGAGAACATCTACCACACAAAGAGCCCTCTGTGCTCCCAGTTTAATGTTTCTATAAATATTGCATCATTAAGTGTTAAATTTGTACCCTATGACTATCATTAAGTGTTGTAAGTGTTGTACCTTATAAAGGTATCTTTTCTTTTATGTACACTGAAAGCATAGGCACCAAGACAAATTCCTTGTGTGTCCAATCACACTTGGCCAATAAAAAAAATCTATTCTATTCTATATTAAAAACAAAGAATACATGGGTTTTTTCCCCTTTCAGAATATGATAAAAAAATACAGAGATTTAGATACTAGAATCGTAGAGTATTTGGGATAATAAAGCCAATATAGGCATGTTCCACTCTTCATAGATTTTAATTGCAGTTTCTCCCATTCATGCCTCTACCACCTGGATTTGTTTAGTTTATTCTCTAGAAACATATCATTGCTTTTCAGAAGGCAATTCAACTGCCAGTTTGTGCTTCAATGGCATATTTAATGCCCACTACATGTGATCAAACAGAACTGCTGATAACCCAAATAGCTGAAAGCAGCATTTTAGAAATGCCCTTTTGGTGAACAAGCAAGGTGTTTTATTTTCTTAATCATCTTCTGACACAAACTCTACTTATTGTTCCCCAATAAACAGTTGTTTAATTGGTAAAGGCTGGCAGCCATTCCTGTTGTCTGTGTATACTCTATGTAGTTTTATGGCTACTTTGTGACAGAAAGTGATAATATGTACATTTTATTTCCATTATAATTAGATTTTTTTTTGCTTATTATCCATGGAATCACAAGATAAAAATATATTTCCACATATGAAATCTGGTGCCAAATTGCCCCAAATCGCTCATACTTTGTAAAAGTCTACCTGGAACAATTCCTGCTTAGCTTTTTGATCACAGTCAAAGCAAACAAATCTTAGAAAACAAGCTGGGCTTTGCTATTCAGAAAGGGGACAATGCAATAAAAACTAGTGTTCCTCTAAATGAATTTTATCTATCATTAGTTATGTGATATAGTTTATCTGACTATATGTCATTTGACATTGAATGAATAGAATAGAATAGAATTCTTTATTGGCCACACAAGGAATTTGTCTTTGGTGTATATGCTCTCAGTGTACATAAGGAGAACAAAATACATTCATCAAGAATAAAAAGATATAACACTTAGTAATAGTCAAGGTTACTAATAAGCTATCAAATCAAACTAGGAAACAAATAAAAACAATATAAATTGACAGATACAAGCAACATGGTTATAGTAATAAGTGGGAAGAGATAGATAGTAGGGAAGAGAAGAATAATAGTAATACAGTCTTAGTAAATTATTTGATAGTGTTGTGGGAATTAGTTGTTAAGCAGAGTGATGGCATTCGGGGAAAAACTGTCCTTGTGTCTAGTTGTTCTGGTGTGCAGTGCCCTATAGCGTCGTTTTGAGGGTAGAAGTTGAAACAATTTATGTCCAGGATGTGAGGGGCCTGTAGATATTTTCACAGCCCTCTTTCTGACTCTTGCAGTATACAGAACCTCAATGGAAGGCAGGTTGATAGCCATTGCTTTTTCTGCAATTCTTATTATCCACTGAAGTCTGTGTTTGTCTTGTTTGGACCCCTGATTTGATGCCATTATATGCGAAAAGAAGAACACGAGCCTTCAACATGGAGATATTGTTATCAGAGCAGCAACAGACTGACTGCGGCCACAAACAGGTGCAAGATGAACAGTTGGACAGGTAATGGTAGAACAATTCAGTCCATTCCAAAACACACTTGAACATTTGGCACAGCTC
Source organism: Ahaetulla prasina (assembly GCF_028640845.1). NCBI lineage: Eukaryota > Metazoa > Chordata > Lepidosauria > Squamata > Colubridae > Ahaetulla > Ahaetulla prasina. Next base: position 84,694,117 of record NC_080545.1, on the reverse strand, counting down.
TCATGGGTATGTTCGTTATTAAGAAAAACAGGGGCGACCAGATGGAATGAAAAAAGTAAATAATGTTAATATTTTAAGACATTATCTCACGTATCCTTCCATCAGAACCAAGCTTTGAAAACTCTACGATCTGTTGAGAAAAAAGTGAGGGGAAAAATAAAAATAGTCTTTAGGGAAGAGTCTCTAATACTTGTAGAATGATCAAAAGCAAAAATGTACCTATAATTCATTGGAAGAAACACAGAGACAATAAGGCAACAGTTCAGTTTCCGCAGTAGATAAAAATCCTTTGTTTCTGCCAAACAAAGTGATTTATTTCAGTCAAGAGAGAAAGCAAGGATATTCAAATTTAAACAATATAGAAATAACCCCAACAACCCATCCAGATTTGGGATGAATTCTCTCTACCCTGCAGGAACCTTCAATCATAAAACTTCCATGGAAGTAGTTATTTTGAGGCTTCCCTCATTAGGTTCAGTGGCTTTCTCTGGAACATTTAGAAGATGGGGAAAAGTGGCAAAGTTTTGTGAACATGCTTGGATTAGGAAGCTGGTTACCCAAAGAGAGGAAGTGGGTGAATTGCTGGTCCTGAGAGCCTGCAGTTACAGAAGTAGAAATAAAGGAAGGAAAAGGATGGAAAATGTTTTGAATGGCCTTTAGCCAATCAAAGCCAATATAATCTTCCAAAACCAGTCTGGTAGTTGCTTAATACTTGCTCCTAGTCTTGAACGATAGACAGCAATTCCTCTAGACAGGGACAAACATCTTGAGTAAGGGAAAAAAATAAGTGATCTCCAGGGGTGGTCCTTAGGATTTAGTTGGAGTAGTAGTCAACTGTATGATTTCAGGAGTTGAGGAGGCATCAGAAGTGATCCAAAAGTAGTAAAAGCCCTAAGGTGGAAGGCAGTGGATGCATAGCTATCACTGAAGGCAAGGGCGCTTGTGGCAAGCAGCTATTATTCTTTATGTCTTGAAGGACTTCAGCATGTAATATTGAGCTCCATTTTTTATACACTTCGATTTTCACAGCATCATCATTGGAGTGTTTAGATTTACATTTTTCTGATAATTGAATCTGATGTTTCAAGTGTTAATAGACCTTGAAATGTAGGGTTCACTTGGGACTCAGAGGTCTATCCATAACTTCTAAGGTTGCTGTAATATCTGCCCTCTCTACCGTACATGACAAGGCATCATCACATATATGCTTAAGGAGTGCATGTGTAAGGGGTGAGTCTCCCTGGCGTCTCCCTGGTGGCCACATAGTGCTTGTGAGAGGAAAAGTGAGAAGTCCAGTGAAGTAGCACTGAGGATGTTACCTCATTGTTGTAATTTAACAACCAAACTCAGAGAGCACCAAGGACTTCACAAATTACTCCTGAGCTACAAATATTCTCTTCTGTTGAGGAGAAAAGTAGCAGGTGGTGCTATATGCAACAGAGAAGAATGATACCATCATACTAAAGAGGATGAAAAAGTACTTTGAAAATGTTTGGTGATTATGTAACCATCTAAAACCAAATATGGAAAATCCCCAGAAATTGAAGGCTGACAATCTTGCTAGAGTTGAGCTGAAGCCAATTCTTCTTCATCCAAGTTCCCAGAGCCCCAACAGCATTCAAATATCAAGATAGAATCTCCACAGCATCTTTTTGGAGGCCATAGATGGAGATTCCAAAACCTGGTATCATCAGCATACTGTCAGGTGAGCTCTGTTAGCGACTTCATGTAGATGTTCAACAGGAAAAGCAGTTCTAGCTTATGTTGTACTATCCCTACCTACATTTTCTTACAACCAGATGTGAGAGATTAGAAATGCAGTATAACAAATAATGATTTGAGCTAAGTAATTAATAAAAAATCTTAAATCAGTTGAATGGTGATACAATAAATAAAAATAAAATAAAATAAAATAGCAGACAGGAAATATTGCTCCTATCACCTCACTGTATTAAAAATGATCAATCAAATGTCCAGACTTTTGAGAAAGAACAGTCTAATGCATTAAAGAACAGGCATGAATTGCATGGGGAGATTTCTTCATCCGGTCATTTGTGAGATTATTAATAAGCATCAACTTCAGAGCCAGCATCTCACTTGTCGAACTGATTTGATTTACAATGGATTCATTATAATGATTTCATATTCATTTTGTATGACTTTAAACTGATATATTATTTCATATCCTGCAGAAATAGCTCAATCTCACATGACCCACAAAGCATTCCACTCTTACAAGAATCTGTTTCTCTTACCTGACATTTCGACTTTATTCTTTTTAATTATTTGATGAGAATAGTAACCTCAGCTATGAGCATCATTTGCTTAGCCCTGAAATTAATTTTCACATTATGGATGGAATGCTTCTCTAAATTATTTCTTTCGGGGTCTTTTTCACAGGATCAGCTTTTGCTCCTAAAACCACTACCACCACCACCAACAACAACAACAACAAAATGACTTGGTTACTTACTAGGAACTCCAGATACCAGCCGTAAAGGGCGCAGTACGCGGAAAGCTCTAAGTGCTTTAACATCAAATCCAGCACCTTTACCTCCCAGTGAATTTACCCCATCTGCTTTGGTTGCTTGTTCTAAAATTGCACTAAAAAGCCTGCGGAAGAGAAAGGAATGAAAAACAAAACAAAACAAAACAATAAAATGATTAGTATACAGTATGGAGAAAGAAGCAATCAAGGTCCTTTATACAATGCAGAAACTCCTGCATAAGGAGATCAAACAGAACAATCATATTTCTTCATGATATGTACAATGATGATATAGACAAAATGTACATGTGCCCTGTTAGAAATATATTAGTGGACAGCCATAATATAAATGTCCAGACATGCTTTGAAGATTCTAAAAAGGTTTAGAAGAATCAATATCAAATTTAACAGAATCAATCTAATAGCAATAGCACTTACACTTATATACCACTTCATAGTGCTTTAGAGCACTCTTTAAGTAGTTTACAGAATTATCATATTGCCCCCAACTATCTGGGTCCTCATTTTATCGAACTCAGAAAGATGGAGGCCTGAGTCAACTTTACAAATACATTAATCAATTCACATACTTTTGACTGTAATCTGTACCCTTTCTATATTTTAAGGCAGTGGTAGTCAACCTGGTCCCTACCGCCCACTAGTGTGCATTCCAGCTTTCATGGTGGGCGGTAGGGGTTTTGTCCAATACTGAAGCACTTTCCTTTTTTTTAATTTAATTGATTTAAAAAAAAAATAGCATTATTTAAAAACATTTTCATTACGTTTTCATAAAATTCCCTGTGACAATTTACATTTCTGAAAATATACTATTTGTATCGCCTGTGCATAAGTTTAGTTCACGTTACGTAGGTGAAAATAAATGGCGCTACAGTGCGACCGCAAACAAAAGAGCCTCGTCCCAGAATAGCTCGCGCATCTCCCCCCACACCATCCAGCTGTAACAGACAAGCAGAGCTGGTAGCCAGCGCCCACCCCCAACCTACTTCATAAATCACCATTACTGTGGAACCGGTGGGCGGTTAAATTTTTTTACTACTAACAGAGATACAAAAGTGGGCGGTAGGTATAAAAAGGTTGACTACCCCTGTTGTAAGGCAATGTTTCTCAACCTTGGCAATTTTAAAATATTATATATGTACTTCAACTCCCAGGGGCCAACCTCAACCTTGGCAGGAATGGTGTTCCACAGGGTGGTGTATCAACTCCAAATATGTTTATCTTTAATGATGATGATATGTATGGGATTCTGATGCATACAAAATGCATACTAAATGCATCTGAAATACTTCAAACTCTAAGCATCCATATGACAGCTATTTCTTAAAACATAGAATCTCTTAAAAAAGGCAACAGTAGGGATCGGTAGGTAGGAAGAAGTGCTATTTTATCTATGTATTCGTCATAGTAATATACTATAAATTTTCAAATATCTTTGTGGATTTTTTTTTGAAATAAAACAACAGCAACTGTTTCCTAAAGATTGAAAGATAAATACTCACCCTACTACCACAATTATAAAATCTAGTAAATTCCAGCCATTCCGGAGGTAAGCATTAGGATGAAAGAGAAGTCCATATGCTATTACTTTTAAAAATGCTTCCACTGTAAAAATTATGAGAAAGAGATATTCCACTCGTTCCTGCAGTGAAAAGAAAAAGAAAACATGGAACATGGTGGTTAACTTTGGAAAATTACATCATAGGAGAAAGAGAGGGCTACATTTCCAAGTCAAAACAATTGTCTGTCATTTCCCGCTGTTCTTGCTAAATGCAAGCCAAATAATTTCCATATAGCTGTGTACTCTGTAGGATTTTGGCTGTCTAAAACATTTGCAATACTTTCTAATCCAATGCCTTCCACACATATTTGACTTCCACCACTCCTATAATCAATGGAGCCAGTTACAGTGAAACAACATTAAAGACAAAATACAGTTATTTTAATTTGGTTAATTTTCAAATTTAAATTTGCACAAACAAAACCATCGTATGCACATCAGGAACAAAATTCATGAAACGATGATCTGGGAATCTACTTTGAGAGAGAAAGGAGAAGAGAGAAATAATTTAGAAGTACATTGATGATCCCCATTGTCGTCATCATCCTACCACATTCTCTCTTCTCTCTGTAAAAGTGTACAGGATAGTTCACACCAGGGGTCTCCAACCTTGACAACTTTAAGACTTGTGGACTTCAACTCCCAGAATTCCTCAGCCAGCAAAGCTGGCTGAGGTATTCTGGGAGTTGAAGTCCACAAGTCTTAAAGTTGCCAAGGTTGGAGACCCCTGGTTCACACACACATATGCTCAGAGAGTGGTATATATTCCCCAATGCTTCTTCTACAATGTGCTTTCACTTTGGGTGCAAAATGAGTTCCGCATGAAATCAGGTTAATGGACCAAAATGCAATAAACTCCTTTATCGGTCAGGAAAGGGGGGGGGAAATTCTCCTACTCTCCAGGAGATAGCCCCAAACCTGAATGAAAGCAAACCACATACTATCAAGACTGTTTGATTATATTATGCCGTATCCGTGACTTCTGTTTGCTGCAGAGCTGCTGGTGACTTTACTTTAGTGCTCAAGCTAAGGCTATAAAAATATGGGTGGCCATTAAATGGCTGTAAATGATATAGGTTTCGTGAGTGAGCAGGGGGTTGGATTAGACCCCCAAGGCAGTGGTGAAATCCAATTTTTTTTACTACCTGTTCTGTGGCTGTGGCTTGGTGGGCACGGCAGGAGAAGGATACTGCAAAATCCCCATTCCCTCCCCACTCCTGGGGGGAAGGCTATTGCAAAATCTCCATTCCCACCCCATTCTGGGGCCAGCCAGAGGTGGTTTTTCTGGTTCTCCGAACTACTCAAAATTTCCGCTATTGGTTCTCCGAACTGCTCTAAATTTCCGCTACTGGTTCTCCAGAACCTGTCAGAACCTGCTGGATTTCACCCCTGCCCCAAGGTCCTTTTCAACTCTTGTTATTCTGTTCTGTTAAACTGTTAAGAGATTTTGTATTGCTCTGCTGCCTTTAGCAGTCATTTGAATTTTTGAAGCTAGGATATGACTGCCCTATTCAAATATTCACATGATCAGTTGCTTCTGCTGATTGCCAGCCAGCCAGCCAGGACAGGTTCCTAGAAATAGGGTAGCTTCCTGTTTGGATGTGTGAGCACAGGAACATTCCCTCGAAAGCAACACTGCCATGGATATTAATTCTAGGATACCTGGTGATCCTATTTCAGAAAAAAACAGTGAAGCCAAGGAAGAAATCCATAACATTAAGGACAAAACCTTGGTCTTTGCTGAGAGGTGCAAAGCAGATGTTTCCAAATCTATCTGCTGCAGGCACTAAAGAAGCTGCCATTTACATATGTTCTTAATTCTTAATAGGCTCTAACTCCTCAGGGAGAAATAGGACAGCTGCTTACAGGAGAACAGCTGGCTGATTGCTGATCACGCAGTTGTCCGTAACCCAAACCATATGATATCAACTTCAAAATACAGCAAAGTTTCACTGGGATCAGATGTCAATCCAAGATCATGGCCCTTAATAAAAGCTAAAAAAACAAAAAGCTCAAAATTTGTATTACTAAGAGTTTGTCAAGTTGCAATACAAGTTTCAAATTATTTGCATTTTGCGATTGGCTATTAGTAAGTAAGTATCTATTCTCAGTTTACAGATAGATTAAGGAAAGGTGTATGTTAGTCCATTGTCGTTTGCAGATCAAAGCCTAATTTGAAATTCAGATGTTTAACTTATCAATTTAAGGAGCCATAATTATTTCAGGAAGCTAGAGATAGGAAAATTGAGGTGCCAAGATCCTAAGCGGTTCTCCAAACCCTTCTTCCTTTTGGGGGTGTAAATCTATGTGTCTGGCCTGGAGGCTTATGCGTATCTGTGTCTCCAGAGATGCTACCTCATTATTTTGAGACGTGAGCTCTACAAACTGCTAGAGAAGATCTAAAATAAGGACAGAGCATTTGTATGCTGTTAATCTGGATTTAATATTAAACAATCCCTGTATTTGTTAATGTCAGAATATAAAGCTGCTTTTGTAACCTATAACATTGCAATGGAAAAATCTGAATGGCAGTTCCATTCTCAGGAATTGTAATTAACGTTACATGGTGTTTCAGGGAAATGATTTAAAGCCTGTAAACACAGAGAGAATATGCTTATTCTCTGCACTATCTCAATCGTACTTCATCTTTCTCTGCAAGGAAGCAGGTGAAATCTGTATTTCCTCTCTTGCCTTGTCAAAGATACACCCTAGCCAGCAAACTACTTCCAGATATTGTCACTGAAATACAGTTGATTAAAAAACCCGATCACCATTCTGAGATAGTCTTCAATTATGTTGGACAAATGCCTTACATTGCTTTTTATGTTAGGCTTTATTCTTTCCACAGGCTCCTATCATTCACTCCAGAATTACTGTTCTACTATTCCAAATATAGCAGAATATCAACTGAGTCCTTCCATTCTTTCTACTTTTGAAAGTTTCCCCATTTATCTTCAATATTTACATTATTTTTGTCTTGCTGTCTTTAATAATAGTATATATCTCCAACTCAGTATATATAATAGTATATATAGCCAACTCAGAAAGCTCAAACTGCCCAAGGAGCTGCTGATCCAGTTCTACAGAAGAATTATTGAGTCTGTCATCTGCACCTCTGTAACTGTCTGGTTTGGTTCTGCAACCCAACAAGATAGACACAGACTTCAGAGGATCATTAGAACTGCAGAAAAAACAATGGCTACCAACCTGCCTTCCATTGAGGACCTGTATACTGCACGAGTCAAAAAGAGGGCTGTGAAAATATTTACAGACCCCTCACATCCTGAACATAAACTGTTTCAAATCCTACCCTCAAAACGACACTAAAGAGCACTGCACACCAGAACAACTAGACACAAGGACAGTTTCTTCCCGAACGCCATCACTCTGCTAAACAAATAACTGCTTCAACACTGTCAAACTATTTACTAAATCTCCTATTAATCTTCTCATCATTCCCATCACCCATCTCTTTCCACTTATGACTGTAACTTCGTTGTTTGTATCCTTATGATTTATATTGGTATTGTTTTCTGATTGCTTATTTGTACCCTATGACTATCATTAAGTGTTGTACCTTAGAATTCTTGATGAACATATCTTTTTATGTACACTGAGAGCATATGCACCAAGACAAATTCCTTGTGTTTCCAATCATACTTGGCCAATAAAAAAATTCTATTCTATTCTATCTGAACACTCATTGCAGACATTTTGTTGAGTTCATTTGCTAATTTATTTCATGTAATAAATATTTGTTTTGTGGAAGGCTCAAGAATGGGTTCCATGCTAGGATGCTGATTGGGACTTGGGGACTTCAATGTCATTCTGTATGAACTGAAGGCATGTAGTAAAATACAGCTACTTCTCGATTTATGACCACAATTGAGCCCCAAATTTTCATGGCTAAGCAAGACATTTGTTGTGAGTTTGCCCCATTTGAAGACCTTTCTTGACACAATTGTTAAGTGAAGCACTGCAGTTGTTCAGTTAGTAACACAGTTGTTAAATGAATCTGACTTCCCCATTGACTTTGCTTGCCAAAAGGGGATCACATGACCCTGGGACCAGGGGAGACTGCAATTGTCATAAATACAAGCCAGCTGCCAAGTGTCCAAATTTTGATCATGTGACCATAGGGATGCTGCAATAGTTGTAAGTGTGAAAAACTGTCTTAAGTCATTTATTTTTAGTGCTGTTGTAACTTTGAATGGTCATTAAACGAAGGATTGTAACTCAAAGACTACTTGTATTATATAATGCAACCCATCAGTGTCCAAGAGAGAAAATAAGAACTGCCCAAATGGCAGATTAAGTCATATATTTAATTTTTAATATATTCACACCTATCAATTTATCCTCAATAGTTAAAGGCAAAGGTTCCCCTCACACATATGTGCTAATCCCGACTCTAGGGGGTGGTGCTCATTTCCGTTTCAAAGCCGAAGAGCCAGCGCTGTCCGAAGACGTCTCCGTGGCTGGCATGACTAAATGCCAAAGGCACACAAAACAATGTTACCTTCCCACCAAAGGTGGTCCCTATTTTTCTACTTGTGTTTTTTATGTGCTTTCGAACTGTTAGGTTGGCAGAACCTGGGACAAGTAACGGGAGCTCACCCCATTACGCGGCACTAGGGATTCGAACCGCTGAACTGCCGACCTTTCAATCGACAAGCTCAGAGTCTTAGCCACTGAGCCACCACGTCCCTGCCCTCTATAGTGAAAAGCACACTATTATATAGAAAATCTCTGGCTCTGTTAAATTCTCTGTTTGCCAACGAGAAGCTGTCATATCACCCTCCATGTTCCAAACTACAATTCTAAACTTATCTCTGGATTGAGTATTTTTCTGTAGATAATACTTTCCTCAACTGGAATAATAGGAGAATGAAGAAGATTACCTCATCTTCAGCCGTACTTCTAAGATTAACTTCGTTTATTTATTATTTTTGCAAACATCTCAAGGGAGCAAACATCTCCTTCCTCCTCCCATTTTCCCCTCAACAACAACCCAGTGAGATGGGTTGGACAAAGAGTGAATGAGCGGCCCAAAATCACCCCCACTGGCATTCATGGCTAAGGCAGAACTTGAACTCAGAGTCTCCTGCTTTCTAGCCTGGTGCTTTAACCATTAGACCAAACAGGCTCACCAAGTTTCTTCCTTAGTAGCAAAATAAAAACTAATTGGAATAAGGCCCTGATCTATCCAGATTGTTCACCCAATCACATTCATATGCTAAAGTGTCAATGACTAAGGAAAATCAATTTTCCCCATTTTTATAAATGTTTCTACTTAAATCTCTGAAGTTCTAGTATACATGATGCATAATAAATGTCTACAGTATTTCTAGGGATGAGTACATCCCTAGAGATCTACCACCAATCGCCCACATATTAATGGCTTTTAAAAAGCTGGCAATCTGGCTGAATATGTTTGTTAGCACTTATGATGCACTTATTTCTGAGATATCATCTTAAAATAAACTGAAAATGTGCAGTTGTGATGTATGGCAACTATACGCCTGTAAAAGAGTTGGATGATTAAGTTAATACACATGATTCAGCATTCCACTTTTCTAGTTCTAAGTAATATATGCCTCTTTTTGTCATGTTCCTAATGTTTGTAACATTTTTCAAGGCAACCGAACTTCCTGGAGCAGAGAGGCCCAGATTCAGGCTGTACCACTGGATGCTAACCTATCTACTAAAATAGGGGTCTCCAATCTTGGTCCCTTTAAGACTTGAGGACTCCAACTCTGGGAGTTGAAGTCCATAAGTCTTAAAGGGACCAAGGTTGGAGACCCCTGTACTAAAAGACTTACAGTATCTAATTCAACTTTTCTAAATGATATTACCAAGGCTATGTTAGGATCCCCCCCCCTTTTTTTTTGTTCCTTATGTAATTAATAGCAACCATAAAAAGAAAAAAAACCCTATGAAATATTTATTACAATAATCAGTCTAGGAGGATGAACTGATAAACACGTGACCCACTATACCAAAATAAAATGCTGCAGCATTTGGAATCCTACAGTTTGTCTTGGCAGATTTGGAAGCTAATCAAGAGTCTGGCCTGGTTAATCCTTCCTTGGAAGATCTTTAGGGAATATCAGCGCTGTATGGTAGATTGGGAATTTTTTTTAAATCCTGGAAGGGGCTGATGATAAACACAATGCTAGTGCCAATAAAATTATCTGAGTGGTCCATGAAATCACCAAGTAGAAATCTGCAAAGCCAAATGTTGTGGGAAGGAACATTTTGGAGAATTCTAGAATGTTTGCTCCTCCTTTGAACCATGGCAATCCAGCTGAATGGGGTTGGGTAAGTCCAGCAGTATTTAGGCCCCATTCTCCTCAGACTGATGGTTAAAGCAACCTGGCTCAGAAGCAATTTACATTGACCTTGTACCATTTCCAATTTTAGCTGAATTTATAATTCTTTTAGATATGCATCATCTCTTTCCCTGAACATGAAAATCTGCTTACAATCTAGTCATACTGTATTTGAATACCATGGAGTCTTGTACTACCCTAAATATTAAAATAAAGTATGGCACAGATTTTGTTCATAATTCCATGTCACCCTATACCAAATAGAAATTATTTTAGCTTCACAAACTATTAGCTTATCCTAAAAATCTTGGAGCACCCTACTTTTCCTCAGTTTTTCCTTCCTCTTCCTTCCAGTGAAGGAAAATTGCTTACTCAACATTTGGGTTTTTAAAAAAAAATACTCCAGCATACTCATGAGTAATGAATAATGAATTGAACTGGAAACATGCTTGGCACATAGCAATTTGAACAGATGGCAGGTGGATCAAGGCAGTCATAGAATGGACCTCACTTGAGAAAAAGCATCCACGAAAGAGACCTAAAACAAAATGAATCAATGACATCAGCAAGTATTGCGGGCTCAATTGGCAAAAAAAAGCTCAGGACCGTATTGGTTGGAAATATGCAAAAGAAGCCTTCATCCTGCAGTGGATTGACAATGACTTGATAATGATGCAGCGGTGAAATCCAAATTTTTTTACTACTGGTTCTGTGGGCGTGGCTTGGTGGGCATGGTGTGGCTTGGTGGGCATGGCAGAGGAACAATACTGCAAAACCTCCACTCCCACCCCACTCCAGGGGAAGGATACTGCAAAATCTTCATTCCCACCCTACTCTAGGGGAAGGATACTACAAAATCCCCATTCCCTCCCCACTCCTGGGGGAAGGATATTGCAAAATCTCCATTCCCACCCCACTCTGGGACCAGCCAGAGGTGATATTTGGCGATTCTCTGAACTACTCAAAATTTCCGCCCACCAGTTCTCCAGAACCTGTCAGAACCTGCTGGATTTCATCCCTGTAATGATGACTCATGAGTAAATTAATACACTGTGTATTTTATTATTACTGTTCTTCAACTGTAATGTCCTGTACTTCTTCAACCTCAAGTATGTCACTGTATTGATAATATTAACTGTTTATTGTAGGGACTGGTATTATTTTGCCACAAAACTAGATCTCAGAGTTGAATCAAAGGATGTATTAAAATATTGAAGAAATGTAACACATTCAGATAGATTGGGGATAAAAACATCTATAAAACCTAACATAATGCAATTTACTACTTCAACCCGGGATGAGTGGGTGGTTGAGGAGAGGGAAAGAGTGCAAGATGAATTCCATTTTATTTAAATGTCTGTGTTCTTCACCAGAATTTCCCGAAATGTTCCCACTGAATATTATATCAACTTATTTTAGCACTAACCAATTGTGTGAGATGTATTTTAAGAACTCTGTGGCAAGGAGCAATTTGTAAATGGAAAAAAAATTAAGAAAGTAGCCAAGAAAAAGAACTTGATGTTACAAATACTGGATTTCTCGATTAAATGTTATCAACAAATGCTGGATTTATTACGGGAGAATCCTTTTTGGTGTGATTATGTTAACTCACAGTTAACATAAATTCGGTTGAATAAAACTGATCTTTAGTAATACAGAGCCAGAAGGGGATACTTATAGAATCAACTCTATAAAACAGATTCTGAGACAGATTTGTTGATACTGGGTTGCTTCCAAACACATTCTGTTGCTAAGGAGACATGAGGTCCAGGGTTTTTTTTTTGGTTTTTTTTAAACCAACAAAGGATTTAGTAGATTTTTTTTAAATCCAGGAGACATTGTCAATGTAGTAAATAACAGTCTTTCCTTTTGTCACAAATAAATTTACAGTACCTCATATGGTCAAAATGAAGTCAAAAGGTAGCAAAATGAATCAAGGAGGGATATGGCATAAGAATAATGATTTGAAGTATTATATCTACCAAGCCTGCTTAAATAAAACATGTTTTTGCAGCACCACAGACCCCAGTTTCTAGAATAAATATTTATGAAGGTTTATTGATTTATGAAGAATGAGACAGTCATTATGCTCTCTGTGATGCCCAGGTATGGTCCACTTGTGAGTAAATCTACCTCTACCCAGTATCAATTTTGGGAGCAAATAAAAGCTTCCATTTGCTGCTTATCATATTGCTCTTCCATCAAAACTAAACCAAACAAAACCATTTTTAAAAGTTAAGAACATCAGTGAAAAGACATGAAAACCTTCCCGACATAGGTTCAATTTTCCATACAGAGTAGTCTTTATCTGGTGGAAATAAGAACCATTTCAAATATGAATTAGTGCCTATTGATTCATACACATATTTTGTGCACAGAAACGATAAAAGAACAAACTAGATTCTTTCGGAACAAAGCCTGGAGTAATCTTTCAACACTATTTATTTAAAAACTGCCGAAGTCTGTTTTTCAAATATGACAGCACAGGTAATACGCTTATATTGATTGCTATTATCTGTCATTGACATAATATTTACTATTTTACCTGAAACCAGATCTATAGACGTGTATGCAATGCTGAATTTCTGAGCAATTTAATAGTGTACAATGAAATGAGTAGAAATAAGAGTGGATATATTTATGACATCTAACTTAAAATGAGTTTTCTGCCTGCTCAATTATATAAGATTATCAAAGTTCAAAGCTGAAAGTACTTCATCTATAGAATCAGTAATCCTTGCAACCTTCTCTAAAACACATCCATAAGATTATCCCCAGATAATGCATTTGGCAAAACAGCATTGCTGCAAATTCTGCCAATTTCACCAATCGTTCCTTCATTATGGGTATTTCAGACACTTTCCATCTTTATGCATATAATACCGTAATCTCACTGCAGTTACTATGCATAAAAACCAATCTTCCACAAACCTCTTTTTGTTGTCTGTCCATTAGTCCCAGAGAGAAAAGATCTGGTTTCAGCTGAATACTAAAATTAAAAAAACTCTAAATCACTATAGAAGAGCCAAGGTGGCGCAGTGGTTAGAGTGCAATACTGCAAGCTAGTTCAGCTGACTGCTAGCTGCAGTTTGGCAGTTCAAATCTCACTGGCTCAAGGCTGACTCAGCCTTCCATCCTTACAGCTGACTCTGTAAACCACTTAGAGAGGGCTGTAAAAGCACTGTGAAGCTGTATATAAGTCTAAGTGCTATTGCTAGCAATTGCTATATGTGTTTGAATGCAAACATTTCTATTGTTTTTTTACAAGGCAACCAAGCATGATAAAATGATTCTTCAGGTTTTCCATCTTTCCAACATCAATCTGAAGTGCCTTCATACATTCTATACTAGTTTTTCTGGTATCATATACCAAAGGGATGTCATTTAAACATTTTTTTCTTTTAAATTGTAACATAATATGGAAGTTCTTTCAATCACGTTTTCCCATTGTTCCATATGTAAATTATAACCAAAATTCTTATCTCATTTTATCATACATTTTTTAATTTTTCTTCAGTAGGAAGGCATCTCCACTGAATTGTGGTTCTCTTAGCTTATTCAAATAAGTGAAGCTATGGATGGAGTTTCCCATGAATTAATGGAACAAGCTACAAAAGCAGAGTTCATCCACTGTTTATTGTGGGTTCCATCATCTGGAACTGGATGCAAAACAGTGGTTCACAGGGAAATATAGAAATTTAGGATTTAACGTATTAAATATGCAATTAGAAAATACATTATTTTTGCTATGATGTGGGATCAATCAATCAGAATAGAGCTGGAAGGGACCTTGAAGGTCTTCTAGTCCAACCCCCCTGCTCAAGCAGGAGACCCTATACCAGGGGTGTCAAACTATGCGTCATGCACTGGCCAAGCCCACTCCCGGTTTAGCGAAGGGGGAAAAAGTCACAATATGTCACTTACGACACAAGCTTGAAACCCCTGCTCTATACCACTTCAGACAAGTGACTGTCCAGTCTCTTCTGAAAAACCTCCAGTGATGAAGCACCTACAACTTCAAATATTCATATGAGTTGGTTTGTTCTATTTCTAGCATTGTCAAGATCATGACTAGAAAGGAAATCACAACTATTACCCTTTCCACATGCTGTAATTCAAATCATCTCTATAAACGTCTCCTGCAAAGCTACGGTATTAATTAAAACAAAACAAAACAAAAATATTGGCTATATCGTTTCCAGTAGAGTATTTAGAATTAAGGTCCAGCATTCCTATTGTGACATGCTCAGGCTGGGAATTTATTTTTCTCTAGCAAAACAGGCCTTGTTTTTTATTTTTGTTTTTTAAAAGGAGGGTATAAACAACCACATGCAACTACATTTAACATGTAGCTTGTCAGGTTTCCAGGAGACACTCATTATTTTCTTAAAGAAGCTAAAACGTGAATCCACATTTCTATTTTTTTGCTAAATAACCAAAGATTAAAGACTACACCCAGACATGCTCTTGATATTAATTGCTGTTATGAAAAGCCAGCAAAACACTGGTAAGGTTAGAACAACAACATTCAGCCCATTTAAGGTCTGCATGTCTTCTTTTCTTTATCAGTTTTAAAAAAAAACTCTGAAGAATTTGTTTAAATCTAATCTGCTTTTATATGGCACTGACATCTGACACAGCACCATGATGTGCATCATGATTCATTTGCCTTGTTTAATAAGTTGTTACTTCTCATGCTTAGATGCCTGGGTTCCCTGATGCGGTCAATTAAGATAAGTAGGTACATCATAACACATTTTGGGTCATCATACTTCTTAATCAAGCTTTAAAAAAAAACAAAAAAATCCACCTTTCTACAGCTTATTGCTGTATTTTTATATTGTTGAAACATTGTCTATGGCGGCTACTTAGAAAACTGATGGAATCTTAGCAACACATACTCTACTGGAGTCCACTGCACTCTTTTTTAGATCTACAATACTATCCTGGGACCATGTGAGGTGGGTTAGGATATCACGGAGCTCCAGCTACTCAGAGAAAGAAATTCTGCACATGATTTTGTTGCTCCGGCATCTGAGTATTGAGAAGCAGTAAAGTCATTGCCCCGCATGATGCTGCTGCAGATCCCAGGGGGAGGGCCAAAATCTACTGACAAAGTAATAATCCCAGAAGGGTATGGCTAGCTGATGAGAGCTAAATAGCTTGAAATAGATCTATACTTGTCTCCCTTTATTTGTCAGTAAATATAAATTTAACACAAAATAGTTTGTCGTGAAAGCGACTGCCTGTGAGGGCTCCTGGATTGGGGCTGAAAGGTGAAAAGGAAGCGGTATTCTCCCTCCCATATTTGGGTAGACCAGGTTGCTTCAACAGAAAAAACCCACTTAATCTTTCCCCTGGTGTAGCTGACAAAGTGAGGAGAACCTGTGGCTTAGAGGTTAATATATCTGCCTAATATGCAAGCAACCCCAGGTTCGAATCCCAGAAGGGCATGGCTAGCTGATGAGAGCTAAATAGCTTGAAATAGATCTATACTAGTCTCCCTTTATTTCTTTGTCAGTAAATATAAATAGGAATCAAGGTAAGGGAAGAGTTTCCACAAATTGAGAAGCAGACCATCAACAAGCTCTAAAGCAGCATGTTATTTTAAAAAATATTCTCTTCTCTTGATACAGCAAAAACTCCACTGGTAGCACCTTATGGGCAACTTCACATGTAGCATTCGGAACATTCCAAGATGAATTCCATGCCACTCTGGTCCCACGATGTTCTTCTTGTTCGGCAGGTAAGCCTCAGTTCAGTTGTATGAATCTGAGATTGCTGCATACACACACACACAAGCTCAGGGTTGGACTGTGGAATCCTTGACGCTCTTGCAGCTTGGTTGTTCGTTTGCAGATGTTTTGTTATCCAACCAGGTAACATCTACAGTACTAAAAGGGAGTAGGGAGTGAAGTTCTAGAAGGGAGAAGGGAATTACTGTATACAAACAGAGAACAAATCCCATTCCCTTCTATTACCGAAGATGTTACCTAGTTAGATAACAAAAACATCTACAAGCAAACAATCAAACAAGCAAGCACAGAGAGCACTCCACAGAGTTTTTGCTGGCTGAGTTCAAGGACCTTTCATCCCATGCAATTCTGGATCCATCTTAATCTGTTTGCAGTCAATAGGAGGAGATAATTAGGGAGTGAAACACCTCAAATCTGTCATTTGAGTACCTTCTCAACCCAGAGCTGTCTTAATGCATCGCCCTGCTGGGCACTTGCCTTTGGGCCCCACGATAATAGGGGCCCTATACTAATCTGTGTATGTTAACCCTTCAATGCATCTTGTATCATACAAATACTGCAACGTATTTATTACATTCTACTGCATTTTTAAATTAATACTAACATGCAAAATATATGTTTAATTTTATCGACCATTTACATTTTTATTCCTGTGAGTAGTTGTCATATGGGCCCCAGTACACTGCTTTGCCCGGGGCCCATAATGCTGTTAAGATGGCCCTGACTCAATCTTCCCACAATTCCTTGATAATAGGCTTTAATATACATCCACATATTATACAGATATACCAGAGAATTACAATGAGTTGATAAACATTGTCTTGGCTTCTATACAGATGTCCCTATGTGAAAAATATCTTTGTCAAGACAAGAAGCTTCTGTTATCTTTTACACTGTTGACTGCAATGTTCCAGAAGAGCTGATATAAAGAAACAAGGAAATGTGTGAATAGCTATACATAGCACTCCACCAAAGCAAGTATTTTTCAATTTCCTCAGACATACATTTTATATTAGAGATTACCTGAATTATTGAATGATTTATGTTTCCAGAATTTTAATAATATGTTCCTGAGAAACTCTGGGAAAGGAAGTAAAGAAATGCCTAGGTGAACAGTGGTGTCAAGACTCACACAGCTGAGGAAGACTAAAGAAGTAAGAATTAGAAAGAGTTCAGATTTTTATATATTTTAATCTATCGACCAAACTGTATAATAAGTTTTTTAATTTATTTTTAATTGTACATTGTTTATTTTTATCTTGGTTGTACACCGCCCTGAGTCCTTTGGGAGAAGGGCGGTCTAGAAATCTAATAAAATAAATAAATAAATAATAATAGGTTTAATGCTAATCTTGGGGTAAATACAGAAATCTTAGAAACTGTAAGAAGAATTTCCAAGGTTCATTTATAATGAATTCATTGAAGCAAAACCAATAAATGGTTGGAAAAGCTTCTTCCCAGGAAATAAGTACCCAACAGACGTCGCTTCTCTCTCTTGATTACGTCTAATTTTTCTTCTTACTTTCTCAGTCAGCCAACAAGCTCTTACAAGTAGCTGAAGACAAAATGAATAGAAATCATACATTTGAGTCCATGAAGTGGCAATGTTAACAATGAAGCAGGCTTGCTTCTTTGCTTTTATTGCATCTGTAGTTGCTTATTCATAAAGCCCCTTTATGATATTCATTCAATTTTCACTGATCGCAAGACTCCTTATGAGTAAAATCTAGTGTGATAGCTAGGTATAACATACTATAATGTTATCTGGGATTCTTTGGGACTTGTAGAAGCTGATGAAATGGGTAGGGTTCTCTATAGGATAAACACCACCTGTGGAGTTGATTTCCCCTCTTGGCTCCATTGAGGAAGTACAAGCAACTAGGTATGAGAAGTGGTGAGAGTTTTTTTTGACAAAAGAAGAGGTTACAATAGCCTTGAGACAAAGATGCACCTGCTCCTGGAGAAGCCATCTTTCCAGCTACCCATATTGGAGAACTATCAACCGATCTTCAACATTCCATTAAGACAGTGTTATATGAATGGGCATTTGTTTAACTATGGTTTTTATATATATATATATATATATATTTTATGAATGGGCTTCTATGATCTCTGCACTGATATGTGACCATTTTGGTATCACATAGTTACATCATGATGTTTTAATCACATTATTGTGAATCCCTTGGAGTTGTGGGAACTTAGTGGTATATAGATACTCATAAATAAATAGATAAATTTATTTTGTGGCTGTGGTTTGGGTTCTTATATCTCTCAGTTGATTTTTTAAAAAAATAGAATTCTATAATACAGTGCTATTGTATGTGTGCAGGACAACTCATCATATCAATGAAGAAGCGACTCATTCTGTTAGGAACATATTTACTAACATATCTGCAATTCTAAGACAATAAGCTCATTCATGTCACAAAACTAGAATGATCAGATTAGAATGTTGACAACTAAGGGGCAGCCAAGAGCTGCTGCATCAGAAATAATAAATGAATACACATCTTGTATATGACAATGATATTCCAAAAATCAGAGACCATCTTTTATATTCATGGGTACCTACTAAATCTGATGCACCACAGATATGGAACAACATCGTTTGACCTTAATTCATGATGTTTAGAACCATTCACTCAATCATTCTGTCATGGAATAAACAAATTATGTGAAAGAATGTGCTCAGGAATGTATCTATTGCTAAACGATTAGTAAGGCTCCACAATGAAACAGTTTTCACCTTCAGATTTCTCTTTCTTTTCCTCCTGTCAATCTCTCCTTAGCATCCCACTGTTTGCTTACTAAAAGAGCATTTTATATGTGCCTATGCAAATGAGAGTATTCAGCTGAATTGCAGTCATACTTGTAATTATTTTATTTTGCTTGTGAGATTTATCTGCTGCCTTAATACAAGCAGACTCTGGGCAGCACACAGTAAGATTTGTTTTTATACACTGCCGTATGCAATAGTAATTTATCCTTATTATGTGTTTTAAACAAAATGCTACTGTTACCAATATCATTTAAAGCATTGATAGTGACATAAAAAGACAAATGAAATAACACCTAAAATAGTTTTAAAACAAGCAGAAATACGATAAACTATGTAATCATATCCAGTAGTTCCTTATCCTTACCAAATGGCATCCCATATTAACAACTTGGCTTGTCTATGCAATCTATACGTCTTTTCATATAAAGAACACTTGGCAGCTTCCATAATACCAGGAGGAAGTAATAGTAATATGTTTTAAACCAGTACCCTCCCTTCCTCAGTTTACTTATAGTACTGAATTTCTGGTCTGCATTTGTCCACATTTAGTAGTTAACAATACATCTGAGATACCCAAGAAAGCCAAATATTTTAAGCTAGTGCACATTAGAATGTTTAACTTTTGCCACAAGTAAGGTAGCTCATGCTTAAAAGGTAAGTTATTTTAAAACTGCTTATTGGCAAGGCACTGTCTGGAATTAACGTCTGTGAAATCATGTACTACAACAAACTAAATACCTTGGAGCTATTTTCTCTCAGCTCATAGAGTATGCTAACTTCTTGTTTCTTTGGAGTATCCCTGGGCTGCATCTGCTTTAAAAATGCTAGAGGGTAAATCGCACATTGCATTGCAAACCTGGATTCCTAACCCACTTGTTTGTCTAATAATGCTGGCAAAGGAGACAGTGGATAAGTGGCCATTATGTTTAACCCTTCTACTTGCCAGGTTTATGTCCCACACCATTTCCAGCTAGTTTCCAGCTCTCACAATACTAGACAACTCAGTATCAACAGTAGAAACCTTTAAATTTCTAGGTTGTATCATATCGCAAGATCTAAAATGGACAGCTAACATCAAAAACATCATCAACAAAGGACAACAAAGAATGTTCTTTCTGTGCCAACTCAGTAAGCTCAAACTGCCCAAGGAGCTGCTGATTCAGTTCTACAGAGGAATTATTGAGTCTGTCATTTGTAGCTCTATAACTGTCTGGTTCAGTTCTGCAACTCAACAAGAAAGACACAGACTTCAGAGGATAATTAGAACTGCAGAAAAAATAATTGCTTCCAACCTGCCTTCCATTGAGGACCTGTATACTGCACGAATCAAGAAGAGAATATTTACAGATCCCTCACATCCAGGAAATAAACTGTTTCAACTCCTACCCTCAAAACGACGCTATAGAGCACTGCACACCAGAACAACTAGACACAAGAACAGTTTTTTCCCGAAGGCCATCACTCTGCTTAACAAATAATTCCATCAACACTGTCAAACTATTTACTAAATCTGCACTACTATTAATCTTCTCATCGTTCCCATCACCAATCTCTTTCCACTTATGACTGTATGACTGTAACTTTGTTGCTGGCAATCCTTATGATTTATATTGATATATTGACCATCATTTGTGTTGTAAATGTTGTACCTTGATGAACGTATCTTTTCTTTTATGTACATTGAGAGCATATGTAGCAAGACAAATTCCTTGTGTGTCCAATCACACTTGGCCAATAAAAAATTCTATTCTATTCTATTCTATTCTATTCTATTCTATTCTATTCTATTCTATTCTATTCTATTCTATTCTAGTTTTCTTCTTAATCATATACAACATTAGGGGGAAGTTAAGCATCTGGGAAAATGACCCAAGGTGACCTTTTTTAACAAAGGATGCAGATAGTCCTCGACTCATGACCAAAATTTGGACCAGAATTTCCATTGCTAAGTAAGGTAGTTGAGTTGCACCTGATTTTATGGTTTTTATGGTTGTTAAGTGAAACATGGCAGCTGTTAAGTGAACTACATAGCTGTTAAGCAAATCTGGCTTCCTCCACTGAGTTTGCTTGTCAGAAGCTGGCTGAGACGGTCACAAATGACAATCACATGACCTGGAGACATTGCAACCATCTTAAATCCATGCCATTTTTTATTTATTTTTTATTATTTGAATTTATATCCCGCTCTTCTCCGAAGACTCAGGGTGGCTTACATTGTGTTAAGCAATAGTCTTCATCCATTTGTATATTATATACAAAGTCAACTTTTATTGCCCCCAACAATCTGGGTCCTCATTTTACCTACCTTATAAAAGATGGAAGGCTGAGTCAACCTTGGGCCTGGTGGGACTTGAACTTGCAGTAATTGCAAGCAGCTGTGTTAATAACAGACTGCATTAGTCTGTTGAGCCACCAGAGGCCATATTTTGATCACGTGACCATGAGGGCTGCTGCGATGGTTCTAAGGGTGAGGACCAATAGTCAGTCACCTTTTTCAGTGCCTCTGTAACTTTGAATAGTTGCTAAGTGAATGATAGTTAAGAACTATTTGCAATTAGTAGGCATTAAAAAAGACTCATCCCCAAATCCACGTGAGATTTGCAAATGCACTATTTGCAATTTTAACATAATTCTATAAAAATAAAAATTATTAATGATAAATAAACACTCTTCAGATTCATCCCCTTCTGTGTCATTGTTCAAAGAGCAAAAAAGATCCTCGACTTAGAACATTCATTTAGTGACCATTCAAACAGCAGTGAAAAAATCATCCCCATGGGCACATAATAAAAATTTGGGGATGCTTGGCAATTGGCATGCATTTAGGACAGTTGTACTGTCTTGGGGTCATGTGATCACCATTTGTAACCTTCCCCGCTGGCTTCCGACAAGCAGTCACTGGGGGAAGCCAGATTCACTTAATGAGTGCAGTGATTCACTTAACAAATGTGGCAAAAATGATCTTAAAATGAGACAAACTCACTTAACATCTGCCTCATTTAGTGACAGGGATTTTGGGCTCAATAATGGTAACAAGTTGAGAACTGCCTGTATAAGAAGGATTTGAGTAGGGGGCAGTGGTGGGATTCAAATAATTTGACAACCGGTTCTCTGCCCTAATGACCAGCTGGGTAGGTGTGGCTCAATGGTCATGTGATCATGTGGGCGTGACCAACTCAATGTCTCTCATGTCAATGGGCGCTTCGCCTTAGTTGTTACAATGTAATAAGGGTTAATCAGAGAGGCAGTTTCTGTAAGCAGGGCAATAAAGATTGGGCTAGAAACACCACCAGAATGTTTCCTTCCTGCCTTCCTTACAGGATTAGCCCTGTAAAGTGGAAAAAAAAAATAAGCAGTTCTCCCAACTGCTTAGAAAGTTAACAACTGGTTCTCCCGAATAGGTGTGAACCAGCTGAATCCCACCACTGGTAGGGGGAAATCCTTAAGTTAATCTTGACTTCTGATGACTCTATGGAGACATCCTTGGAGAATTTCTTTGGCAACATTTTTGGAATTGGTTTTTCCTTGCCTTCTTCTTCCTGGGCCAAAGGTTAGTTCCTGGCCACATGACTTTGTGCCTAAGGCAGGACCAGAACTCCCAATTTCCTGTTTTCTTGCCTGGTACCTTAACACTACATCAAACTGGCTGCCATAAGGAGGATTTATCTAAAATTATTTGGGTCTTTGAAAATGTATAGTTGGGAAAACCAATTATCTCAGGCAACATGTAGTCCAAGGAGGACAGGTTTGTTTTCCCCCTTCAAACAAACAATATATTCTAAGAGGGATAATATTTTTGGAAACTTGCAGCAATGTCAGGGAGAGCTGAAGGAAGGAAGGAAGTTCTCTGTTCCTGTTGTGCCCAGGTGAAAGAAAGAAAGAAAGAAAGAAAGAAAGAAAGAAAGAAAGAAAGAGAAGAGAAGAGAAGAGAAGAGAAGAGAGAAATCATCACCTGAAATCTGCTTGTCTGCTTTCAGAAGACATTTGGGAACAGACCAAGCACTGGGTGAAATGGCTCAACACCATATCCAGCAAAGAGTTGAAGAAGAAAGTTACCAATTTCTTTTATGGTCTCGCCCTCCTCAATGACATTGAATCCTAACTGCAATAGAACTTCCAAAGCAGTTTTACAGGATAGAGGAGGGCAGCAGAGGTACCTTTCCACCTACACAGAGTGAAATTCTTAAGATACTTTTGGATTTTCCCAGATATGTGAGGTTATTTTTTAAAACATAATAATAAAAACCCCATAAATGCATTATAAAATATTATGCTTTGGCTAAATCGAATTTCTAAAATTTGATGCATAGAATAGAGAAGAGACCATAAAATATATATTCAAAATGTACCAACCCTTTAAGGGAAAGTAAGATAGAGGGAAGGACTAATAATGCCCTTTCAATAAAAATGTTAATTTTCTGATAATACAAGCATTGCAGCAAGTTGTGATGCATTGTAAACCAATCTTCCCGCATAGCCTTCAGTAGACACAAAACCTACTTTGTACACATTTAAACTTCATTTTGCACATTTGGACCAATGGTAGAAAAGAATCGCCCATGATTGGCAGGTGCAAAATTGTCTCCTTGATCTTCATTTTTCTTGCTGAAGAGCTTCCCTTTTTCGATAGGGAGCTTAATCTATCCATTTCTGAATAATGCAGAGGCAGTTTCCTCTCTTGTATTCTTGTGGCATTGAAGATATTTTAATTTACGTTTTTAATCTGCAGGAATTTTTTCTCTCAGCAGTTGTCTCTGTCCAGCAGAACAAATGTCTTGGGGAGACCTTATTTATAAATGAAATGATATTTATGTTCCCTTTTGTAACCTCTCCCTTCTTGAGATCTCTAGCTTATCTTCGAACCCTAAAGCTTCATTCATTTGCTTTGTATTGGGGTCATGGATCTTTTTGTCTTGCTCAAGTGACCTTTCAATTCCATGAGTAAATATAAAGGACATGTTTAACATTCTGCGCACACTGCTCCTTGTGAACGGAGAAAAACAGAACTAGACAGAAAGAAAAATAATAAATCCTTGCAGATTTCACCATCACGGTCACAGTCCTTGTCTCTTTTTCTCGAACCAGCTATCATTTCAGAAACTGCATAAAACTGTTCATAGCAACTCCACTTATCAAAGGAAGAGGCAACACAAGAGCATGAACATGGGTTTGATAACGGAAAAAGGATCAGTCCTCCACTGCCCTTAAGAAGCCTTAAGGACAGCCAGGTTCTAGATGCTTAGAATACAGTATTCACAAATCAATACAGAATATGAGCTAAAATACATAAGAAAAGAAATACATGGAGAGTTAAATAGTCAACCGAATTAAAGGGAAACAGTGTCTTAAAAAGAGATTTTTTATATATATAGATAGGGCATACCAAACAACAGGTGCTTAGATTAATTACAATATGTTTATTAATTCTTTTTTTTTGTCCAGAGAAAATATTAGTGTATTTAAGTATTCAAAGGATATGTGTCAAATGAGCAAGGGAGTGTTTAAAAGAAAATGGCAGCCAAATTGGACATTTAATTTAATTTATATTGTATACTGAATATGGGGCTTGACTTGTGGTGCACCTTCTGTATATGAGAAATACACACACACACACACACACACACACACACACACCTTTTCATTACATTTTTCTCTTGGTCATCATAACCATGCTCTGATGTGAACTCGGCTGAGAAATAAATCACACAGATCTTGATGGCTGAATTGGGATTAAATGCTGTAACTCCTCAGTCTTAATCTGATATTCCAACAAAGCTGATTCTAATTTTGAAAGTAATCAAGAATGATTGTTTATTCTAGGAAATTCACCAGAAGTGTCACGGTGAGACTGACTGGAAAATAGCGGGCTCTGACGAGCCTCACGAAAATCCAGCCAGACAAACCATTGTCAGGGTGTGTGTGTGTCTTCGGACTGGAACCATTTTGGAGGGACGGAGAAGAAGGAGAGGTGCCTCGGAAGACCTAGAGGAACAGACAAGTTCCTCGAAGGGTCGGAGGCAGATCTCTGAACTGGCAGCGGGGGTGGGGGCCATTAAAATGACTGCTCTGAAGCTGAGGCAACTGGACTAAGATCTGTGCAGGAGTGATGTTTGAATGGAGTGATTAGCCAACTCACAGGTGATTTTTTTTTTAAAAGCTTAAAAGAGGTCCCAGCACAGAAATAAGTGGCTAATTGGCACTTGAGAATTTTAATTGGAGGAAGAAGAACAAAGAGGAAGTTAAAGGACTAAAGCCCAAAAAAGAAAACTTTCTACCTGGATTTAAAATTGGATTTGGAGAAATTGGATTTAAAGTGGAACTTGGAGAAATTAAAAACAATAAAAGGAAAAGAAATTGAAGAAAAAGTATTTTTTATGTGGATTTAAATGTGTTACTTTGTTGTTTTTGGATTTGTGGATTGGAGAGAGACATCTGCTAGTGGAAAGAAAGCCCTACAACGATTGCTTTGAAAACTGAGGGAACAATAAGGATTTTGACTACCATGAGAAATTTTAAGGAGTATTTGTTTATGTTTAAACAGCTGGGTCTTGACTTTGAAAGGAGGTGAAAAAAAACAAAGCCTTAAATTGGAATGAACTAGATAAATATTGAACTGGATATTATTTGGAAATAAAAAGAAAGAGATAGAGACTACATGAACTGGAATCTAAATTAAACATAAATTAAAATAAAAAAATTTTTGAACTGACAATATGGAGCAGTGGGAGTATGAGGAACTAATGGCGATGCTTAAAAATGTGCATGAAGCATTTAAGGGTAATAAAGAAGCAGAAGCCTGGTTAGAATACACAAAAAGGGAAAAAGAGAATATAAATGAGAAGCAAGAACACAATGTTGAAGGAAAAATAACTGAAGATAAAAAGATAGATAATTACACTGAGATTGCGAGTGACCAAAAAAATGGATGGGGGAAAATATTCCTCAAAAAGAAGAGAAGGAAATGGGAAAAGACTGGGTAAAAACAGGGGGAGAATTATGAGAGTAATAGTCTTAAAAGTTAGAGAATGGATTAAAGGGAAAAGAAACAATAAATATAAAAAGAAAAAGAAAAGGAAGAAGATAAGAGAATGGGATAAAGGAAAATAACTGAAGATAAAAAGATAGATAATTACACTGAGATTGACAGTGACCAAAAAATGGATGGGGAAAATATTCCTCAAAAAGAAGAAGATAAGAGAATGGGATAAAGGGAAAAATAATGGAGAGAAGGAAATGGGAAAAGACTGGGTAAAAACAGGGGGAGAATTATGAGAGTAATAGTCTTAAAAGTTAGAGAATGGATTAAAGGGAAAAGAAACAATAAATATAAAAAGAAAAAGAAAAGGAAGAAGATAAGAGAATGGGATAAAGGGAAAAAATATTGAGAAGTGGAATTTTGGAGAGGCCAAAAGAAAATGGTTAAAAGGGGAAAAATAATGGAGAGAAGGAAGGGAAATAAAGCATTTGTTAGTTGATATAAGGGAATTGTGTTAATAGTAGAAATTGTATGTAAGAAGCAAACAAGATGAAATATATTGTTTATTGTAAAATGGATCAGCAGATGGAATATGAAATGCAATCTGTTTTAATTTTAAAAATAACTGAAATTAAGATATAAAATTGAAATGTTAGTAAATGATAAAATAAAATAATTAAATTGATGTTAGAATAAGAAATTAGGAATTAAGGAAAACAAGAGGTGGAAGGTTAACTGAATTAAAAGGTTTCAATATAAAAAATGGAATAAGATGAAATACATTATTAGTAATCAAAAAATGTGCTGGAGATTTTGAGAAACATATTCAATAAATGGAGAAAAAATCGGGGTTGCTCGGATACCATTTTGGAAAATATTGAATTGAAAATGAATACAACAATGGAGAGAGAATGGAAAGAGGAGTAGAGAGATAGAAGGAGGGGAGAAGAGAGGAAGGGGAGAGGGGAATAGAAGAAAGGGAAAAGGAGAGGAAGAAAGGGATGGGAAACAAGAGTAGGAGAGAAGGTCAGAAAGGGAGGAAGGAAGGAGGAGTGGGGGAAAGGAAGGTGAAGTAGAGAAGGAGAAGGATAGGAGGAAAGAAGAAAGTAGAAAAGGATAGAAGAAGAGAGGGAAGGGATAGAGAGGAGAAGGTGGAGGATTGCTGTAAAATAAGGAAGATGGAATGATAGAAGGGCAGCCCCAAATATACTTAAACTTATTAGGATGAAGAATGAACTAATATGAAAGTTAAAAAAGAATATATATGATTAGCAAAGGATAAGATAACTAGTTGAAATAATGCTAAGAAACTAGGAATGGAGGGCAGATGGTGATACTGTGTATACAATAAACATAGAAGTATTAAGACAAGATAAAAAAGTAGGGAAAAAGAAAATTTTGGCAGAAATTGAAACTATGTAAAGTGCATTTGGATATGATAACTTGTATAAAATATGATTCGGTCAATAGTCTGTTCATAAAATATGTATCTGAAAGAAAAAATCAATAAAAGGATTGTTTATTCTTTATTTTATGCATTCAACTCCAGCTTTTTTGGAACAGCTCACAACCGTTTCAAATCACAATTTACTTGTTCATTAAACCCATTTGCTTAAAAACACAACTATAACAAAAAACAGAGCTAGGAACTCCAGAAACACACTAGAAAGCAGATCGGAATGGATCTGCCCCATTTAGTGGAGAAAATATTCTGAACTATTGACACAGCTATCAAGTTAGCTCTTGTCACCTCAGAAGGAGAACCTGTTTCCAGTAATTCTCAACACACCCCAAATCTCTAAAACATGTCCAAGGTTCCATATAGATATTCAATAAAATGGAAGGTCAAGACCCATCCACAAGCAATGCTGTAATCCAAAAACTCAAGTACAGGTCCAGAATGTCATTAGTTAAAATAGCCTTCATTCCACTAGACTATTCTTGCCAAAGGTCTATAGAATATATAGGTAAGATTATATATACCCTCTTGACAGTGGTGGGATTCAAAAAATTTAACAACCGGTTCTCTGCCCTAATGACCAGCTGGGTAGGCGTGGCTTGGTGGTCATGTGACCGTGTGTGGGCAAGCCCAACTCAACGTCACTCACATTGATGGATGCTTTGCCTTAGCTGTTACAATGTAATAAGGGTTAACCAGAGAGGCAGTTTCTGTAAGCAGGGCAATAAAGGTTAGGCTAGAAACAACACCAGAATGTTTCCTTCTTGCCTTCCTTAAAGGATTAGCCCTGTAAAGTGGACAAAAACAAAACAAGATTTCTTCCAACAACCAGTTCTCCGAACTGCTTAGAAAGTTAACAACCGGTTCTCATGAATAGGTGCGAACTGGATGAATCCCACCACTGCCTGTCCAATACCAAGCACTGAGTACCTACCAGGCTGACCAAAGCTTTAGCCCCCAAACTAAACCTGAAACCAAAATGAGACATATTTAAAGAGTCACAGACCCAGTATCTTGTAAAACTGTCTCTAGTTGTGACATATTCAAGAAACAATACTAAGAACTGCAGAAATGAAAAAAAAGTGGGATATGACTTATGGATAACAGTCTTGCCTGGGAATATGTAAAAATAGATCAATTTAACTTTTTTACACGTTTCTTTTTCAGATTAAACAGGAAGGCTAATAAGACTTCACTGGTACAAAACTATGTAATGAGATACTCAGTATTAATCCATACCGCATAGACTTTGGGGTAATGGGAGAATTTAGTAGCTCATTTTGCTAGCATTCACAAGTCTTTTCATTTTATATAACTGAAAAATTAAAATATAAAGCAAAGTTCATAGCTTTAATAAAACAGTAATGATGCTGATCAGACAAACCACATTTCCTTAAGTGATTTCCAAATTATGAATCAAATCACATTATTATTTTTGGAAGGCTTTTGCAGACTACTTCCTTTCCACCCACATATATCCTTAGTAATATCTTCTTTTGTATAAGCTACGTGTTATTAAAAATTAGACTGAGAACTGATCTAAACAATTTGTGCTAATTGGCAAAGTTGCAAGCAAATCAGCAATTAATGCTTGAAAGCATAGCAGTCATTTCTGGCTGGGGAAACTTTCATTAGGAATGCTGGCAGATTTCCTTCATCACAAACTAAAACAAAATTTCTTGATAAATACTTTGGTAAAAGGATTGAAATTTCAAAAGCCTCTCGTTCATTCGGTAATAAATGTTATCTCTTATTTTAATACAAAATATATGCCAACTGAACTAATGCAAAGTCAAGTGAATGGTCTACTTAGCCCAGGGCTGGCAGCTCCAAAGTCATTCTTCTTCTCCATTGTGCATTTGTCAGGTAGCACCAAGAATCATGAGCACAGGCACCCTATTATTTGTAAATTAATAAATATTGCATCTAGTTCTGGGCACCCTACTTTAGCATGCACACTGAGCAACTGAAAAATGTGCACAGGAGAGCAACCAAGGTGATAAGAGCAAACTCTTAAGAAGAGATGGGTGGGAGAAAGCACTGGGTATGTTTAATCTGGACAGTTGTCTTAAATATATGGCAGATTGTCATGCAGAAGATGGGACAGAATTGTTTTAGAGTCGTTCCAGGAGACAAGACAAGACATAGTGGGTCGAAGTTTGAGCAAATTTCATTTGGGGATCAGGGTTAATTTCCTGGTGGTAAAAGCTATTCAACAATAAAACAAATTGCCTTGGGAGATGGTAGGCTCACCTTTGATAGAAATGTTTAAAAGTGGCTGAATGGATATCTATTTTTATTTATTTATTTTTGTCACACAGTATATATAAGCATAAGCATGTCAGTGATGGTAGTGTATGGATTTCTCCATGGGCAAGGGTTGAACTAAAACAGGAGTGTCAAACTCACGTCGTCACGGTGTCTTTATTTGTAGTATTGGGACTTTCCCCCTTTGCTAAACTGGGCGGGGGGGAGGGGGAGCACGTGACGCAACTGGCCTGCAGGCCGTGAGTTTGACACTCCTGAACTAGGTCATCACCAAGGATAGTTACAATCCTTAGAGTCTATTATTTGGTACCTTTTCTAGCTGTGTCTCAGACTAGAATCACTGGAGCCGTAGTCTCCTGGTTATAAATATAGGTGCCCTCCAAGGTAAGTATGGAATCTGGGAGACTGGATGCAGAGTCATAATAACTTGTTAAACTCTTAGTATGTCATTTCTTAGACTTAGACAATATTCAATACAAAGCAATTTTATGCAATAACCAAGACAAATTCCTTGTGTGTCCAATCACACTTGGCCAATAAAAATTTCTATTCTATTCTATTCTATTCTATTCTATTCTATTCTATTCTATTCTATTCTATTCTATTCTATTCTATTCTATTCTATTCTAACAAAGTATCTATAAATAAATATCTTTCTATAAAAGATTACCTTTCTATGCTTTGACATGTAAACCTATCCCAGGTCAAGAAAGTGACTTTCCTGTCTTACGCTCGACTGCCTTGACTTCAGCAAGTTAAAAAAAGGAACAGGTTGCTAAAGAAGAGACTGGCTGTATTCACACAGGTTTAACTTGGTCAAATAAATACTTAAGGGTTGCATTGGCACAATATGTTAAATTTGGCTAGGTTTAATTTAGATTGATTTTCCTTTGTGACAACTTTTGTATGATCTTAGTCCATAGTTCAATGAATTGTGCAAATGCAGAAAATAGTGTGTGCAGAAAGGACAGGACAGGATTTAGCTCAGTGGTGAAATCCAATTTTTTTTTACTACCAGTTCTGTGGGTGTGGCTTGGTGGGTGTGGTATGGCTTGGTAGGTGTGGCTTGGTAGGCGTGTCAGGGGAAGGATATTGCAAAATCTCCATTCCCACCCCACTCTGGGGCTAGCCAAAGATGGGATTTGCCAGTTCTCCAAACTAGTTAAAATTTCCACTACCGGTTCTCCGAACTGCTCAAAATTTCTGCTACCGGTTCTCCAGAACCTGTCAGAACCTGCTGGATTTTACCCCTGGTTTAGCTGAAGGGGTCATGCCAATTGAGATCCTCCTAATCCAAGCAAATTGGGGAAAAGCATCTCTGACCAGAAATACTGTCCCCCTCCAGACCACCCTAGGAGTAGATAACAATGTTCATATTGTCCCATTGCACTTCATCCTGCAAATAATGACAGAGAGGGTGCAACCCGAATCAGGCGAAACACCAGCACTGATGCTTTGAAGGAGATGCAAGTTACTTACAACCACAACTTACAACCACAAGTGGGGCAAGAATTTTTGTTGCCAAGTGAGGCTGTTGTTAAGGGAGTCCCGCCTGATTTTACGACCTTTTTCATCGCAGTTGTTAAGATAATCATGTGGTCATTAAACCAATCTAGCTCTCCCCATTGCCTTTGCTTGTTGGAAGCCAACTGACAAGGTGGCAAATGGAGAGCACATCATACCAGGATGCTGCAACCATCACAAATACATGCCAATTCTCAAGCACCAGAATTTTAATCACATGATTGGGGATGCGCCAAAGGTCATAAGTGTGAGGATCCGGTTGCAAATCCCTTTTTCATTACTGTTGTAAATTTGAACTAAATTAATTGAATGATTGTAAGCGAAGGACCACCTGTACTTTAGAAGCCACAGGAGGAGATTCAGCACACCTTTAAAAAAAAAAAAAACTTAAATTGCTTTTTCCCTCAGCTCCTGCAGCTGCCTTAGAAGAAACTCCTGATTATCTCTACCAGTACAGGTAGTCCTCAACTTACACCCCGTTGTGTCTGCGCCCCCCGAGCCGGCCCTGCTGCCAGAAAATGACTTGGAGCCGGGACTGCTGTCAGAAAGTGACTTGGACAGTGAGGGGGAAGGGCCGTCAGGACTTACCTTGGGAGCACCGGCTTCCCTGGCTCAGCTCCAGGAGCCAGAAACAGGCCAGGTGGAAGAGATAACGAGGCCTCCGTCCCCTGACTCTTTTCCCCCCCAGGCCACGCCTGCAGACCCAGCTGACGGCAATCAGGCTTGATTGAACCCTAGGTTTCGTAGGCAGGAGAGGAGGGAACAACAGAAGCAAGGGTGGGGCAGGCCTAGGAAGTGTTGAGTCATGGAGCCACACCCCACAAAATATAAAAGGCGGCGAGAGCTGCTGTGTCTTTTTGTAACAGGCAAATCCACTGATTGAGCTGACGTTTATTCCTGGGTGACTCACCAGCGTCGTGGAAGATAAGGGAGGCTCTTGGCAGACGCTGGCTATTCTGCTGCCAGAGCTTATAGTGCCAGCTAATTAAGCCATCACTCAGACGGAGGCGAGGGAGGACAGAACACAACCGTTCATTTTGTGACCATACAAAGTTACAATGGCACTGAAAAAAGTGACCGTTTTTCACATTTACAACCATTACAGCATCCCTGTGGTCATGTGTTCAAAATTGAAATGCTTGGCAACTGATTCATATTTATGAGTCAGGTCGCAGTGGGGTCATGTGATCACCTTTTGCAAACTTCGGACAAGCAAAGTCAATGGGGAAGCCAAATTCGCTTAACAACCAGGTTATTAATGCAATGATTCCCATGACAACTGTGGCTAGAAAAGTCATAAAATAGGATAAAACTCACTTAACAAATGTCTTGCTTAGCAACAGAAATTTTGGGCTCAATTGTGGTCATCAGTCAAGGACTATCTATACCAGGGGTGGCTGAGGAATTCTGGGAGTTGAAGTCCACAAGTCTTAAAGTTGCCACGGTTGGAGACCCCTGATCTATACAAGTAGGCACAGCCATTCTGCTTTGGAGGGCGGGGGGAGAAAGTGGCTGTACAAGACAGCTAAGAGCAGACTCCAAGCAGGTACATAGAAATCGACAAAGCTATTTTGACAGTGCAAAAATAGGAGTGTCATATTTCTGAAGCTCCTCTGTCAATAAATTTGTGCAACCCCAGTAGCCAGGACTTGCAAAGAACTGAAGGATAAAATAATTTTAAAATGCTTTTCTCTAGTTGAATATTAACCTTTTTTCCTTTCCCGCTTTTCACATGACTAAAGAGAAGCAGATTGAGAATTCATGATCCTCAATGGGACCTCCAATTCCTGTTAATTTTTTTTAACCACTATTTGAACAAATTGAACTTTTAAACCGATTCAAGAAAGAGTATTTTTCTGAGGCAACAAATCCTGATCTGAGTTTGATATGCTTCCTTCTACCAAAAAATGGCAAAATGTCAGGTGGAATAGGATGCTGAATTTTCTGTATGTTTCAATTGCTGTATCTTTAATACTGTATGTTTGTAACAAGATGTGTAAACTTTGCACTTTGGGCTGCAGAGAAAAAGAAATGCATCTGTTATTCCCCACAGCCCAGGGTCATTCATTGCTATGAGACTGGCAGCTTTATCAAACAAACAAATAAAAACGAATAAATGACGAATAAATAAATACTATGCAGTTACGGTTCATGGCTTACAGGTATGGTTAGGGTTAGGGTTAGGGTATGGTTATGCAAAACAATATATTACATTCCTCAAGACTCAAATCACATTGAAGAAATTGGGGTGAAGATACAGTCAGTGTCTGTCTCTATCTGTCTATCTCTCTTATCCATCTATCTATCTATCTATCTATCTATCTATCTATCTATCTATCTATCTATCTATCTATCTATCTATCTATCTATCTATCTTCTATCTATCTATCTATCATCACTTTTGAAAACCATCCATTTCCCTCAAGAGGGACTCTGGGTTGTGTACTAACATCTTTCAAATGTTCTGTTCCCAATCCTCTCACCACCACGTAGAGAGGTGTGATTGTGATGTTAGGACATAAGCCTATAAAATATTGAAGAATACAACATGTAATTAGAAACTGAGGAAAATAACTTAAGAACGTAACAAAAGTAACATTGTTTGGTTTGTACTGTGGACTGTTCATGTTGCATGTTCAGTTGGTTAAGAGTGCCAGAATAGAAACTGTCTCAGAAAATCTTAACAATTTTTAGAAAAAACTGGAGGAGGTGAAGATTATGTAGCTATTGGTGAATCAGTGTTCTTAAAGCCAGCTTTTTGCATGTTTTCCTTGCATGCTCATTCTAATTCTGTAAGTAATATTCAATGGTATTCCATCATACCATCTATTTTATTTTAATTTTCTCATTTTAGTTCATTCCTATCAAATTATCTGTCTTGCCAATGCAAGACAAATGCTCTTTATTGTATTGTTATTTCCTGTCAAATACATAATGCTTGCTGTATTTCAAACATTGACTTCTTGCAATAAATTAGAATAATCTAACAGAAATAATGCTTTTTTAAAAAAAATCTATTGCTGTAGCAGTACTTAACTTAGCCTGAGGAGCTCATTAAAAATGCTAGGGTCAAGGATCTTCATATTTTATGTGTTTATTTTTAGTTTCAGATAATTTCGTTTAGCTGCATTTCAATCAATTCCTACAGATTTTAGACCAACAATACATGGGCAGCAAAATTTGGGATTATCTAATCAGATCTATACTTGAATACTGCTCACCTGCCTGGAACCCTCACTGTATTTCAGACATCATTACATTAGAGAGGGTCCAGAGATATTTTACTAGAAGAGTACTCAAATCTGCTAAAAAAAAAATTCCCTATACCACCAGACTTGAAATTTTAGGTCTAGATAGCCTCGAACTATGTTGTCTACATTCCAATCTATGCTTAGTTCATAAGATTATTTACCAAAACGTTCAACCTGTAAATGAGTATTTTAATTTCAACCATAATAATAAACAAGGGCTATCAATAGATTTAAACTCAATGTAATTTGCTCTAATTTTAATTGTAGGAAATAATGACTTCTGCAATAGAGTAGTAAATGTCTGGAACACTCTACCTGATCCTGTTGTTAGTCTCTCTAATCCTCATACTTTTTACCTTAAACTGTCTACCGTGGACCTTTCATGTTTCTTAAGAGGTTCCTAAGGAGGCGTGCACAAGCGCACCAGCGTGCCTACCATCCCTTTCCTACTGCTCCCAATTATATGTAATCAATCTATGTGTTTACAGCTATGTTTTGCCTATTTATATCATTTTTTTGTGCCAATTTTTTTTCATATGTCCATGTCTATGTCTATACTGTTACTTGTTTCCTTGTTCTTGTTGATAAACAAACAAACAAACAAATAATCATCTGGTAATTAAAGATATGGAAAACTCCTAAGTCTTTGTTTCTGTCCTAGGGTTCTTTAGATTTCTACAGCCCAGATTTGGTATGTCAACTTCTTTTCAAGCTGAATTCACTTGAAGGAAATGGCTCATAATTTTGAGAATACTGGGGACGGATCTGATTTGGATGCCAGTTCAATGTAGAATCATTTCTAGTGAAGAAAGAATCACTGTTGTTGCTATCAGGGATTTTTGTTATCTTGTGAAACCTGACGAAGTTACTGGATCCTCCTAGATCTGAATTTGGTTACTTGTGCGCTAGATCCTAGTTTATAAAAAAGTAAGGTTCTATATTTAGGCAAAAAAACCAAAATGCACAGGTACAGTATATGTGGTACCTCGCTCAATAGTAGTAACTATGAGAGGGATCTTGGAGTCCTAGTGGACAACCATTTAAATATGAGCCAGCAGTGTGCAGCAGCTACCAAAAAAGCCAACATAGTTCTAGGCTGAATAAACAGAGGGATAGAATCAAGATCAAGGGAAGTGTTAATACCACTTTATAATGCCTTGGTAAGGCCACACTTGGAATACTGCATCCAGTTTTGGTCGCCATGAAGTAAAAAAGATATGGAGAGTCTAGAAAGAGTGTAGAGAAGAGCAACAAAGATGATTAGGGAACTGGAGGCTAAAACATATGAAGAACGGCTGTAGGAACTGGGTACGTTTAGTTTAATGAAAAAAAGGACTAGGGGTGACATGATAGCAGTGTTCCAATATCTCAGGGCTGCCACAAAGTAGTGGGAGTCAAGCTATTCTCCAAAGCACCTGAGAGCAGGACAAGAAGCAATGGGTGGAAACTAATTGAGGAGAAAAGCAACTTAGAACTAAGGAGAAATTTCCTGGCAGAACAATTAATCAGTGGAACAACTTGCCTCCAGAAATTGTGAATGCACCAACACAGGAAGTTTTTAATAAGAGATTGGATAACTATTTGTTTGAAGTGATGTAGGGTTTCCTGCCGAAGCAGGGGGTTGGACTAGAAGACCTCCAAGGTCCCTTCCAACTCTGTTATTCTGTTATTCTGTTTCTATTTTCAGTTTATTCAAATAGATATAGAAAGTGTGAGTGGTTGGCTCTGGGAGAAAGTCAGTATCTTTCTGCTGAAGGGGCCTCTGTGAACTTAGTAGTTTCTGACAACTTTCATTCAGGTTCTGATTATTTCTTCCTTGTGAAGGTTACTAAGAGGGTGGCAACAAAACAGCTGGAGAGGAAACTAGATGAAATGTAGGATTTGGGTCCTTTTGAGGATGTAGACCTGGTTGGAAGATAGAAGTGGCTTGGGTCATTCTGGTCAATGACCTCCACCAGAAACTCAGTGTGGGAGTCAACCAGGGGTGAAATCCAGCAGGTTCTGACAGGTTCTGGAGAACCAGTAGCAGAAATTTTGAGTAGTTCCGAGAACCGGCAAATACCACCTCTGGCTGGCCCTCCGCCCTGGAGAGTGGGGAGGGAATGGAGATTTTACAGTATCCTTCTCCTGCCATGCCCACCAAGCCACGCCCACCAAGCCACACCACACCATGCCCACCAAGCCACGCCCACAGAACCGGTAGTAAAAAAATTTGGATTTCACCACTGGAGTCAACCCTTTCTGACCCTGTTACATTTGTCAGCAGCCTCTGATGTGATTGACTATGATTTTATTCCAGATCATTAGCAGGGAATAAGCATTAGAGATATTTTTTAGTAGTAACTTCACTCCTGTCTCAGGGGTATTTCTAATTCCTGGGTTTGAGTGATAGTATTTGTGTCCTTAAGTATTCCATGATATTGTTCCTCAGGCTTTGAGTTATTTAACATCTATGTGAAACCACTGGGATAGATCATTTGCTGATTTGTGGGTAAAGCATCACCAATGATACCCAGTTATACACCACCATTCAGAGATGCACCTCTATAACTGTCTATAACTGTCTATAACTGTCTATAACTGTCTGGTTCAGTTCTGCAACCCAACAAGAAAAAAACAGACTTCAGAGGATAATTAGAACTGCAGAAAAAATAATTGCTACCAACCTGCCTTCCATTGAGGACTTGTATACTGCACGAATCAAGAAGAGGGCCGTGAAAATATTTACAGACCCCTCGCATCCTGGATATAAACTGTTTCAACTCCTACCCTCAAAACGACGCTATAGAGCACTGCACAACAGAACAACTAGACACAAGAACAGTTTTTTCCCGAAGGCCATCACTCTGCTAAACAAATAATTCCATCAACACTGTCAAACTATTTACTGAATCTGCACTACTATTAATCTTCTCAAAGTTCCCATCACCAATCTCTTTCCACTTATGACTGTATGACTGTAACTTGTTGCTGGTAATCCTTATGATTTATATTGATATACTGACCATCAATTGTGTTGTAAATGTTGTACCTTGATGAACATATCTTTTCTTTTATGTACACTGAGAGCATATGCACCAAGACAAATTCCTTGTGTGTCCAATCACACTTGGCCAATAAAAATTCTATTCTATTCTATTCTATGTGGAGGCTCTAAAGATGTGTATGGGGCAAAATCGGTTCAAAACCAACTTTACTAGTTGGCAATAGCCATCCCAGTGACCTCATAACATATGCTCTGGTGGTTACTATGCACAGGGCCACATGCCCTCCTGAAGGAGGATTTTTTTTTTGTCTGATGTGATTTGAGGATTTTCCTAGAGTTGTGGCTCCAGCTTAAACAGAAGATCAAGGGACTGTCCTACTCAATGTCCTGACAACAATAGCTCATTCCCTCGTTACTACTTGCTGAAATACCACAATGCATTCCATGTGGCTTTGGAGAGAACGTGAAAGCTACAGGTAATACAAAATGAGGTTGACTGAGTTCCTGAAGGGTCATCATCAGATAATTCTTATTTTGAAGTTGCTGCACTGATTTCCAATAAACTTCTCATTCCAATTGAAAGTGTTGTTTATCAGCTTTAATGTTCTTTATGGAACAGCACCAGGATATATCAGGCAAAGCCTTGCCAGAATTGAATCCGCCCCTATCATCCAGGTTACAAGGCTTCATGGTGATGACCCCAATTTCATGGTACATTCTGCCCAGAATTATCAATGACCTCTGTTCTATAGATATTTAAAAAACAGATCAGTATGGCTGGCCCTTAAGTTAAGTGAATGATGCCTTTTATATAGCAGACATGTTTTTATTGTTGTTGATTGTTATAAATAAAACAAAATAGTCTAAAATTGTCACAACTGTCTGTCTGCTCACCATGAAATAAACAAAATATATTGGCTTTATATGCGGTTATATCACATGATCTCTTTCCTGGCAACTGGCCACCTTCTGAATTTTTTCACTCTAGATAAGAAGGCCCTCCATCATCTATAAGCCACAGGTCAAAAACAAAACAAAACAAAACAACAAAACAAAACAAAAAACCAACCCCAAGGTAGGAATACCAGCAAGAATGAATTTACAGAGAGGAAGTTATGCTTGCTGACAGATGGCATCGTTATTAGGAAGGGTTGAAACCTGAATTTTATCATGCAAAGATAGACGTTGGTACTGAACACAGAATTCTGACATGACCAAGTTTCATTCTTTTAGGTATTATTAATGAAGCTTGGACAAAGTTTGGAGGTTGGAAGTAAGCTCAGCAAGATTTTTCTTGATGTCTGTTCTGGTCTAGGCAAGGGAGAGCAATCTGACAAAATCAAGCTCTCTTCCTGGAAACAAAAGTTTTAGCTTAGAGGAATAAATCAATCACAAAGCTATCTTTCATCTGCTACTCCAAACAGCACTTCTTCTCAGGTGTATCTGTGCAGGATGAAACAAGAATAATGTACTGCCTCCAGATTGAGAGCTGGAATATCCAAGTATTATTTTTTTCTTATGTTTAAGACTCCCTGCCCCCTTAAATACTTTATAGACGGGCCTTAGTTTCTAATACAGTGTTCTGAATGAGGAGCAGGGCATTGCTCTAAACACAATGTGGATAATTTGGTTTGGTTTGAGCTTATTTGTGATCGAATGATTCTGGTTGGGGATTTATCTTTCTTCTTTAAAAAATACTTTCATGCCTCTGTTGCTTTGTCTTTTCCCACACACTGGGAATCCTGTCTCTCCCCTGCTTTATTCTTGCCTTCCTACTCAAATGACGAGATGGTGACGCAAATAAACAATTTCGATTGTCATTCAGTCAGACTTCAACAACAAGACCATAAAACAGAGCAATCAGACAAATTTCTTTAATTCTAATTAGTTTTCTTTCTGCAATCATTCCTTTAATAAAAAGTTCAATTAGGAGTAATGGATGCCATTAGCTGTGTTGTATTAGAAACTCGGTTTAGCCAGATCTGTCATATGGAAAACAGAAGCAAAAGGAACAAACAGGTATTTGAACACTGATGACTAGAATGAGCCTAAATTTGTTGTGGTTATAGTTGAATATATATAAATGTCATCTAAATTAGTCTAGGTTCTTTCACTGATGCTCTTTTGAGTATTGGTCCTCAAATAATATAAAATTACAGGATTAATATGAGTAACCTTTTCAATGAGCTTGTGTATTCCATTTAAGTCATTGTCTTGAATTTTAAATACGCTATTAATGCAAGCAGAAGACTGGTGAAAGGTACATTCCACATCAAATCTAGTAACTGTATGAAAAATCTACTATGCTTAATTGAATTACTGTATTTTTCGGTGTATAAGACGCATCTTTTCCCCACCCCAAAAGTGGCTGAAAATTTGCGTGCGTCATATACTCCAAATGTAGTTTTTTCGAAGCTTTTTTCCAGCCCTAACGAGGCGCTGGGGCGCTAGTAAGTGAAGCGATCTTCCCAGCTTTGCTGGTCCCTTGACTCTCCACTGTGATTTAACGAGGCGCTAGAGAGTGAAGGATCTCCATGCTTTGCTCTGACTCTCAGCTGTCCTTTAGAAGCTTTTTTTCAGCCCTAACAAGGCGATTTCCCTGTGCTTTGCCTACTTTTCTCATTGCTGCTTCCTTTCAGCTGTGCCTTAGAACAGGGATCTCCAACCTTGGTCCCTTTAAGACTTGTGGACTTCAACTCCCAGAGTTCCTCAGCCAGCTTTGCTGGTTGAGGGGCTCCGGGAGTTGAAGTCCACAAGTCTTAAAGGGACAAGGTTGGAGACTCCTGTCTTAGAAGCTGCTTTTTATCCCCAAATAGGGGATAAAACCCAGCAAACTAGTGTGCTGAAGCTGACCAGACTAAAAACACTAGCCAGATTCCCCCCCCCCATTTTACTCCCCAAAAACTAAGCTGCGTCTTATACTCCGAAAAATACGGTACCATAGAATAACAAACCTAAGGGTCAGAACCTTGGAATAAATTAAATGCAGTATCTTATTTTTATTCTGAGGGGAAAAAACACTTAAGAAAGGTGCAGTAGTGTCTAACAAGGAACCCTTTATTTTGTAGTTAATAAAGAGACATGTTCGTTCTGTAACTTAATTCAGGAAGAGTTAAGCATTTATCTTAGCTTCCTTTGTTTTTGTGTTATTCTCTCTTTACTGAATCAATTTTTTTGGTGACTGCTGCCTAACAATATTGTCTGTGATGCACCCTTAATTATGTCTAGCGACAATCTACACAAGCCAAATTAGGCCCGGTTTAGGCTTAGGCTTATTCCACCTATTTGGCTGGAATCAGTAATCGGTGGCATTCTTGAAGCTTGATCAACAGGTGAGAGATTTGCAAGAGAAGTAAGGAAGTAAACAACTGGGTACCAAGAATCTGTCTGCAGATGACTGAATCTGGGAGAAATCAGAACCAAAAGGTAAGAGGTTCCTTGGCGGGATCAAGGAGACTGCCCAGTCTGCTATGTCTATGGGTGTGGGAATGGAAAAACTGTTATTTCTTTCTGCAGAACTCCCATTGAGTTGATGACTTGAGTTTTGTTCAGTTATTTGTTATGTCGATAACATTGTTCCAGTGGTGGGTTGCACCTGGTTCAGACCGGTTCTTGCGAACCGGTAGTAAAACCGGGGGCAGGCTCCGCCCTCCTACATGGAAGTCATCATAGACAATCTGCATATGCGCAGAAGTTCGGCACGTGCATGAATGAAGAGAGCGTGCATGCGCGATCCCGTTGCGAACTGTAATAAAGGTAAGTAGAACCTACCCCTGCATTGTTCATATATTGGTATGGCAATAGAAAATATGAGAACAGTTTAATGGAAATATTAAACATTATTGATAATAGCATTATTTAATTTTTTTCTAATTTAATAACAGAGGAAGGGCTCTTTGGCTCCAGTTGAAGAGTCTGTAAAGTCTAGCCTGATAAAAGCACTTGATTGCTGCAACGTTGCTCTCAGCTCTAAATCCATATTCTATTTGTAAAAGTCAGTGGAGGCATTTTGCAATATAATCTGCACAGTACAAATGCAACACTCATCAGCTCTGACCTAGATCTAAAAAAAGCTGTCACATCCAATATTGCAAACTAAACCAGCCCAGTTAAGAATTAGGGTCTATGAGCTGGTTTACAGGCTCCTCACGTCTTTTATACTTTCCACGCAAAGCATATTCCAAGCTTTTCTCACAATCGCAAAATTTAAAATATAGGTCAGTGTCCCCAACAGTCTTAAAAGGCTTATAGAGTGTTACATAGAAAAAGAAGAAATCTGGGTCCCTCTCTTCTGTCGATACAAGTCCTGTGACCGTGTAGGCGGCAGGCTTGGATAATTTGCTGATAGTGCAGCATCCTTTGTCAGTACTTTATGGGTCTAAGTATTCAGACTTGCTTACTTGGTTTGGCTGAGCTCCTTGACACAAAGAAAAGGTATACGGCAATCCAAAATTCTTCCTTCCATCCAAAATCACTTTTTAATATTGTGGGAAAGATATTTTAGTTAAAAAAATTATTCATGCTATGAGCTATTCATAATATTTTGAGTAGTTGTTCAGTGAGGTTTGGATACTAATAGAGTTGCCAGTGAAATTTCTCCTAGATCAGGAGAAGAAAGGGAGAAGACAATTCTTAAATCTTAGGAGCTTCTAAGTAATCCACTGTGGCTCATTGTAACTCATGTGCCGTAATCTGTTTTTATCTCCAGTATTTGCCAAAATAGTCTCTGCCTACTAAGTAGTTTTTAAATTAAGGGCAATTCTCTCCATTCCCCATTCTCAAACATTCCAAGTTACAGGCTTCTTAGTGGTACAAGATAATTGCATGCAGTGACTGGAATACCACATTAATAGCTGCATGCCATTCTCTTAGGCAGTGAAAACTAGAGGGCTTGTATATAACTGCTTAATTTTGTTACAATTCTTCTAGGCATTCTCAAACATTTGAGAATGTTTGAAAGGAAGGAAGGATCCCTTTCTTAGTGTGGCCCTGACGCCCCCCACACTTTGAAAATCACTGTTTTATAGTTGTTGTTTTTTAATTTGAATTTATATCCCGCCCTTCTCCGAAGACTCAGGGCGGCTTACATTGTGTAAGGCAATAGTATAGACAGCCACAAAAAAAGCAGTAATTCCCACATGAAAACACATACCATTCTTTTAAAGTATCATTCCTGATTTCGCCTGTGGGAAAGCTAAACAACTTGTATTATGTCAAATTACCAACATAGATTAGGTTTGGGAGGCAAGTTTTAGAATCTTCTAGAAAATTCCTTTCATCCGAACCTTGTGAGAACCTTTGATCTCTGTTTAGCCCATATCCGAATCCCTAGTC
This sequence comes from Ahaetulla prasina, assembly GCF_028640845.1. Classification (NCBI taxonomy): domain Eukaryota; kingdom Metazoa; phylum Chordata; class Lepidosauria; order Squamata; family Colubridae; genus Ahaetulla; species Ahaetulla prasina. The sequence goes on along the minus strand of NC_080545.1, from coordinate 84,651,382 downwards.
AGGGGTTGATCAGTAATACTTGTACTCAATTCTGTTCACATCCCAAATTAAACAAGCTTCAATGTTGGAAAGCTGAATGAGCATACTTAAGACTGCAAGAAACTTAGTCTATGAGACCTTTGCCCACCACTGTGATAACAAGACTTTCAAAGCAATCAGGAGAAGCAGAGATAATTTTTAGCTCTCTGTAAAGCTGCTGTATGCCATGAACTACAGAAATGCAGCCTGGAGTTATGAACACTGAGTCTTGCAGTCAGGAAATACAGTATTTAAAGAGGTTTCAGGTTTGAATAAGGATCTCTGCCCAAACAAGGGACTGTTGTAAAAACTGTAGGAGGTCAATTAGATAGCCAGTTTCCAAGCTTTGGGCAAATTTGAACAGGGAAAGCTTACAGTGTATGGAAGATATCCCTAACAAATCCTACCACCAAATCAACAGTGAACATTTAGGTAACGTAATAGCATCAAGAAAAAGAAATAATAAAACTAAAAGTCTTTGGGTTACTGATACCTTAAGAAACTAGAAATTAATTATTTGATTCACATGACCAGCCAATTTACAAAAGTAACTCTGGACATCTTACTGTTGTTTAGAAGCATAAAAACAAAGCAACAGAAAAGAAAAGAATCACCCAGAAGAGAAAAACAGAAAATAACAGACACTAACCACTGCATGGTCCATTGAAGTTCTTTCATTTATGGATAGGACACATCTCACTTTGGCCCAAAGTTTGGGGAACAACCCCAGAGATTTTATGGCTTTAGTGCCCGAATCCGGCCGCCGCGAGGCCTCAGGGGCCAGGTGTTCGAAAAGGACACCTGCCGGAGCAGACGGCGGGGTCTCCCAGCCGACATACAGGACTGTGGGGACCGATGCTGGCGCGTCCTAGGCTCGGCGGGGTTCGGAGGCCACAGGCGCGGCCATTATTTTGGTCGTCGCCTGGGCGCGCTGTGATGACACGGGGCATTGGATTTATAACTGCAGCAGCCTGGTGGTGAACAGGAGCGGAGAAGAATTGAGGAGGAGAAGGGAAGGAATATCGGTGGCGTGGTGGACTGCTCCGGTGCGGGGGTTTTCTCCCCTGCGGTTGGAAGGAGCACGAGTTATTCTGGAGAGGAGAACTTAAAATAAGAAGATTACGGTTTTGTGGAGCTCTGGAGAGAAGAGGTGATGGAGAAATTTAGGAGGGAAGGTTTGAGGCCCCCTCCTTCTGGGGAACAGTGGTGGCGTCCAGCTTCCGCCTTCACTATGAGAATTTTGATGACATCACTTCCCTTGACTTCCTGGTTGACTAACTGTACTCTGGACTCGTTGCTCCTGTGAGTGCCCCTGGTGGATCCGGAGGAAATTACAAGGATACTGTGCTTGCCTGAGGATTTTGATTCTTTTTTTTTCAAATGGCAAAGGTCAGAGACCAACTGCTGGAGAGATGGAAGAATTTTGGAAAAGTTATCTAATATGGACAAGAAACTGGATGATTTGCAAAGAGGCCAAGCGGAAATAAGAGCAGAAATTGTGACTATCCAAAAGGATTTAAAGGATACTCAACAAGTCTCAGCAGAAAACAAGCAGAAAGTGGAAGGTCTGGAGGGTGAGATCGGGCAGTGCAGAAAAGAGAGGAGGCGACAGGCAATGCTGTGCTTGGACTACAGATGGATAAAATGTCTTATTTCCTTAGGTTTCAAAATTTGGAAGAAGTGGACCAAGAAGACTTGAGAGATGTTGTGACTAAATTGTTGGGAGAATTTCTTGGGAGAGGTGTTGATTTCATGAATTGGGATCTGGATCGAGTTTATAGAGTTAATTCACAATATGCATACGCATGCAGTTCCCAGAGAGGTTCATGTCAAATTTGTGAGAAGAGAGGCGAGAGATGAAATTCTTAGAAAACATAGGAGTGGGGCACTGATTTATAGGGGCAGGAGATAGCCATTCTGAGGCAGATTCCCAGACAGGTGCGTGAAAAGAAAAGAAATATTATTTTTGTCAAGCAAATTGTACCAGAAGGAGTGGGCTTCAGATGGCTGATGCCAGAGGATTGATGATTTTCCGGGAGGGCATTACGAAAAAATCAGTACAATTGCGGAGGCTACGGCCTATGGAGGAACACAAAGCCTTCCTGGAATCAGATGACCCAGGAATTGAAGAAGGGGAGGTTATAGATCATGGGGCTGAAGCGGCTGCCGCTGTTGCGGCCCTGGAGTTGGGTCAGGCTGAACCCAGAGTTCTGAGATCCAAAACTAGGAAGTGATAAAGATATTTGGGATTGTGTTGGTTTTCCTTATTCTCTTTTGTACGATATTCTGTTTATTCTTGACTCTTCTTTATTACGTATTTAAAATTTGCAAACTTTGCTACTTCGTGTCACCTGCTTGCCTTATGGCTGTTGTATGTGTTAAAAAATTTGAGTAAAATTCTTATTTTAGATAAGAAAAATGAAAATTTACCATACCTGATATGTATTTGTATAAACCTTTTTTGACTAATAAAAACTTTTTGAACTGAACAGAAAAAAAAAAAAAGAAGAGTCTGTAAAGTCTAGCCTGATAAAAGCACTTGATTGCTGCAACGTTGCTCTCAGCTCTAAATCCATATTCTATTTGTAAAAGTCAGTGGAGGCATTTTGCAATATAATCTGCACAGTACAAATGCAACAAGCTTCAATGTTGGAAAGCTGAATGAGCATACTTAAGACTGCAAGAAACTTAGTCTATGAGACCTTTGCCCACCACTGTGATAACAAGACTTTCAAAGCAATCAGGAGAAGCAGAGATAATTTTTAGCTCTCTGTAAAGCTGCTGTATGCCATGAACTACAGAAATGCAGCCTGGAGTTATGAACACTGAGTCTTGCAGTCAGGAAATACAGTATTTAAAGAGGTTTCAGGTTTGAATAAGGATCTCTGCCCAAACAAGGGACTGTTGTAAAAACTGTAGGAGGTCAATTAGATAGCCAGTTTCCAAGCTTTGGGCAAATTTGAACAGGGAAAGCTTACAGTGTATGGAAGATATCCCTAACAAATCCTACCACCAAATCAACAGTGAACATTTAGGTAACGTAATAGCATCAAGAAAAAGAAATAATAAAACTAAAAGTCTTTGGGTTACTGATACCTTAAGAAACTAGAAATTAATTATTTGATTCACATGACCAGCCAATTTACAAAAGTAACTCTGGACATCTTACTGTTGTTTAGAAGCATAAAAACAAAGCAACAGAAAAGAAAAGAATCACCCAGAAGAGAAAAACAGAAAATAACAGACACTAACCACTGCATGGTCCATTGAAGTTCTTTCATTTATGGATAGGACACATCTCTCACTTTGGCCCAAAGTTTGGGGAACAACCCCAGAGATTTTATGGCTTTATGGAAGGCCAGCAGGATTGGAGCTATCCAAATCTTGGGTGAATGAAGGTCGAGATGATAGGCTTAACTCTGCAGTTGCTACATGTAATGCTTGTAATGTTTTGCATGCTGGCTTGAATTCTTGCTTATAGCATGGCTTTGTTCTTGTTTGAGAACAATCTGGAATTGAGGAGCACTTAGGCTTAAAAAAGAAGATGAAGATTGTCCAATCAAATAATTAAGACGAATAAGCCAGCAAAGTAGAAAAAGAAAAGCAGAAGATAGTTTGCGGTCCTGAAATACGCAAATAGACTTCAGCCACATGCAAAAGAAAACAGTCTCAAAGGCTTCAGGAGAAGAAATAGGGAAGCACTGAAAAGAAGACAGGATGATGGATCCATGATAGACAGAAGGAAAGTAGAAAATGCCAGAAAATGAAGAGCTGTGGTACTTAGTGTTTCGCTACAAGGAACAGAAACAAACTGTACTGATCGTACCCACTGGAATATACTGTCTGCAAGGAAGACAGCTAAGATTTATCAAATTTCCTGACAATTTATCCTTTCCTGCTAATCCCCATCAGGATGGCTATCGGTGTTTCATCCTTCCCTTTGAAGATCTAGGAACAAAGCTCAAGCTCTTGAGGGTTCATGGAAGATGACTGGGAAAGGTTGGATTTTTTTTTTTTTAATGAATGAGAGAGAACAGGTGAATGACAGGTTACTGAAATAGTGTTGATTTCTGGGGCAGTGATCCGAACTAGCTAGGTGACAGGTGACTCATGTTGCATGACAAGAGTTGAATTCTTAAGAACTGGAAAAATGTATTTAACCCAAATGTGATGATCTTGATCAGAAAGTTTTTAATCGATTCTACATTATTGAAGATATTTTCCAAAGTTTTATTTGAAAACAGGCAAATGAAACTTACAGCGGTTTAATCAAGTAAATTAAGTACCATAATATGCTATGCACTATATATTAAACTCATATTAGATAATTAGTGTTCCCTTCATGGATTACTGCCTTGTTGTGGCGAAGGGGCTTGCGTAGCTCAATGAAGCTATGAACTATGCCATGCAGGGCCACCCAAGACGGACAGGTCATAGCAGAGAGTTCTGACAAAACATGATCCACTGGAGAAGGAAATGGCAACTCACTCCAGTATCTTTGCTATGAAAATCCCATGGACAGTACCAAAAGAAAAAAAGATTTGATGCCAGAAGATGAACCCCTCAGGTCAGAAGGTGTCCAATATGCTATTGGGGAAGAGTGGAGGGCTAGTACTAGTAGTGCCAGAAAGAGTGAAGAGACTAGGCCAAAGCCGAAAGGACACTCAAGCTGTGGATGCATTTGGTGATGAAAGGAAAGTCCGATGCTGTAAATATTTTTTTCTCCATAGGAACCTGGAATGTAAGGTCAATGAATCAAGGCAAGCTGGATGTGGTCAAACAAGAGATGACAAGACTGAACATCGACATCTTAGGAATCAGTGAACTAAAATGGACAGGAATGGGTGAATTTAATTCAGATGACCATCAGGTATACTACTGCAGGCAAGAATCCCTCAGAAGAAAAGGAGTAGCCTTCATAATCAATAAAAGAGTAGAAAAACAATACTGGGATACAATCCCCAAAATGACAGAATGATCTCAGTTCGAATCCAAGGCAAACCATTCAATATCACAGTAATCCAAGTATATGCCCCAACTGCTGGTGCTGAAGAGGATGAAATTGACTAGTTCTATGAAGCCCTACAGCACCTTATAGAATTAATACCAAAAAATGACTTCCTTATCATCATGGGGGATTGGAATGCTAAAGTAGGAAGACAAAAGATAACCGGAATAACAGGCAAGTCTGGCCTTGGAGTATAAAATGAAGCAGGGCACAGGCTGATAGAATTTTGTCAAGAGAATACGATAGTCATAGCAAATACTCTTTTCCAACAACCCAAGAGATGACTCTACACATGGACATCACCAGATGGTCAACACAGAAATCAGATTGACTATGTGCTCTGCAGCCAAAGATGGAGAAGCTCTATACAGTCAATAAAAACAAGACCAGAAGCTGACTGTGGCTCAGATCATGAGCTTCTTCTTGCAAAATTTAAGCTTAAATTGAAGAAAGTAGGGGAAAGTGCTAGGCCACTCAGGTATGAACTAAATCATATCCCTGATGAATATACAGTAGAAATGACAAATAGATTTACGGAATTAGATCGGATAGACAAGAGTGCCTGAAGAACTATGGATGGAGGTTCGCAACATTGTACAAGAGGTAGCAATTAAAACTATCCCAAAGAAAAAGAAAGACAAGAAAGCAAAATAGCTGTCTGAGGAAGCTTTGCAAATAGCTGAAGAAAGATGGGAAGCGAAAGGCAAGGGAGAAAAAGAAAGATACACCCAATTGAATGCAGAGTTCCAGAGAATAGCTAGAAGAGATAAGAATACATTCTTAAATTCTACTCTCTGGAATGAACTTCCCCTGGTTCACAGAGTATAATTATGCAAATAGTTGCTTTAGTCTGGCAAGATTCTGTCTATAGGTGAAGAATCATAAAGAAAACTACTCTTAAGCAACCCATGTGCCATTCTTCATTCTTGGGGCCTGACATAATCTACTTTTTTATATAAATGCTTATTTTTTTTATTAAAACAACATAGATGTTTTATTTTTAATTCTTCATTGTTATTCACTGAGTGTTGATTAATTGTGACAGGCTCAAACTGAATGTACAAATAAATTTAAAAAGTACTATTACATTTTGCTAAACCTTCTGTTCCGAAGGCTAAACATCCCTTGATCTTTTGATTTATTTTCTAGTCCTTTTATGATCCCTTTTGCTCTTCTCCAATACTGTTCTGGTTTGTTTGAATCCTACTTGAAATATTCTGCCCAGAATTGGAGACAATATTTGAGTTATAGCCCGAGTTACATTGACAATTTGTCCTATAATCTGGAAACTCTGTTTCAGTTAATGCAGTTTAAAATTGTATCACACTGCTGACTCATATTCAGTTTGTAATCAACTACTCTTCATATTATTTTTCACAAGTCCAGATATTCTCACTGCCGCATTCGTCTTCATGCTTTCTATTACCTGAGTGAAAAAATCTTGCATTTGTCTTCATTAAAATTTCATTCTGTTATTTTCAGCCCATTTCTCTAACCTATCAAATTTACTTTGAAGTTTATTTCTATCTTCTCCGATATTTGCTATTCCATCCAGTTCGGTTTATCTGCAAATTTGATGAACGTTCTTTCTTCCTCCTTTTCCAAGTCATTAATAGAAATGTTGATGAGTTAGAAGGCTCAGCACCAAACCCTGTGGCATCCTATTCAATATCTGATTTGTTTGATGAGGAATTACTGAGCATTCCTTGAACATTCCTATTCTTCCAGTTGAATGTGTTAATTCTGCAGAGACTTTTGAGTGACAACCCAAATCTAAATGTATCCAGCCTTAATTATGTGGAGTCTTTGGTGCTCTCTGAGCTTGGTTGTTTTCTTACAAACATTTGTAAACATTTTCTAATATTATTCTCCACAATTACCAGTCTTTTATCTCGTGTAATGTACCTAACCAAATGTACTATATCCTCAGAAAATTCTGACAGGAGGAGCACTAGCTCTAGTGGAATATGTGTGGAATTGTAAATAACCTTAAAGATTTTCCAAGCCTGAAATCAACCCCTTGGCTCTCAACAGTGGTCAACAATAAAAAGATCAGCTTAGTCAAAGGAAAGAGAAAACAACACCTGAAACAACAAAAATAATCACAACCCATCTCATGTCTGTTTTTCTAGACCCTAGAAAACAAGAAGAGAACATTATGATGAACAAATGCCATATGTTGAAGCATAAAGATAACCATTCCTCCACATTTTCTATCGCTCTCTTTTCTTCCCAGTATTCCCTACACCAGGGGTCTGCAAACTTGGCTCTTTTAAGACTTGTGGACTTCAACTCCCAGAGTTCAAAGCAGAGTTCAGCTTTGCTGGCTGAGGAACTCTAGGAGTTGAAGTCCACAAATCTTAAAAGAACCAAGTTTGCAGACCCCTGCCCTACACTCTCTCACTCTCTCTCTCTCTCCTTAGAAAAGCATGCTGGTTTCACAAGACTGTCACAGGACATTCTCATCAACCTGATTTCTGATCAATGGCTGTTTGAGAATTAGACTCATCCACTCTGGCAATTATCTGGATAATGGGCATACATCCCCAGGACATCCATTTTCTTTGATCACCCTCAAAAATATGCTTTCAAAATATCAAATATACTGTCTGATAATGGTTGGAGTTCCTGCTGTTTCCTTCGCTAGCGCTATCCCATTCTGCACTGCAGAAAATACATGAGTGCTGATTTGTCCATTTCTAAATCTGCAAGAAAAATATTATCCAGCAGCATAATTGAACATCAGCAGAGCACAGACAGCCACCGAACAGACCTTGGGAAAAAATATGCAGAAATACACAAGACTCATGCCAGCCCTTTGAGGTAGGCCAGACCATTAAACTGATCCTACAAGTTTGTCTGGAAATATATTTATTGATGCAAACAATAGCAATCCTTCATAGTTCCATTCTCTCCATCTTATATCCTGGGGACTGAAAGTAGAGACAATCTGTGCTTCTTTCTCACACGTTCTCTGTTTCCCAGCCATAAAGCATGCTTTTGTTTTTTGACTGTTTCTGTATAATTTCTCTCACATCATCTCTGGCTTTCTACACTGAATGAGACAAAAAATGCACGACATCCTGAATCAGGCTTTTAAATTCATGGCTATGTTAACAATCCTTGGTGCTAGAAATGAATTTAGAACATTCCCAGTTCCAAACTATACACAACTCAAGGAAATCATCACTGAATTCTGTAGCACTTTCTTTATATATAGTAGGTGGACATATACAGTATATAATTTTTCTGTTGTTTACTGAAAAGCAGAGACAGTTGCAGTCTATGCCTTCTTTAAATGCAAAGCAGAGAACAGAGTCACATAACTGGGCGATATCAAGTCAGGGAACATTGTTCCAACTATTTAAAAAAAACCACCCAGGATAATAATATTGGCTCAAAGAACAGCTGAATATTCTCCTTCACACACAACAGCTTTCTGATAATCATACAAAAGAGGTGGGTGCCATAGACATTGTTGAGCTAATTGCTGTTCTTTCCCTTATAATTTTCCACAAGTTGCTCCCCTCACCAAACGATTCACTACCTAAAAAAGCAATGTTTGTGCATATAACAATTCACTTCTTTTGCTTCACTCCCATCCTCTCGATCTCTCTTTATTTTGAATTATCGTTTATCTGGTAGCTTAATTAGCTAAGTATGAACATTTTGGGTGCTTCAAGGAAAAAGAACTGTTATGTGTATCTGTTGGTAATTAAGTGGATTGTATTTTACCTCACTTTAGAATAATTTATGAATATATTGCTTTTCTAAGTATGGTATTTGAAATGTTATAGAGACTAATCATTGGCTTTCTGAGGCGCACAAAATGAAAATGAAAATTACTCCATTGGCTTTAAGAGTACAGTGAGTTTACTTAAGACGCCATAAGAAAGGTCATAATTAAACTTATTAAAAATAAGACCACAAAGTTCCTGTCCAGTTTCCATCAGGACATTCCTTACAGAGTTCTTAGACACCTAATTTCCCCTTTTCCATTAAGGTGGCACCATCCTGATAAAGTGTAACTAATTCCAATACTTACTTCTCCTCCTGAAGCATCATTACTCCATAAACAAGTGCAGTTACTAGGAGACAGACAACTATTCCAACTCAAAAATGGCATTTACAATGAAGGGAACATCTCACAAAGTAGGGCTTCAGGAGAGCTGTGCAAAGTAAACTAGTTTTACTATGCAGAAGAGATTTGCTATTGTAGCCCTGCTAGATATGTCTTCAGATGAGGAGCAGGAGGAGGAAAAAGGGGAGCCAAGGGCATCTAACCTAGGATCTTGGCATAGCTGATGCCAACAGTGGTGGAGCCAGTGCCCACTGTGGTTGAGGCAGATCTAGCAAGCCCTGACAACATCTTGTCTGCACCCACTTCTAAGCTTCTTAGACTTAAAAGGTCAGACACTCAGACCTTTACGGAGGTTGGTGATAAAAATCTAACAGCAGATAACTGAGTCCCATAGGGTGGGAAAGCTTGCTCAAACCCTAGCCAAACAACAAAATTAAGGCCAGAAATAGAATTCTGGGGTTAAAAGCAGCAATAACTTGTGCCGTACTGGCTTAAAACAATGACAGCACTAAAGCTCTGCTAAGCTGCAGGTGATTCAGAGAAGTGCTTACTATAAGACAAACAGGACCATGTAATATCTTCAAGCAGAGATCTAGAAGCACTGCTGGATCTATAAGCTTGGTTCTGTATGTTAGGTGTTCTCCCTTGATGGATTTGGGAATGAAAATTTTCCTACTGCAGTGGACTTGTTTGATCTGCATCAGTATGCCTTTATCTTGGGCAATGACAGTCTGAGAATATATGTTTCTCGAGAGCTATCATTTGGTTATATGTGGTCTATGTATATATTGGCAGTTAATTCCCAATGACATTTTAGTTTCTCAGTCTTAGATTTATTGCCTAAGCTAGTGAATCTTCTTCCAAAGATCTCAATATTTTTATAAAGTTGCTGGGCCTTATAATATTTAACATTATTGGAGAAGGCAGTAGCAACCACCAATTACCTATTTTTAATTATTTACTATTGTGGATTTTTCTTGCAATTGGAATTGATTATTGCATATGAATGTTTACAATACAAACATTGTGTACAGCCGACAAAATGTCATTCTGGATTGAGGAAAATAGGGTTGCTATATTTTATCCTGATAACTCTGTCATGAAATGAAAAGCATTCTGTTGATTCGCACTTGATTAAACAATTGTGAATCTTTTACCCTCTAAGAAGCCTTTGGACAAGACTAGCATCTGGTGAAAAGAAGGGAAGAAGAGAGGAAAAGAAATTTGGCAGTCTAAAAATCTAAATGAAAAGCTTCAGTTTCATTAAAATGGCTTCGTCTGCTGTCTAATGAATGCTGGCTGATGATGCCCCTGGTGCTTCCTTCAATCATTAGAACTGTACTTGAGATCTACTGATTTTTCCCAAGGCTTAATCTCTCACATATATTAACAATGGCAGGTATGAGAAAGTGTGCTGGGGATAGAGAGGCAAAAGAGGGGAACTGGGACAGACAATTCATGCACAAAGAGACACTCAGTGGGAAAAGAAACAAGTGGGCAATGCAGCCAGCAGCAGTACCACAAAGTCTTCTTCGTCTCAGTCTTGATTCTGGTAAAGATTTAAAAGGCAAACTAGAAACAGGAGTTCTTACATACGTGGAAAATAGAAGAACGATGGCTCCTATCAGTTGCAGTTAGGAAATCAACTCTTCATAATCTGAATAGCATCAACAAAATGACATTTCTTCAGCCCTAGATTGTATTGCAGAAATGGGAAAAAAATTTAAAGTAATTACAGATATTTGTAATTATAGATATTTGTGGGAAAAGATCCTGTATTCTATTCAGTTCTGGGGAGAAAAACAAATCTGGACTGTAACTCTTGAAATTTCCAATGTATGATTTATGTGAAGGTAGTTCTCATTTAGCAACTTGATCATTAAGTGAAGTGGTTGCTAAGGAAACTGACTGTGCATATGAAGTTATTTCAGTTTTCCTTTGCTTACAGACCTGCAAAGGTTGTAAACGCAAGGAGTGTTTGCAAAGTTACTTTTTTCATCGGTGAACCAATAGCAGGGTGGCGGGAGGCTCTGCCCACCCAGCCAGATGCTTTTGCGCATGCACAGAAGTATTGTGTGTGCACGCACGCGTGAACCGGTAGCGACAGGTTTTGAAACCAACCCCTGCCCTCCCCCCAATATCCTGACCTATCAATCTTGTATTTTGAAGACAGTCTGATTACTACAAGCCAAACAAAAACTTATATGGTGCATTCTATGACAGCTGGAATATGTTATGCTGTGTTTTAGAATGTTTTCAAATTCACCTTTTCCTCTATAAAAAGGACATAGTTACTTGACATGTAAATAGACACTTGCAATTAATAAGGACTTGTTCTGTTTAGTTTTAAGCTTTCGAGTGTTTCAAAATCTCCCTTCCAAAAGTTAATTTTAATGAATGTCATGTTGAAGAATGATATTTGGTACATCCTGAGGATTTATCTTTAACATTCATCAGAATTCTGTTAATCAGAAATATTAAAAATCAAACCAAATTTTAAAAAATCAGGGTTATTACCTTTCAACAGAAATTTTAGAAAATCTATTCTTACACTAAGTAAGGCAAAATTAGCTTGATGTTTAAAAGCCCAATAGCACAAGCTTAAGCCCATCAATCTGAAAATCGCACTTATTCCCTATAGCTTTTGTTATACTGTTACCTCATGCCTCTCACCGACCCGTACGCTCACACAGAGAGGGACTTCTCAGGGTGCCGTCTGCCAAGCAATGTCGGCTGGCGGCCCCCAGGGGAAGATCCTTCTCTGTGGGGGCTCCTACCCTCTGGAACGAACTTCCCCCTAGCTTGCGCCAAGTGCCTGATCTTCGGACCTTTCGCTACGAGCTGAAAACGTATTTATTTACTCGCGCGGGGCTGGCTTAAATTTTAAATTTTTAAATTTTAAATTTCTAGATGAATTTTAAGGGATATTTAGATTTTAAATGTTTTAAATTTCAGCCAATTATTTAATAAGTTTTTTAATTTTGTTTTAATTGTATATTGCTTGTGTTCTTATCTTTGGCTGTAAACCGCCCTGAGTCCTTTGGGAGAAGGGCGGTATAAAAATCTGATTAAAAAAAAAATATGAATGCTCTTATAGAAGGGCATTCTAATGGGGATTAGTAATATACAGAAGACTCAACCCTAGAGATATTTGGGCATATGCTCTATTGAGCATCCAAGACCATACATTTATAGACAATAATTTGGAATTCAGTGCGAGAAAGGGCTGGACTGCAAAACCCTTAAACATTTGCTTGAGCAATGGACAAATGTTGTTCATATCATAGACAAATTCAAAAATATTTCTAAAAGTCATATTGCTTCCTGGTGGTCAGCAACATGTAAATTCCTAGAGAAGATAATAGAATCTGCAACTGATCTTTATTTATCTTGGCAAATGTCTACAGAGTTTCTCAGTCATCCAGGTCATGGTTGTCCCAAAAGTGTTTTTGTCCCAAAACCAAACTTTCTGTTTTTTTTTCTTTGAAGGCATTTTGCTTCTCATCCAAGAAACTTTCCCACCATCCAGTCACATCTGAAGAAGCTTCTTGGATGAGAAGCGAAACGTCCTCAAAGAAAAAACCAGAAAGTCTAGTTGCCTCTTGAAAAAGCATCTTTGGGACATTAATATTGGCAGTTTCCCATTTTTTATTTTTTTTTGTAGAGAAAAAATGGAGATTGCAGAGAAATTATAAATAGCAAACTTCTATCACTGAGGTACAATATTTGTACTAAGGCAAAACATGATTGGTTCATTTTACAATTGAGCGCGTCCAGAAATATTTCACAAGAAGAGTCCTCCACTCCTCTGCTTGCAAGAAAATACCTTATGCCACCAGACTTGAAATTCTGGGTTTAGAAAATTTAGAACTACGCCTCCTTCGGTATGACCTGAGCATAGCTCATAAAATCATCAACTACAATGTCCTTCCTGTCAATGATTACTTCAGCTTCAACCACAACAATACACGAGCACACAATAGATTCAAATTTAAAGTGAACCGCTCCAATCTCAATTGCAGAAAATATGACTTCAGTAACAGAGTTGTTAATGCCTGGAATGTACTACCAGACTCCATGGTTTCATCCCCAAATCCCCAAAACTTTAACCTAAGACTGTCTACTGTTGACCTCACCCCATTCCTAAGAAGTCTGTAAGGGGCATGCATAAGCGCACCATCGTGCCTACAGTCCCTGTTCTAATGTTCCCTTTAGTTGTAATCATTTTATGTATTCAATTCATGGTTATACTTACCGTATATACTCGAGTATAAGCCGAGTTTTTCAGCACGTTTTTTGTGCTGAAAAACGTCCCCTCGGCTTATACTCGGGTCTATACGGCTTATACTCGAGTTTTTTTTTTTTTAAGCCCCTCGGCTTATACTCGAGTATATACGGCTTATACTCGAGTTTTGTTTTTTTTTTCTTTTTTTCACATTTTACCGGACGGCGCGGGGAAGCCCTGCCGGTGCAGTGAGAGGGCGGGGCGGGGGAGCCGCCAGCCTTCTCAGCTGAGGGAGGGAGGATTTCCCCAACCGGTAGGTGCCTCATTTCCCACCCTCGGCTTATACTCGAGTCCCCAGTTTACCCCAGTTTTTGGGGTAAAATTGGGGACCTCGGCTTATACTCGGATCGGCTTATATTCGAGTATATACGGTATATATATTATTTAATATGTATTTGACAAAACAAATAAATAAATAAATAAATGAATAAAAAAAATTTGGCTTTGTATAAAGTAGTTCTCAGGTTATGACAGCAATTGGGACTGGGATTGTCATGCTAAGCAATGCCATCATAAAGTGTGCTGTCATGTGGCAGTATCGTTTATTGATAAGAATCCAGGTAGCCCAAGATGCATGAGACATTAAGTAGGAATCAGCAGGAATCCCAGGTAAGGAGTGTGGGGATATCACAGGGGGGTGTAGGGTGATTTTGGGAGATTCAGCACAGGTCAAATGTGGGTTGAAGAAGGGGAATGCTTTGGTGAGTCAGTCAAGGGAAGGTGGGTGTGAGTTTGTGCGAGTATACAGAATCCAAGGGAAGAATGGAACGAGTATAGGCGAGCACACAGAAATTGAGAGAAGGAAGATTCACCACAGTGCACAGGAGGACCAGGTTGGGAGAGATTTATCACAAGATACTGCAACCATTGTTTAGTGTGAGCAGGTTGACAAATGCCTGAATTGCAGTTGTAATGGCTGGAACCTCAAGAACCTGTTGTAACCTTCAGCGCTGTCACAACTTCAAACAGTTGCTGAACATGTGATCAGTAACGGATAACTACCGTATCTATATTAGATAAATCCAGCTGTTGCAGCCCGAAAAAGCCATGTTTACAGCTCGGTAGACTGTGAGCACTTACCCTGCTGTGGTTTATTTAAAAAATGAACAAAGAAACCATAGCTTAATATGATATAAAAGAGCAACCTGTGTAATTGCATTTTGACATATTTTATTACGTTACTCTGCTATTGCCATAAAACGTATGTTGTGTTCATTTTGTAAGGAGTTACTTCATGAAGAAATAAATGCGGTGAGACTGGTGCTTACATCTTAACACTGGTTCTATACCTGGGCTAAAGGAATTAGGGGCAGTTTGTGTACATGAAATAAAACAGCCAATTAAATCCTTAGTTAGAAGAGCTCTACACCTGCATGTGGTGTCTGTTGACAAGCAGGCCTGTTTTGTTGATGTCCTTGGTTCTATTCAAAATAAAAGACTGTGGAGGCTACAATAATGAATTAGTGGTGAGATCCAGGCTTGGAACATCACTTTTAAAAGCCTAATTATTACTCTGTTATCTGTTCCCAGAATAAAGAATCTTCAGGGTCACAGCACGCTGATGAAAAAGTGCCTATGTTTCCTTGGAATAAATTAACAGGAAAGAAATGGTGACACCGGCTACTAAAACATGCTCTGCAATGACTACTTAGTTGTCCAATAGCAGTAACTCCATAGAACAGAGGTCTCCAAACTCGGCAGCTTTAAGACTTGTGGACTTCAACTCCCAGAATTCTCCAGCCAGCATAGCATAGCTGGCTGGAGAATTCTGGGAGTTGAAGTCCACAAGTCTTAAAGCTGCCAAGTTTGAAGATCTTTGCCATAGAATGACCATATTCTTATTGAACAGAGTTATGCATTCATCACCATTAAATTCACCACTAAATTCTAGGTTTTAACGAAGAATATGATGCTTCTGTGACTAAATACATATTTGTTTTATTCCTCCATTCAATCAGCCAAAGTTGAGCTGCAGAATCTCCAAGATCAGCAACAGACATTATTAACTTCCGTGATTTAGCCCCACACAAGACATCCAAAACAAAACCACAAAGAAGAGGGAGTCAAACTATTCTCCAAAGCACCTGAGGGTAGAACAAGAAGCAATGGGTGGAAACTGATCAAGGAAAGAAGCAGCTTAGAACAAAGGGGAAATTTCCTGACAGTTAGAACAATTAATAAGTGGAACAACTTGCCTGCAGAAGTTGTGAATGCTCCAACACTGGAAGTTTTTAAGAAGATATTGGATAACCATTTGTCTGAAGTGGTGCCTGGGCAGAGGGTTGGACTAGAAGACATCCAAGGTCCCTTCCAACTCTGTTATTATTATTATTATATATATTTTATATAATAATTTTATATTTTATATTATTATATAACACCTTCTGAAATCTTACAAGACTTCCAAACTCAGCCTTGAGAGTCTTTGCAAATAAAAGAATCTCATGAGATTTATCAATATGAAAAGATTTCAGGTCTTAAGAAAAATATTTTTAAAACTGCATGACCACATATACCATTTAACATCACCTAAGTGGAAGCCATATAGCCAATCTTGTCCCACATTTATCATTCTTTGATTTGCATCTCAGCATTCTATCTTTTCTCCCTCCTTGACAATAAAAATACATCAATAATTATATTCTATACTCTGTGTGAATGTGGAGGTAAACAATCCATCTCCCACATATTACAGTGTACTTTAACACGTACGGTGGAAGAACTTATGCAGGTGAGAGAAAATGCTGTCGATGTGACCTGATATTGGATGAATGTCATTTAGTTTTAATCCTATTTATTCTATACACTTTTACACGTGCCTAATTTCTATGACCTATTTTATATCCCTTTTATTTGCTCAGTATTGAATGTCTCTAATTTGTAGGTGCTTCTGACGCGAATAAAGAAAGAATAATTATATTATAATAGTAATACTATTATATTTATATGCTGTTCAACTCCCAGCAACTCTGGGATATTTCTCACTTTTCTATAATACTCCAAATCAGCTGCTTAAGGCATCTTTCTTTGTTTAATGACAGGGAAGAGCCCTCTGCTGTCCCCCTGTGATGCTGTTGCCAGGGGATGAAAAAGAGAAAAAGCAGATTGAGACAATATGGGAAATCTACCTACAGCATTTGTTTGTCTGCCTAGGGCATAAAAATGTCTCAGATATATAGACTATATTCAATCTGTATTGAAGCAAGGAAGAAATACGTACAGTACTAGGTTTCTGAATGTATATCTTATTCTGCCTGAAAAACCTGTATCTACATTCCCCACAATCAATTTGATTTAAGTAGGACAAATAAGCCCCAACAATGATATTAAACAGTATCACTACATTTGTATCTTCTTATTACAATTGCATATACCCTTTATGACCCTTGTTATGTATAAGAAGCAGGAAGGGAGGACAACTATGGTGTAAATCTGCATTAAAAGACGTGGCAGGGATTTGCATTAATACAACAGTATGAATAAACTTACTGGTGTGTGTGTGTGTGTGTGTGTGTGTGTGTCTGTGTGTGTGTGTGTGTGTGTCTGTGTCTGTGTGTATTCTGGAAGCAAAGCTCAGTGCCCCAATGCAAGGTAGTTAAGAAAAAAGAGATGAACAGCCTGTGAAGTCAAAACTGTAGGGAAATATGCAGGTCCTCTGTGATTTCTTCAAGTGACAGTTAACCCTTTTAAGAAGCAATGTTCTCTGTCTAGCAGACAGATGCTTCTGACCTTGGATTGCTTCAAACCGTCTATGAACTTTGGCTTTTCGTTTAGTCTTTCCACTCCATAGGGGAGCCATCTTAAAAGAAACGTAAGTTCTGCTTATAGCCTGCTCTGAAGAGTGAAGCTAATCTTCCCAAGCCATTAACACAGTAGGATTCAGAGGCTGAAACTGTTGTGTCACAGACAAGTCAGATGGAATAATTTTTCCGTGATGCTGCTTCCCAAGGCAAACATCAGTTCATCAGGGAAACCAGCTACAATTGGGCAATGACTTTATGAATGGGACAGTAAACGCTGCCATTTATTTATTTATTTAGTAAATTTATTTAGCCACAAACCTACCCAGGGGAATTCTGAGCGGCAAGCAGAAATAAAAACTTATGCAAAATATATAAATCTTTTTTTTTAAAAAAATGGATACATCTGGATTTGGGCAGTTTAAATAGGGTAGTTTTAACCTCCTGTCGTGTGAATCTCTCAGGTCAACCCGAATTTTGCTTGGCAAAAACACATTAGGCCTGATTTTTAACCAATGTTTTTGCTGCTGGTGGTTTGTGTGTTAATATCTTACCTCTTGTTTTAGTGCCTTGTAAAATTTCAAGTTCCTTTACTATTTCAGATAAAACCTCCTCAAGTGCCCATTTTATAGAATAAATTAAAAACAGAAAATATTTGGGTTTAGTTTAAGAGTTCCGGGAACCCAACCAGTTTTTGATTTATTCAATAACCCTGAACAAACAAACAAAGGCTTAACACTGTCTCTCAGCTTAAGCTCTGCTTTCTACTACACCATTTTTGTGGAGATATATTTCAAGTAATTCAGTTTTCAATTAAATTTCAAGATGCTGACCCTAAAAAAAATGTGGGTCAAGGCTCCTACAAATCACATTATCAACACGCCAGGCAAAAATCACACCCATGCGAGACCTCCATTCACACTGTGGCCTAAGTGCCTGGGGAGAAGACCCAGGTCTAATCAACTTATTAACTTATTATTAACTTATTAGAGGAACCCAGTTCAACTTAATAAGTTTAAATGAGGGTCTTCCTTTAAATTTGAAAGTTCAAGATATCAAAACAGTTTATAATATTGATATTATTCAGCACAAAACCAAATGTGTTAGAGAACGTTAAAGAAGAGCTGATCTAAAGAAATCCACAGACAAGACTGTAAAATGCCTTATGGAACACACTATTTTGAGTGGTTGACATGAAAAGGATTTATCCTGGGAAGGAGTTCTAGAATTGTTTGTTTGTTTGTTTGTTTATTTATTTTGTCACAACAGTATATATAAGCATAAGCATGAAATAACTATAAGATATATAAGCATATATATAAGCATAAGTATGTAATAATTATATGAAATTTGGATACAATCAAAGGGAACATTAGGACAGGAACGGTAGGCACGTCGGAGTTGTAATAGAGAATGCCCCACATACAGCTATCATTTCTCTTGCAAATGAAGCACAGAGAAAAGCTGAAGTTTACTACATAGATCAAAAGTCCTAGTGCAGGTCAAATGTACATTCAATTTCTAAGTGAGAAAAACCAATGACCTTATTTCAAAGAATCTGTAACTGCAGAACCACCTCCAATCAAATATAGTATATGTCTATCTTGCTCTCTTTCATTCTTGCGACCTTCAGTCTTTTAACAGCAAAGGAGGAAAGCACATAGCTGCCATATACTTTCACGGTAAAACATTGGAATTCTTTATTAATTTGTCTGATGTATAACTCTCCTTTTCCGTCTGTTGTAACTGTGATAGAAGAGAGTGAGAAAGAGAGAGAGATTCATCACAACACTGTGTTTCTCTAGCTCAGGGGTGTCAAACTCACGTCATCACAGTGATGTCACGTGACGTATTGGGGCTCCCCCCCCTTCGCTAAACCTGGTGTGGGCGTGGCCAGTGTGTGATGCATCCAGCCCACGGGCTGGGAGTTTGACAGCTCTAGCTTCTTCCAATTGGTCATTAGCTTCACCCTACAACTATAAGCAGCATTTTCAAGTACAGCATCTGGTGACCATCTTCACTTTCCCTTCTTCAGGAAACAACTAGGTAGTCAATAGGGAAGTGCTAAGCATGGCAGCTAGCTAAGCTTTGCCCTTCTTGGTTTTTCCTTTGCTGCAAATTATTTTCATGTCAAAAGAAAACAAATAGTAGATTCCTGGCAATCTGCAGGAGAGCAGTAAAACCATACCTCACAGAAACTGTGAAGGACAGGAAGGTGGTAAATAACTACGGGCTGCACAACTTCCAAAAATGCTGCAAACCTATTTTTTGCAGCTTTTTCTCTGGAGAACTAGTTAATTAGCTATACTTACTGAATCCCACAAAATCACATATGGGAGGGACTTATATGTTTTATCTCAATTTTTTTACCGGAAGAGAAGAAAAGGGAATGCATGACTGGAAACTGCCAAAGCAACTGACTGAATTTTTCAAGACAGGTAGGGAAAATTTTTTATTACGGAATTACATTCTCAAAAAAATATCATTAATATGAAAGTACATCCAAGCAGAAGGACTCCCTATCCCAAAATTGTATATGGGGGCTTGTTGTAGCAGTAAGTTGTGAAGAAAGGTTCCACCTAAACCTTGGTGCAACTCATACTTAACAAGACAATATCCCTTATTCATAACTGCAATCTGAGTCAAGCCTACACACACACACACATTTTCTCTCCCCATACTAATAAGGATTGTCTTGCATTAATTAGAATACCAGGAAGGGAGCTATTGTTCTTTCACTTCTGATTGCACTTGTGATTTATGCAGTTGTGTGTTTTTCAAACAGCTATCATGTTGCTCATCAGGAATGAAAATATTTTAGAAATATAGGCGTCTACATGCAAATCTGCCTTAAGTTTACTACTTAAGCTCTGCGAGACATTTTTGTGTGGCTGTGGGGAGATATACACTGACATTTTACGTTCCAAATGCAAGAAAGAAAAGTGAGAAGCACAACATCTTTATTTTATAAATGCTATTGGTACTTCCAAGTTTTCTGAGTGATTAAGAAAAGGATAAAGCTTTCTACCGAGAATTCCTAAATGCATTTCCACAAGCTGCGTTTGGAAGAATCAAAGACAATTAAATAACACTTTAGTTTCTCTTTTATGTTCCAAGAAGTATCAACTGGAAACTTATTGATTGGCATTCACCATCTCATCCAGGGGTGAAATCCAGCAGGTTCTGACAGGTTCTGGAGAACCGATAGCGGAAATTTTGAGTAGCTCGAAGAATCGGCAAATACCACCTCTGGCTGGCCCCAGAGTGGGGTGGGAATGGAGATTTTGCAATATCCTTCCCCTGCCACGCCCAAGCCACACCCACCAAGCCACGCCCACAGATCCAGTAGTAAAAATTTTTGGATTTCACCACTGATCTCATCCAACTTGACTCACTCAGATTACTCTAAGGTTCTTTGATTTAACCATTTGCTGCTTCAAAATGAGCAGAGTCAGGAGTATTCTTTACTACTAGTTTACTCTTTCCATGCTTTTTACATGTGTATATCACGATGATATAATATTGACTACTCCCTGATTTAGATATCTAGGAAAAGGAATTATTTTATACTCTATAAGCCTTTCTTGACATGGTTTCCCCTAAGCAATGTTCCCTCCTTTCTTTAGTATGTGTCATAGCCACATCATCAGCAAATGCTCTGCAAAGGGACTGTTTACTAGAGCCAAACAGCCCATGGAAAATCTGTTATCTGCACTCTGCTTCCTGAGGTGTTACCAATAACAAACAACATGACATCTGCTACTTATCGGCAATGAAGGATAGATAGGCAAACTATGAAGTAATACGATAATTCCAAGACAACCCTCTACCAGACTAATTAGCTTTCCTCACCAATCCTGATCATTGCTAGCTTCCTTGTTATTTACGTTACCCGAATAGAGGAAGTAGTTTTATGCCCAATGAACTTGTTGTGGCTCCCGCCCCCGAACCTGGCCCCATGCCCGAAAGTGCCTTGGAGCCGGGCCTGCTGCCAGAAAGTGACTGGGACAGTGAGGGGGAAGGGCCATCAGGACTTACCTCGGAAGAACCGGCCTCCCTGGATTAGCTCCAGGAGCCAGAAGCAGGCCAAGCGAAAGAGATAACGAGGCCTCCTTCTCCTGACTCTTTCCCCCCCAGGCCACGCCTGCAGACCCAGCTGACAGCAATCAGACTTGGCTCAATCCCAGGTTTCGTAGGCAGGAGAGAAGAGAACAACAGAAGCAGGGGAGGGGCAGGCCTAGGAAGTGCTGAGTCATGGAGCCACACCCCACAGGATATAAAAGGCAGCAAGAGCTGGTGTGTCTCTTTGTATCAGGCAAATCCACGGATTGACTAGAGCTGAAGGTTGTGACTCACCAGCGTCTTGGCAGCCAACGAGGGCTCTTGGCAGACGCTGGCTCTTTTGCTGCCAGAGCTGATAAGAGCTGGCTAATTAAGCCATCGTTCGGACGGAGGCGAGGAGGACATAACAGAACTCTTGTTATTGGCCGTGCAAATTCCTTTCTTTCGTTTGTACTAGGGTAGCATGGCCTTGGCTTTGTGGACGGAGACCTGGTTTGTAGCAAACTATGTTTGTTTGTTTTTTTGCAAACAGACCTTTCAGTGGCTCTCCTACATAATAAACCCGTATGTAATTGAAAAGATGGAGATGGCCAGCTTTATGCTGGATGCAGTGTTGGTGGTGCAATTAAGATTTCTTTGCTACAATCCTCATGTATTAAACTGCTTTGAGATTCCTCACAATTAGAGTCATCATGGGTTTTCCTTTGTCATCTCCTAAGTAATGCCTGTGGTGGTTTAATGGCTAAAATACTTGACTTGGACCAGTATTCCCTCCAATGAAGGGAAATCATCCTGTCATGGTATTTTTCTACTGTCTTGATCAGGGAAATTCAGGCTGTAAAAGTACAAAGGGTCCCATAGCAGATGTGAATCAGAGTAACAAATTAGCTCGGTATCCATTCTATCTTACTCTGGCTGAATTGTGGTGCTCCAAATTTCCTTTATTTTTGTTTAAAAAATGGAACAGTGCACGGTTTTTAGATAAATCCTAGGTTATGCCTTTACTATAATATATCTTATCTTCTGGTCCAGACTATAAAGTGCCAAGTCTTCCATAGTGCATTATTCCCATTACAGATGAACATTCAAACAGCCTCTGTTAACAGAAACGTGCATCTTGCCCCAATCAAAATATTTATTTAAATGTCAGGAGCCAAAGAGAGATAGGTATCTTCTTTAGCAAGCAGTCCTTGATACAGTATATCTGTCATTTACAATGTGCTCCCAGGAAAACAGCCTCACATATGGGTAATTAATATTCATTTAATAAAAATTACATTTTTGTTTAGTAAAGGTTGACCAAAATCAGAGTTAACCAAAATATTTATATTTAATTTGGATGAAAACATTGATCACAGAACACTGGCAAAAGTCAACATTGTTCGTTCACTTCTAGTAACAATAGGCACATACAAATGCATAAAGGTTTTCTTGCTGTTATTGCTATGTATCAGATTTAAACTTAAAAGCAAAGGCGTTCTTCATAGCAATTAGAAACACAGGGTGCCACTCTATTACCAGTTGCAAAAAATGAAAAGGAAGAAATATACTCCCAGGACTTTTACAAAGCTATGAGTCCTTCGGGAGATAGGGCGGTATATAAATTTAAATAATAAATAAATAAATAAAATAAATAAATAAAAAAGTGATTCTCCTGAAATAGGGGGTGAGATGAAATGGAACAGAGAATGCAACCAGTACTTTACTCTTACAGTAATGGATTTTAGAATCTATGGACACATGGAACAGGAGAATATAAAAGTATGCATTTAAGAGAAGAGCAGGCAGCGCTGGAGGCGGAGTTAAGTGCATCATCAGCTTAGAGTCTTCGCATTCCCACAAGTGCTGCAAGTCTGATCCCTCCTGAATTCCGCTGACCCTTATCTGGCATCAATTTAGTGCTGCACATTAGTTGGCCAGGGTCTTATGTATAGGCCTGAATAAACCTTCAATGCTGTAACCTCACAAAGGGTCCTGATTCTTTGCGGCTGACGTGTACCGGCTTCAGGCAATTTAGAATGGTGTACTATTGGTATACTATCATAATATGCAGGTAGCATGAGGATTGATAAAATGAGGTTGTGATGCGTGAAGGGGTTTCTATTATGTTCAGGAAAAATCACAGAACATTTCAGTTATGGTATCAGTGGAGCTAGAGCAGGGATGTCAAACTCAAGGCCCGCGGGCCGCATCCGGTCCGCGTGGTGTTTAGATCTGGCCCTTGGAGCCACCCTAGAAACAGCAAAGAACCAGTCTATGGTGTCTCGGCCCAGCCCACTGGGTGCTGATCTACAATCTGGTGGCAACTGGCAGCATGCTGGAGGCAGCCGTGGCAGCCAGAAATGGAGCTAAGGGTGGGGTGGGGTGCATGCAGCCCTCTTGAGCTCCATTTTCGCTGGCAGCATGCTAGCAAAATAAAACTACTAGCAAAAATGGCATTTGATCCCAAGGCAAAGAGGCATCGAGAAATGTTTCCCCTTTGAGCATCCAAGAAGGGATAGGAAAGGAGAAAGGGAAAGAGGAAAGAAAAAGAAAAAGAAGGAAAGATGGGAGGAGAGCAAGGAAGGAAAAAGAAGGAAATAGAAGAAGGAAGAAGGAAAGGAAAATGAAGAGAGAAGAAAAAAGAAGAAAAGAGAAAAAGGGAGGGAGGGTCTGAGGGAAGTCCTATCTTAACACTTGGCCATCAGCAGCCCTGCTGCCCTTTCGCCATCCCCTTGTCTCCTCCTCCTGACCTCTCCTGGTGGTCTCCCATCTTTTTGCTGAGGATGCTTTGGTTCCAAAGCTGGTCTCCTTGCATGGAGAGGAAGTGAGCCTCTCTCTGACCTTTGCTCTCTGTACACACTATGAGCAACCTGGCCAAGGAGAATGAGCACAGCAGCAGCAGCCTTGAGGAGGAGGTAAGCGCAGCTAGGTACCCCCTTGGGGAAGCGGGGCTGGGCTGGGCTGGGCTGTGGGGTCCTGGTGCTCTGGGAGGTTGACGGCCAGGCTGTGTAGTTGCCTTCCACTGCCAAGGGCTCTGGACAGCCTGCGCCACCATTTGGGGATCCTCTGCGTAGCCTGAGAGGGACAGCGAGGCTTTTCTGGAAGACAAGGGTTTGGCCCTCTCCCTGGTCACACCTTCCTCTGTTGGAGACAATGGATCCCCCCCAGCCCCGCCTGAGTGCCACAGCTGCTCCCGATACAAGTGACATCGAGCTGACCACATGCACCCCTGCCATGCCCATCTGCCCCCCTGAGGTCAAACATAACCCTGATTCGGCCCTCAATGAAATTGAATTTTACACCCCTGAGCTAGAGTTACACATATAGTTGCAATTATGGCAATTGTAAATGTGGCTATATATTGCACTGGAGAAAACACATTAATATGTTTGACATTTAGAAATTTATAAAGGAGCCTCCCTCAAAAGACATATGGGCAGAATATGGGCAGTTATATTAACAACAATAACCAAAATTGAAAGAAAAATAATAAAATACTATACTATAAAAAGTTCCATTAGGAAGACATGAAAATAAAATAGAGCATATCAACAACTTAAAATGTTTGACCTCAAAGTGATTTTAAAGATCAGCGTCAGTTGCACAATAATAGAGGAGAATTCTACAAAATAACAGAAAAAGGCTGTTCTTTAGGTTTACAGTAGAATTATCTTTGAGAAGAGCCACTCCTAAAGACTTTAAGACATGGGAAAACTGGCATTCCTACCAGGGGTGGGTTCTACTTACCTTTACTACCGGTTCGCATTGCGCTCGCGCGCTCTTCTACGCATGCACAGATTACCTATGGTGACGTCCAGGTCAGTGGGCGGAGCCTCTTGCTGATTTTACTACCGGTTCTTGCGAACCGGTCCAAACTGGGGGCAATCACTGATTCCTACTAATATTATAGTAATGAAATCTACTTCTGGTGGAAGCTTTTAGGTCACTGATCTGACATATGTAATGATACAGAAAGCCAAGAAGTTAGTAAAGCAAAACCATCATGACCTGACTATATCCAGAAATAAACAAGGTGATAAGCAAAGAGATGCTGCTGAAAGGTAACCAAACTGCTATGAATACATTTATCTTGTATTCAGTCTACCCATATAATGCAGCATCTTCAAGATGTAAGCTTTGCTTACCCTTGGAAGATAGTAAAGGTTTCACTGAATTCCGAGGATCTGAGATAAAGGTAATTAGGTTTAGAGCTTGCTTATTTTAATTTTTCTATCAAACTATAACGAGTGGTGGTTTTTTTTTGTTTTTTTTTAAAGTTTGATTGAGACTCTGTGCCCCTTCTGTCTTGGCAACACAATATATGCTGCACAGTTGGAAAGAGAAGAGAACTTTTGCTCATTCGTTTTACCAATCTTGTGGAAAAGACTAGAGCAGAAGAGCATTTAGAATGTCAGCCTGGTTTCAAGGCATGTTAAATTCAAGCTCAGACACAAAGCAAGGATTTTCTCAGAGCAAAAAATAAATAAAAAATAAAATGGTGCTCCATTAAGTGATTATTGAAAAGTGCCAGGGAATGACTCAGCGTCTGTCTGAAAGGTTTGCATGATTGACTTCAAACGATTGCATATTCTGTGTTACTTTGAATATTAGTTTAAAAAAAAAATACTGGGGAAAATTACCAGAGAGCTACTGTATTTGTGCTGGTTTACTGCTTCAAAAACAAGACGATTATAAAAGGGACTTTAAAGATTAGCAAATTATTGTTACTTAGTTTGGCAAGCCAGTTTCCCCAACCAGATGGAGCAGACAACTATTCCCATCATTCTCAGTTAGCATGCTAACTCAAATTAGGCAACATCTGATTAAAAACCCCGACAAAAAGCTATGGCAGCTAAACAAAACTAAGCGAAACAATTAAGTTAATTTAAGTTAGGAGGAGATGTGGAATAGGCAAAAAGAGTGCTTTTTCACACTGGCCAGCATTAGCCACAAGACTGTTAAGAAAACTGGATGTAGTCAGTCTTCATGATTTAAGCTCCGCTGAATAACATTTCTACCTTTAATACTGATTTACACTGTTTGCCTAGTGATTTGTATATACAGATTGTCCTTGAGTTATGACCACATTTGAGCCCAAAATTTATGTTGGTAAGTGAAACGTTTGTTAACTGAGTTTGTCCCATTTTACAACTTTTCTTGCTACACTTTGTTAAGTGAATCACTGCAGTCGTTAAATTAGTAACACGGTTGTTAAGTGAACCTGGTTTCCTCATCGACTTTGCTTGTCAGCTGGTCACAAAAAGTGATCACATGACCCTGCCACCGTCGTAAATGTGAATCAGCTGTCAAGCATCCGAATGGAAATCACGTTATCATGGGGATGCTGCAATGGTCATAAGTATGAAACATAGTCGTAAATTACTTTTTTCAGTGCCGTTGTAACTTCAAACGGTCACTATGTGAACTGTTGCAAATTGAGGATTACCTGTATTTGTGTGTATGTAATTATTATTTTTAATAATAGTCTTCTAGAGCAAGGGTCTCCAACCTTGGCAACTTTAAGCCTGGAGGACTTCAACTCCCAGAATTCTCCAGCCACCTTTGCTGGCTGAGGAATTCTGGGATTTGAAGTCCTCCAGGCTTAAAGTTGCCAAGGTTGAAGACCCCTGTTCTAGAGTCACACATATGAGGTTGGCAGTCATTTAAATCCAATAAATAAATACATACATACTGCAATCAGATTTGGGTAAAAGAGTAAATACAGATGTTAATTCTGGCTACATAGCTTCAACCTTATGGATCACACTGGGATATAACACATGATTTTCACACAGTTGAACTTAAATCTACAGGGTTTTGTTCATGTTACTCAAATGGTTATTCAAATCTATTGGCATGTTAGCATTTGCTAATTTTTTAAACATTTTTACACACTAAATCATTATGCAAGAATACATATCCTGTAAAAATAGGTATATTTTTAAATGAATATCTAAAGCAACATTTTAGTTATCTATCATGGCAGGGTTCCCAATGTCTCATATCTTCGCTTAGCACTGGAATTATTCTTTGAGAAAGCTTAAAATGGATTGACAATAGTTTTCGGCTGCACATGACATGATTCAGACAGACAGCGTGGTATGAGTTTCATAGCAGATTTGACTTACTACTGATTGCTGATTTCATCGTCTGAGAAATTATGTAAATTAAAAAGTAGTGAGGGTAGCAGGATGTTGGCAGTCGTTGGAGAAGATAGAGACAAATATAGAAGTCTTTACACTCTGTATTTTTAAGTATAGAACTAATATTTTTATATGTCAATGTGACAAAAGAGTGTGCAAATATAAGCACAGTATCAACAAAACAGAGTTGACTGTGGCTCATTATAGGATGCGTTCACAGCATTGTCCTATACAATATAAAAATCAACCCTTTAAAAAGGATCATTGTTTCTGTCCCAGAGCCCTTGTGATGTTCTTTTAATAAAATTATAATACAATGGTTTTAAAACTGGTTTGCTCAGAAGCAGGAATGAAGCAGAATCCTAAAAAGGGAAGGGTTGAATACTTATCTGCCATTCAGTCCGATCCAATTATGAATGAACCCAGCTAGCTTTAAAATCTAGTTGGTATCATAATGGATCCGTTTACATCCTATCTCCATTGTCCTCTTCTTTTCCTCTTTTCTCAAATGTATTAAGGGAGAAACAAATTATATTTTCTTTGGGATTTGGAAACTTCCATGAAAACATGCTGAAGATTTTATTAAATTCATCAGAGATGCTAGACACCTTGGGAAAAAATATTTTTATAGATCTCAAGATCCTCTGAATACGAACTTGCCCCATTCTTTTCATTACAGGAAATCCTCAACGTAAAACCATAATGAAGCCTGTCGATTACTGTCGTGATGTTGGGACAATTGTCGATGTTACAGTGTTTTTTGAAGTCAATAAGTGACAGTCGTAAGTTGTTCACGATAGGCCCAGTTTTACTGAAAACCAGAAGTGACACTATTAAAATG
Organism: Ahaetulla prasina; assembly: GCF_028640845.1. NCBI lineage: Eukaryota > Metazoa > Chordata > Lepidosauria > Squamata > Colubridae > Ahaetulla > Ahaetulla prasina. The sequence goes on along the minus strand of NC_080545.1, from coordinate 84,623,222 downwards.
TGGTCATGTCACCATGGAACACTGCAAATGGCTGTAAATGTGGCCATGTTGCTGAGGGGGCAATTGTCGGAACTTTGGATCCAGGTTGTAAATCCCCCTTTTCAGGTAGGTCATAACTTCGAACTGCCTCTAAGCGACTTGTTGAAAGTCAAAGACTATCTGTATATTAATAAAATAAAATGGGTAGTGGTGGTTGTGCCAGAAGACCGGGGGAACCAGCGCACACACCGGCAGCAAGTAGGTCGGAGGAGACAGGCGCTTGCACTGATGGCAGATCCCTGAATGCTCGGGTTGAACTCCAGACCGTTGTCTTCGCTGATAGTCCTGAGGTGGTTGTTGTTGTGCAGGATGGACCGGGGGAGACCAGAGCACTCACCAGCAGCTGCAGTGCTGCTATGGCAGCCTAAAGCCATGAAGCAGTAAAAGAAAGCCCCGCTGAACCTGCTTCTCATAAGACTGGTTTCCTAAATTCAAATTGGTAGGAGAATCCAAGCTGAGAATGCTTCTAGCTCAGATCTGAGTTGTCAGAGTAAAGTTTTGTACGTCTCTCCAGGCTAGACTGAGTCAAAAAACTGGGGCTCAACTGAGCAGAGGAGGTGCGGCCAAGAAACTTTAACAACTAGGTCTCTGGGCAGAAAGACAGAAGTCAACCCATGCTTGGTTTTCTCCTAGCAGCGCACTGGAGAATAGGGAAGGACATCAGAAAGAGCTCTTGTGAACTTCTCTCCAGACCAGGGGTCTCCAACCTTAGTAACTTTAAGGTTTGTGGATTTCAACTCCTAGAGTTCTTCAGCCAGCAACGCTGGCTGAGGAACTCTGGGAGTTGAAGTTGACAAGCCTTAAAGTTACTAAGGTTGGAGACCCCTGCTCCAGACCATTCACTGATGTCATCCAAGTTCTAAGGATTATTTCTAAACAATATGAAGGAAATGACATTGCCTGCCCTAAGTTGGATATGTTCCAGATTTCCACAGAAAGTGAATTCTGAATGTTTTAAATAACTCTCACCACTATATACACCTATGGGTATTGACATGGCTGAGATCATATTTCTATCACCACAGGTCCTAACAGGAGAGTATTTTTGAATACCAAAGATCAGCTAAGATTTTCTAGGAGAGGGTAGGAATGATTAATGTTACAAAAGTATAGTACAGTGTGAAGTGACTATCTTTGGAAGACCCCCTGTGATTCTGAAGCCAATGTTTTCAGAGCTTAGATTGTAAAGCACATTAGTTTTGGGGGGGGGAAAGCAAATAAACGATGCCACAATTGCATGCATTAATGATTAATCCTACTTGCCTTATTCTGGCAGGCAAGCCTGTTGTTTAAAGAAAAAAGCAATAATGTCTTCATCAGACACATTACAAACCTCTCAATTCAAATATGATGCTTTGGCAGCATCCATTAATCCAAACTATAGACTGAGCAACTTTAAGCTACGATGATTAATGTCAGGAATCATTTATGTCCAACAGTTTCCTGAACAAGCTATACTATCATTACTGTTTCTTTTCTGTTAATTAACTGTCATGCATACACATTATAACCTTCTATTGAACAGTACGGGAAAGGAGTCCTGTAAAGAGTTGGGAACCACCTTGGTTGAGAGATTGTGAATATTATTAAGAGAAGCAAAAACCTTCAAAAACTGATGACAATTATGGTGAAATTACAGGCGTTTGTACACTTGTAAATCTTAAGGAAAGTACACAGTGCATCAATATGATATGCTCCTTTCTCTGGGAAATCTGGGCTGAGTTTAAGTGAGGTGCATGGGTGATCCGGGCTGATTCAAAAGTGCAGAAATAATGAAAAAGGGCAATCAGCGACGGAATAATTATGTAATGTAAGAGCATGCATTTTATGTGTCAATGGATTGGTGACCTCACCCTGCTCTAGCAACAGAATGAGGGATTAAAAAAGTTTTCAATAGGTCAGCAAAAGAAGTCGGAGAATGAAGAAGCCTCTAGAGCAGTGACAGTGAACCTTTTCAACACCAAGTGCCCAAACTGGAATGCGCGTGCATGTGTGCACACCAGAGCGCCGGGAACCCGAAGACTGGCTGGCCGGTGCGCATATGTCTGTTTTGGGGGCATTTTTTGGGCCATTTTTCGGGTTGTTTTCAGGCCATTTTCCAGCACTTCAGCATCCGCAATGAACAGCTGGCCCAAAACCAGCTGGCAATGCCTACAGAAAGGGCTCTAGGTTCATGCCATAGGTTTGCCATCATAGCTCTAGAGGCAGAAGCCAGAAACTTGTTTTCTTTCCTTTCTTCCACTTCTCTCAAGATTTAGATTTGTAACTTCTTGATGATGATACCTTGTATTATATTCTCTTAGAAAGTGATGACAGTGTGGTCTGTTTTACAGATAGTCCTCAACTTACAACCATTCGTTCAGCTACCATTCAAAATGACAAATGGCCCTTAAAAAGTGACTTACAACCAGTCCTTGCACTTAACATTTGTTGCCACCTCTTCATGGTCACATGATCAGTATTCAGGCACTTGGTAAACAGCATGTATTACCAATGGTTGCAGTGTTCTGGGACTATGTGATCGCCATTTGCAACTTTTCCAGCCAGCTTTGGACAAGCAAAGTCAATGTGGGGGGAAGCTGAATTACGAACTGCAGTGATTCGCTTAACAACCATGGCAGACAAGGTCACAAAATCAAGCATCACTCACTTAACAATAGAAATTCTGGTCCCAATTGTGGTCAAGACCTATCCGTTTAATGCTTGACTGGAAGAATTCAACCACTCTGGCAAAATGAATTATTACTTTAATAATAATAATTATTAATCTTGCTCAGGTTATTTCAGGCTCCGTTCTGAGACAATTGAATATATCCAATCGTATTCCCAAAGTTTTCCCTTTCCTACTCCAATTTATCTGACCTGCTGCATCAGAGATGATGGCAGAACCAAGAGAAGGAAGTCTCTTTTCTCTCTAGTGCCTTGCATAAGTTCCATCTGCAAATCACTTAAGAGCAGTAGCAGAAAATACTAGTTTCCCAGTATGTTACCTGCTTTGAGAAAATCAGATATCCCAAAGCTACCATTGCATGGTTTATGGGAAGATGTATTGATGGTGATGATGGGTAGTTAACAAGGAGAGAAGAGGAAAATAAGGAGAAAGGTCAAATCACAGCTGATGGAAGACTTGTTCATTTGCATGCCAGCTCAATGACCAAAGCAACTCTAGGTAGCTTTCGTAATCAGGTTAAAACAATCATGAAAAGTAAAAGTAACAGGCAGTTAATAACACATCGCCACCTATGCAGGAGAATAATCAGCTCTAAGGATTAAGCCATCAGAACAAACCAACAGAAAATAGCTTGCAGTACCTTCTCCCAGGGCTTGGTGGAAAAGACAAGTCTTTGGAACTTGATTAAAGCCCAACAGCCTGTACAAACATTATAAGGGGGCTGATCCACAGACAGGCATATCTCCTGGGTTCTATGAGATTACTGGAGGGCTAACTAAAGTTAGTCCTTGACTTATGACCATAATTATTTATTTTATTTATTTTATTTTTATTTTATTAGATTTTTATACCGCCCTTCTCCCGAAGGACTCAGGGCGGTGTTCAGCCAGATAATAAAAAACCCACAATATACACATTAAAACAAAAACTTAAAACCAAGCATATTACAAAGATGGCCGAAATTTAAAAATTTAAAACCCTAAAATAATAAGCCCAATTAAAATTTAATAAAACTTTTAAGCCAGTCCCGCTTGAATAAATAAATGCGTTTTCAGCTCACGGCGAAAAGTCTGAAGATCAGGCACTTGGCGTAAACCAGGGGGAAGTTCATTCCAAAGCGTAAGAGCTCCAACATAATCGGGAGCCGAATTTCCATTGGTAAGCAAAGTGGTTGTTTAAAAAAATCCTGCCTGATTTTTCTCATAGTAGTTAAGCGAATCACTGCTCTTCTTTAATCACATGATCATGAAGCTTATCTGGCTTCGCCCATTGAGTTGGAGGTTGGGAAGGTTGCTAATGGCAATCGCATGATCCCAATAACAACTACATGCCAGTTGCCAAGCGCCCAAATGTTGATCATGTGACCATGGAATGCTGTAACACTTATAAGTAAAAGGATCGGTTGTAAGACACTTTTTTTCGGTGCAACTGTAACTCTGAACGGTCACTAAGCCAAAATTAGTAAGTCAAGGACTTTCTGTATTCCAGATTCCATGGGTCAGAAGAAACAGCAGGAAAATGGGACTGAAGTGCTTTGTTCATGCTTTGGTAAGTTTTTGAAACCAATGAGAATTGTATTTCTTCATCAGAAAATCTTGGATCTTGGAGTTCTAGTGGACAACCATTTGGATATGAGCCAGCAGTGTGCAACAGCTGCCAAAAAAGCCAACACAGTTCTGGGCTGCATAAACAGAGAATCAAGAACACGTGAAGTGTTAATACCACTTTATAATGCCTTGGTAAGGCCACACTTGGAATATTGCATTCAGTTTTGGTCGCCACGATGTAAAAAAGATGTTGAGACTCTAGAAAGAGTGCAGAGAAGAGCAACAAAGATGATTAGGGGACTGGAGGCTAAAACATATGAAGAACGGTTGCAGGAACTGGGTATGTCTAGTTTAATGAAAAGAAGGACTAGGGGAGACATGATAGCAGTGTTCCAATATCTCAGGGGTTGCCACAAAGAAGAGGGAGTCAAACTATTCTCCAAAGCACCTGAGGGTAGAACAAGAAGCAACGGGTGGAAACTAATCAAGGAGAGAAACAACTTAGAACTAAGGAGAAATTTCCTGACAGTTAGAACAATTAATCAGTGGAACAACTTGCCTGCAGAAGTTGTAAATGCTCCAACACTGGACATTTTAAAGAAAATGTGGGATAACCATTTGTCTGAAATGGTGTAGGGTTTCCTGCCTGGGCAGGGGGTTGGACTAGAAGACCTCCAAGGTCCCTTCCAACTCCGTTGTTGTTGTTGTTGTTATTAAATTTACATTTTCTCAACATCATTGTAGTAACTAATGCAGATCTGCAGGAAAAGCAAAATCCTGCCCTCTTTTACAATGAGTACCCCCACCTTAAACTTGATGGATATTGAGGATTGAATAAATATCACAGCCCCTTTCATTTCCCCACACACATACAGGGCCTTTCTATATTATCTTCTTTTAAGTCCTGAGCCCAAGAAACCAGGGGTGAAATCTAAAAATTTCCCCTACCGGTTCTGTGGGCAGGGCTTAATTGGTGGGTGTGGCTTGGTGGTCAGGTGACTGAATGGGCGTGGTCAATAATAATAAATAATAAAAATAATAAAGTATACAAAACTTGGGAGGCACCAGTCTACCTTCTTTAAAAATAGAGGCTTCAGTCTACCAATTGCCTTTTACTGAGAGGCACCGGTCTACCTTTTTTAAAAATAGATTGCCTTTACCAAGTGCCTTTTTTTGGCAGGCACCGGTCTACCTTCTTTAAAAATAGAGGCACCAGTCTACTAGCTTCCTACAGCGCTGATCAGCTGCACTTTGAAGTGCTGTGGCAGTCATTTAAGGCTGTTTGCAGCTATATCAGTGGTGGGATTCAGCCAGTTTGCACCACTTCGGGAGAACCGGTTGTTAACTATCTGAGCAGTTTGGCAAATTGGTTGTTGGAAGAAATCATTAGCGCAGAGAACCGGTTGTTAAATTAGTTGAATCCCACCAATGAGCTATATCACCACCGAGCGCTTCAGGGACAGAGAAGAGGAACAGCGAGGCGTGGGCAGTGGGGGGGGGCAGGGATTTTTGCTACCGGTTCTCTGAATTACCTGCTCCCATCGCTACCGGATCGCGTGATCCGATCTGAACTGGGAGCATTTTACCCCTGCAAGAAACACTAAAAGGTTAACTCAAGCAAAAGCAGCTTTAAAAAAGCCAAATAATGTAGCACCATAGACAAAGAATCGTGTTGAAACCTCTGTAAATGTACACGGATTTTTTCCAACTATGCCATGTTGTTGTTTTGAAAGCCCCACTCACTTTAGAGATGTGGCAGAAGATGATTTTTCAGCATTAATACAATTCTAAAAGCTTTTAGGAAAATGGGGGAGGGATTGCACCCATCTTGCAAAATTCAATTAACTATATCCTGCTAGGATAAAAGGAAACTGATCATTCCTCTCTTTTTTTTAATGCCACATTTTATTTAATATTAACAATTAAAATCCCAAGGTCAAAACCTTGTTCCAGTTACAAGACAACAGGGCACAAAAGCTGGCAAAAATAAATACTTTTACCGAACATTTTCCTAACGAGGTGAAAAATCTATGTGAAGGGTTGGAATATCAGCTCCAGAAAGCCTAACATCGTTCTTATGCAAACTTAGAGATTTGTTTATCAAAATACTCTGTAATGCAGTTATTTATCAAAATACAGGAAACTGTATTTTGGCTTCACAGGGGCTTCTGTGACTTTATTCAGGGATGGTTTTATGCATTTCTAGCAGGAGGAGGAGGAGGTACTATACAGGGATGGGTTCTACTTACCTTTACTACTGGTTCGCATCGTGCCCTCGTGCACACGCTCTTCTGTGCATGCGCAGAGCACTTTTGATGACGTTCAGGTCAGTGGGCGGAGCCTCCTGCCAGTTTTACTACTGGTTCTATAGAACCGGTCCAAACGGGGGGCAACCTAGCACTTGTACTATAACAGTTATAATGCATGATACTCTGAGAGAGTGAGAGGTAGAGAGAGAGAGAAAGGATCTTAGGGTTTAACTAAGTGCATTACAATGTTTTATATGCAGATAGTCTTCGACTTACAACCATAACGAAGCCTGCCCATCAGTCGTAACTCATGATACGACTGACCCACAAAGTCAATCGTATCTAAGTGGCTCAGTCACATGACTGATCTGCATTTTATAATCTTCCTGCAGTGGTCATTAAGTGAATGCTGCAATTGTTAAGCAAACCTATGGTTCACTATGGGCTTGTTTTACTGAAAACTGGAAGTAAATGTTGCTTTTCAGCAAAATTATAATAAACCAGGGTCATGTGATTGTGGGACCCTGCAAATGAGGGCTGGCTGCTGAGCGCCTGAGATGCAGTCATGTGGCCATGAGGAGGCCCCAACTGTTGGAACTTTGAATCCGAGTCCTAAATACTTCCAAATAGGTCTGTTGGAACTTATAACAGTTGCTAAGAGACCACCAGTTGTAGGTTGAGGATTGTGTGTATGTGTGTGTGTGTGTTTTAATTTTAAACTGCTTTTCAGGCAATTGCTTGCTACAACTATGTAGCAGAGTTATTATCGGTAGATCCCAATATTGCTTTCATTTTAGATAGTGCTTCTGAAATACACAAAGATAGTCTAGAAGTATGAAGCTGTAGTAAAATAAAACATGTCTAGTAAGGATGGACTATATTAGTTATGTAGAGAATAGATGTTGCTTTGTTTTTAAAAACCAGGCTCAATTAAGGACTACCCTGTGCAAAAAGATAAAGGCAAGCTTTTCTTGCTTTATGGGAATCTGCTACTGTATTATATGACTGAAATTTACATCCAAGAATTCATGTTAGCAAAAAAAATAATTAAAAAAAATCGCTATTATGTGCCAGCGTAATCAATTTGCACCAAATGCTTGGAAATATGCCAGGACTTCTTCCTGCCAAAATTGCTTGAACATTTCCCACAAACCCTCTTTCTGTCCTCAATTGTGCATTTAACATCGTGTAGTATAATATTTTCCAACCCTGGCAACCTCTATATATGTGTAACTCAACTCTCCAAATTCCCCAGACAGCAGAATTATTCCTGAGATTTTTGAGAATTGAAGTTCATACATCTGGAAATTGTGGGAATCCTTGGAGTAATGTGAGTGTTCTAAATGTGGGTCCTGTGTCCTAGTTACTTCTGTATTTGCAATAGCTACTGATGTAACTTGGGTCAAAATGACCACTAACATCTCACCCATTCCCCTTTCTCCAGAATGGAAAGGAAAAAGATGTACCTAACCTAGAAACAGAGTTGGATCAGTGGTGAAATTCAATTTTTTTTTGCTACCTGTTCTGTGGGCGTGGCTTGGTGGGTATGGTGTGGCTTGGTGGGCGAGGCAGGGGACGGATACTGCAAAAACTCCATTCCCACCCTACTCTGGGACCAGCCAGGGGTAGTATTTGCTGGTTCTCCAAACTACTCAAAATTTCCGCTTCCGGTTCTCCGAACTGCTCAAAATTTCCGCTACTGGTTCTCCAGAACCTGTCAAAACCTACTGGATTTCACCCGAGTTGGACATATTATAGGTGTGAAAGATTCTACAACACACACTTTAACCTGTGTGGATGCTGGCATCCCGGTACAGCCAGCTTACACCATCGCTGACTGTTTGGGGCGAATCATTGGCCCCCCCAGGGGAGGGTTCGTAACTTAGGCATTCTCCTGGATGATCGGCTGTCCTTAGAAGAACATATGATGGCCGTCGCCAGGGGAGCTTTTTATCAGGTCCGCCTGATTCGCCAGTTGCGTCCCTTTCTCAACCGGGATTCCCTTCGCATGGTCACTCATGCCCTTGTCACTTCCCGCCTGGACTACTGCAATGCTCTCTATATGGGGCTCCCCTTGAAAAGCACCAGGAGGCTCCAACTGGTCCAGAAGCGGCTGCGCGGGTGATAGAAGGGGCACCGCGATGCTCCCATATAACACTGCTCCTGCGCAGCCTGCACTGGCTGCCGGTGGTCTTCCGGGTGCAATTCAAGGTGCTGGTCATCACCTTTAAAGCGCTCCATGGCACAGGACCGGGTTACCTTCGGGACCGCCTATAGCCTCCCATCGGCCTGTGAGCTCCCATAGGGAGGGCCTCCTCAGGGTGCCGTCAGTCAAACAATGTCGACTGGCGGCCCCCAGGGGGAGGGCCTTTTCTGTGGGGGCTCCAGCCCTATGGAATGAGTTGCCTCTGGGGCTGCGTCAACTCCCCGACCTCCGGTCTTTTAAACGCGAGCTCAAGACTTTCCTATTCCACCGTGTGGGGCTAGCTTGAGGAAATTTTAAGAGGGGTTTTAGGACTGTTTATTTTAGTGTTAATTTTAAATTTGCCCAGTTTATAATTAGTTTTTAATATGTTTTTAAGCTTGTCTATGTACTAGTTGTTTTTATTTGGCTGTTCACCGCCCCGAGTCCTTCGGGAGAAGGGCGGTATAAAAATCTAAATAAATAAATAAATAAATAAACCTACGACATACAATGTAATAAAAAACACTATTTGTAGTCCTCACTTAATTATGATAACTGGGACCAGAATTATCATTGCTAAGCAATGGGATTGTAAAGCACAATGTCACATGATTGCATCTCTTAGTGACAGCAATCCCCACACACGATATTGCTGTCATTTCAGTAAGAATGGTGGATTGTTAAGTGAGGGCCTCATGTGAACACAACTTGCAACTTTCTGTCAACTTCCAAGAAGGAAAGTCAATATAGATGCTGGCAGGAAGTGGCTAGTCCCAGGTACAACAAGCTTTACCTTAGGTGACTTGCAAGCAGACTGATGGTAGATTGAGTGCTACAGAGTGTAGTAGGTAGGGGGATAAGTGCTGCAGCAGGAATGTGGGTGGATGGATTTATTTATTTATTTTTATTTATTATTTAAATTTGTATACCGCCCTTCTCCCGAAGGACTCAGGGCGGTTCACAGCCAAGTAAAAATACACAATACACTATAAATACAATTAAAATACAATTAAAAAACTTATTAAATTGGCCACAATTAAAATTTGGAGATAAAACCCATTAAAAACCCATAACTTAAAAAAACTAACCCAGTCCAGCGCAGATAAATAAGTAAGTTTTAAGCTCATGCGAAAGGTCCGAGGTCCGGAAGTTGACGAAGTCCTGGGGAGTTCGTTCCAGAGGGCGGAGCCCCACAGAGAAGGCCCTTCCTGGTGTCGCCAGACGACACTGTCGCGCCGACGGCACCCTGAGGAGTCCTCTCTGTGAGAGCGCACGGTCGGTGAGAGGTATTCGGTAGCAGCAGGCGGTCCCGTAAGTAACCCGGCCCTATGCCATGGAGCGCTTTAAAGACATTCACCAACACCTTGAAGCGCACCGGAAGGCCACAGGTAGCCAGTGCAGCCTCGCAGGATAGGTGTCACTCGGGAGCCACGAGGGCTCCTCTATCACCACAAGAGCTGCATTCTGGACTAACTGCAGCCTCCGGATGCCCTTCAAGGGGAGCCCCATGTAGAGAGCATTGCAGTAGTCCAGACGAGACGTCACAAGGGCGTGAGTGACTGTGCACAAGGCATCCCGGTCTAGAAAGGGGCGCAACTGGCGCACCAGGCGAACCTGGTGGAAAGCTCTCCTGGAGATGGCCGTCAAATGGTCTTCAAAAGACAGCCGTACATCCAGGAGAACGCCCAAATTGCGCACCCTCTCCATCGGGGCCAATGACTCGCTCCCGACAGTCAGCCGCAGACTCAGCTGACTGTACCGGGATGCCAGCATCCACAGCCACTCCGTCTTGGAGGGATTGAGCTTGAGCCTGTTTCTCCCCATCCAGACCCGTACGGCTTCCAAACACCGGGACAGCACTTCGATAGCTTCATTGGGGTGGCCCGGTGTGGAAAAGTACAGCTGGGTGTCATCAGCGTACAGCTGGTACCTCACACCGAAGCCACTGATGATCTCACCCAGCGGCTTCATATAGATGTTGAACAGAAGGGGCGAGAGAATCGACCCCTGCAGCACCCCACAAGTGAGGCGCCGCGGGGTCGATCTCTGCCCCCCCGTCAACACCGTCTGCGACCGGTCGGAGAGATAGGAGGAGAACCACCGATAAACGGTGCCTCCCACTCCCAATCCCTCCAACCGGCGCAGCAGGATACCATGGCCTGCATGGATAGTTGGTGCTATGGGGTGCGGGCAGGGGAGTGGTGTGGGCATCCACCTCATACCCCATAGAAAGGCTCAAGAGAAAAAGTGATGGGAATGGGGGTCACTTGCAACCTTACCTGCTGGCTTGACTTCATCAGAAACCAGTGGGGAAGGTAATAAATGGTGATCATATGAACATAGGCTGCTGCAACCAATATGTGAAAAGGTTGTCAAGCATCCAAATCATGATCCTGTGATCACGGGTGTGCTGTGTCAGCTGAAGCTTTGAAGACCAGTCATAAGTGACCACTGGTTCAGTTCCATCAAAACTTCAGTTGCTGAACGAGTAGTCATTAATGGAGGACGAATTGTATTAAAATTCGTAGTCCCATGATGTTCATGTATTCTACCTCTCTGTCTGCCACCCTCACACACGTATTAGAAATCTCAGCAATCAAAAGGATTGCCTAAGTAACAATGTACTTAAGAATGTGGCTCTAAAAATTATGAGAATTGTTGTCAATGCACTAGGATTACAAAATTTGCCACCATACCTCACAATCCTTTTTGTCCCCTGCTTATGTTTATACTAATTTACTTTAGGCTATGGGGGGGGGAGTAAACCTTGTCTAGAGCTAGGAAAGCCTGTGGTCTATTTCAGGGGTCTCCAACCTTGGTCCCTTTAAGACTTGTGGACTTCAACTCCCAGAGTCCCTCAGCCAATCTTAAAGGGACCAAGGTTGGAGACCCCTGGTCTATCTATCATTATTCTCTCTCTCTCCCTCCCTCCCTCCCTCTCTCACACACACACTCACACTCGCACACACCCTTTGAGATCCCAGCTCTGTACACTAACCTGTTTCGAATTATTTTGCCAGTGACTCTTGGGCTCTTATCTAATAACACCACTTCTAACCCTTTTGTTTGTTTCATAGCTTTTGCTATTACTATATTAGAAACAGCAACTGTTGGCTTTCAAAGCAGCACATTTAATTCTTTCTCTTGTTTGGCTTTGTTTCAGTTCCCCTCCCCCTTTGGTTGCACCCCCACACATACCCCTTTAACACCAAAGCAGCTGTGAAGTTATGCCACCCCTAATTATTCTGAGCAGTGCCAAAATGGAGGCTCCTCTGTCAAGGGAGATGGCAGTTTAGTGCAGAACATGACAGCATCATCAGTAGGTGGGCACAGTGGAAAAGGCCAGCATGCTGTCTCTGTGATTACTGTCATCCATCTCAATTCAGGCAGAAAAAAACCGAGCGTGCTCCATCTTTGCTTGCTCCTTCTTTTTTTTCCCTTTGCTTTTTTTCCCTTCTTCTTCTTTGTTCTTGTAGCTGCTGCTGGTGCTGCTGCTGGCTGCACTTCTCTAAACAGACGTTCTGAGATGCACGCCAGCATAAAACCCCCTTTAGCCCCTTCAAGGCTGTCGCCTCCTTTCCAAGGCCACGCTTGACCTTTTAAACTGCGGCTGTCAAACACGCGCATGCTAACACTCTTAGAAAAGAAAACTTTCGGCAAGGGCTTTTCTTTAACAGAAGGAATTTGCTGAAATCTTTATTAAAGCCATTCCAAAATATCAGCTTATAGGATAGAGAGGGAGAGGAAAAGACATGGCAGATTGGGAAATAGTTCATTTAAATAGAAGAGAATAGAAGATAACTCAGAGTTGAACCATGGAGATCATGACATTCTGATGATGTCACCTAGTTGGATAATGAAATGCCTGCAAGCAAAGAATCAAGTTCAGACAGCACCATTAGTTTATGTAATAAGATAGTTGCAGAGGTCACCCTTGGCCAAGAACAGTCTTCTATTGTCTCCAGGAAACCTCAGTAACATATAAAAATGGAGGTGAACCACACAAAATGTCTTCACTTTGATGTCACTAATGGATCCTGGTCCCACCCTTCCTTTGGTTAGCTTTGTGCCTGATTATAGTATATAGGATGATAATTAAATTCAGTTGTAACAAATAGATGACCCATTCTCCACATTTTTCAGAAAAAGAGCAAAGTCACTTTCTAGCTGTTATGGGCCAACCATTCAAGTGGCCATTGCCCAGAGTTCTCTTTTCCAATCAAGTCATAGATATTATAATTGCCCACATTGGTTCTGGCTTTACCTCCAGTTGACAGAGGCACTAACATGCACTGACAATCCTAAACTTTCCCTTTGATCATGAAAGGTGGGTCTTATCTCTTCCCCAAGCCCTGATTTCAGAAGTCTTCAATCTTCATGTGCACCAAAACAAAAAATGGCTTTTCCTGATAAATCCAATATTTTACATACTTAGCATGAGACAATCTGTAAATAATCCATTTTGGTGGTGCTGAGGATAGGTATCAGTATCAGGTTTGAAGTTCGCTTATGTTGTTCATCAAGATTTAAGCCTGTCTCGTTGCCTCTAGTTATTCTGCTTCTGTGGCCATCATTTTTTTGTCTATCCATCTGTGCAAGCATTATTTCTCCCTAAAGTAGTATCATATTATGTAAAATGCTGTTTTAGTATTCTGGAACCAAGGCATGCTGTATTTATACTGAATAATACAGTATAGGTGTACAATTAAACTCATACCACATTTTCTATAGACATTTTCTGTGAAGAGAACATACCCTGACAGATTCAGCTAGGATTTTAGACCCAAGCCAAACTCCAAAACGCTATGGAATTTCTGAAACCTTGGCACTCAGATAAATCAGCCATCAATTCACACAAAGATAAACCACATTTACACAGCATTCAAAGAGATAATAAAACAAAGGAAAAACAAAACAAACCAAAAACTAGAACTCATCCCTTTCAGCAGCCAACATTCAGATATTGTAAGGGATCGACATCAGTCAAAGAATATGTCCATCAAATTTAGAGATCTTTGAATATGATAAATTATATTGTGTAACAATGGGGTATCCCAATAACTCCTATGTGCAATATTTATCCCATATGAGAGAAGGCAATAAAAGGAAAATAAACACATACATGCCAAATAAGTAAAACAGAGCTGCAATTATTATTGTCAGTACCAGCTGGCCCTCATTCTAGAAACATGATTACTAATAATTAGTCTAGAGTTTCCTTTTTCAAGATGGTTAGAAAGAAAAGTATATTTCAGCATTCATAGTAGCACAATATTAAAAGAAGCTGCTACTTTCTGTCTCCATAAGATTTAAGGTATGACAAGTTCACTTAATGTTGCCATAGATACAAAAATCTTTTTTTCTCTTTACAATGCCATGGTAACTGACTCTAGTACGTGCGATGGAAAGCCTCCTGTACACTCTACAGTGGAGGGCTCTTGTGTTTTGCATGTGTATTTTAAACCAATTAACTCAGAATTATGCTTAATTAATTTCCGTTTAAATATAGGTACTGTCAGGACACTGCTGAAGACGTTGTCCCTTCCATTTTAGACTCCTGTGGTCTCAAAATCTCAACTGATACAACCTAATCTCGCACATTGAAAAGAAGTAACACAGCTTTTAAAATGAGAGAGAAAATTCTTAGACTTAATACTCTGGAGGATGGGGAAATGGTACAAGGAAGAAAGTGAGAATTTTGGGAAACAGAAAGATACAGAATCACCATGTAGGGCAGGGCCAGATGAAGATGAGGTTGAGCAATAGAAACAAAAATTTGGAAGCCACGGAGATTATCTTGACTGTGAAGTTTCTATTTATTAAAATATACAGTCAAAGATCAAATAATGACTCTGGATCCAAACGCCCACCTGCCTGGACATCATCACGGATGTTCTGTGCATGCGCAAAAGGTTATGTGCATGTGCAGAAGCACCACGCGTGCACGATCACAGTTCCAAACCGGTAGCGAATGTAAGTGAAACCCATCACTGTCCTTAATGCTTTTACACAGCTCTGGATCATTTCCAGCTCAGAGAAGCTGGCCAGCTGCTGTTAGGGTGAAGAAATGGCATTGGAGCAGACTGGAGGGGCCAGCTGGGCTGATACAGTTTAAATCCAGTTTTGTAAAACTGGGAAAAGAGACAATTGACTGGAAAACATATTGTATGAAAAGGAAAACTATACTGAAATGAAATGACTTCTTCCAAAGCCTTGAACAGTACAATGCCAAGATCCTCAAGCTGAAATGGCTGAACTGCTGCTCCCTCAAACTGAGGACTCTGGTCTGGAGTCCCTATGACAATATATTCACTGAGAATTCTCAACCATAATGCTACGCGGAATGAATTAGTATCTAGAAGAAATTAGGCCTTGTTTTACAAGAATCTGGACTTGTTTTGCATAATGAGCTTTGAAGTTTACTTGACTCAGTTTACTCTTCTAGAACTTGAATTCTTGCAAGAAATACTGACGTGGGTTGAAATCTCATCCAGCTGAGCTTTTATATGAAATGAAACAGGATGTCAAACTCTGTGTGGTGACCTTATATGATGAGCCATGAGACAGGCAATTTGAATCTCTTCCTCAGCAAGGAGAGTTTGAAATTCATTAGATTCCTTCTCGATTTCCGCCATCTTTTTCTCTGTGCTGGTGCAATGACAACTAAAAATTCTCATTTGAATGTGGAATTTGCTTGGCAACAATATTTTCCAATCTCTAGTGTGTTTTGGCTTGTTTTTTTGTTTTTTTATAAGACACTTGACTTTCTTCCTTAATGCTTCTGGGTTGCTTTTAATTCAAGATTAATCCTTCAGGAATCCTCCAACTACAGCATAATTAGCTTTAGCTTCAATCTAATGGCTTTCTATAACTCAGCTTTGAAGAAAGATTTCCAAAGGCTGAAGGCTCCAGGTCTAGGAAACTGGTTTATAGCTCCAATGAAATAAGAGTTCCTGAAGAGACCTCCCTACAAATTTAAATGAAAAGCTGCTACAGTCTAGTGGAAAAATAGCAAATACCACAGTTGATATCTGTTTAGGTTTTTAGTAGTATTAAGTTTCTAAGTGTTCACCTAACGAATAGGTTAGCTTGGTTGCTCAACAGTGAGACATTGGTGAAGTGGCCACAGGAATGACTGCATATTTATTTATTTATTTATTTATTTATTTATTTATTTATTTATTTATTTATTTATTATTCATATTTGTATACCGCCCTATCTCCCGAAGGACTCAGGGCGGTTCACAGGCACATAAAACATTTATATACAAATTAAGATAATCATTAAAAAACTTATTCTAATGCCAAATTATTAAAAAATATAAATATAAATATTAAAACCAATTTAAAAACCCCTATAAATTTAAAATCTAAGCCAGTCCTGCACAGATGAATAAATGTGTCTTGAGCTCGCGACGGAAGGTTCGGAGGTCCGGAAGTTGACGGAGTCCTGGGTCTTTTGAGAAGAGCTCATTTTCCTGTCCCTGTCCTTTCCACTTTCTATAGAGGGATGATTGAAAGTATCCTGTTGTACTGTATTACTGTTTGGTTCAGAAGTATTACTGCTCCAGGCAGGGAAACTGTGCAGAGAGTGGTGAGGATGGTGGAAAATTGAAAGTTCACTTCCTTCTATCCAAAACATGGCATATAAGCACTGCTTGATCAGGATCAGTAGTATTGTCAGGAACTTTACACATCCTCTCAATGGCTGGTTTTCATTGTTGGTTTCTGGGAGAAGCCTTAGTGATATCCAAAGCAGAACAATCAGATTCTGTAACACCTTGGTTCCATATAATATCAACCTTGCTAACTCTCAAAACTGTTCTTTCTGCTATGTATTCAAAATGGACTATGATTAATAGCAATAGCACTTAGACTTATATACCGCTTCACAGTGCTTTACAGCCATCTCTAAGCGGTTTACAGAGTCAGCATATTGCCCCCAACAATTTGGGTCCTCATAACCACGGAAGGATGGAAGGCTGAGTCAGCCTTGAGCTTGGTGAGATTTGAACTGCCAAATTGCAGGCAGCCAGCAAGCAGCTGAAGTAGCCTGCAGTACTGCATTCTAACAACTGCGCCACTGTGGCTCATAAAAGTTTTGGTGTCATTTTTGTATAACTTGCCATTTTTGATGCTGCTACTATTATTATTATATTATTCTTATTTTTGGGATGGTGACATTGTTCAATGAGAGGCATTCCTTCTTTCGAGAGTGGGGCATTGGTATTTCTTTTTAATGTGTGCCGTTGTGTATAAAAGTAAGTGACAATAAAGGTTATCTTATATTAATTGCATCAGTGTTATAGATAATAAAAAGAAATTTTGCTCTCTTAGGCTTAGGATTTTACAACAAAAACTAAACTTTTCTCACATATAATGCTTTAATAGGTTGTGGCGCATCAGAAAGCTGACTAGTCTCAGAAGCTAAGCAAGGCCAGCCTGGTCACTGCTTATATGGGAGATCATCTCAGAAGAAGATTACTTCCTTTTTAGGGAGAAACCACTTTCATAGAACTGGGAAACCTGAACGGATAGATTTAGCATGACTCAGTCGAAGGAGGCCTGTCTTGGGGTCAGAGAATCTTACACAGACATTCATTGTCATAAAAAATTGAGTCAATGGATAACTTTAGACCAGTGATCTCCAATCTTTCCGGCTTGGAGGACCAGCGGAGGAGGCGATGGTGGTGGGACGGGGGGAGGGGATGGTTTTACATGCCCATGCCACATTCACAAATTCAGCTTTGTGCATTCGCACACACGCTCGCCCACCACTTCCACGGCCTGGTTCCAAACAGACTGCAGGCCGCCAATGGGCCACAGACCGGGGATTGGGGACCCCTCTTTTAGACCATAAAAGGCCATACACAATTCCGTGATTTGCTTACAAATCATCCTTGAAAGTTGTTATGTAACCATCCTATTAAAAAACATGTTTTTTTTAAAGTTAGAAGACATCCTTCAGTGTATGAGAAAGGCTTGGAAATTGTAGGCTGCATCCAGACTTGTCAGGCTTAAAGCAGACCATTGAAAGATATGGTTTTTCAGAAAGTCTGGATGAACTAAGCATCACTTATTTCTGTAGATATACTATAATCTTAGATCCAACCCTGCATTTCTTAGAAAAATGTAACTTTTATCAACTGAAATGTCAGTTTTTAGCATGATATAGCTTGTTTCTTTGATATAAGCAGAAACTGTGATAATGTAATGTTTATAGTTAAATGTCAGAAATAATGTACTTGAAATTCTATGTGAGTACAAGGGACTCTCTTAATTAGAGATCTTCGCTTTCACACAATAGCATAAGCATGCTAGGGATAAAGCAGAACTAGTGTTTATGGCATGTTGACCAAAATGTCCCATAAGTGACCAGTGCTGTCCTTATAGTTACTATGAATGTGGCATGTGGAACAGACACCACAAAGGCAGTAATTTAGTTTACATTTTCTCTGTATTAGAAGCATTATGTGAAATTGTTGATACACAAACCCAATGACGGATGGCAGAAATCAAGAGTTATTGGCCAATCCAGTGATGAACCTAACTCCTGGAAGATTGCAGCCTGGCATTTAAGAGGAATAAGCAATCAAATGCACAAAATAATGAATGGGGGAAGCTGCCTTTAAAAAAAAATCTGATGCTGCCAGACAATTGCTTTAAGTACAGACAGAGAAGGAAAAAAAATACAGATTCTTGGAAAGAAAAAACTTGAGTTTTTACGGTAAAGCAAAGACTTTCTACACAAAGTTGCAATATCCCTTGCCCTGTCTCACTTGAATCCTTTCTCATCATCAGGTTTGTTGTTCTGGATTTAGAAAATGAATGGATGACAAGAGTTGTCCTTTGGGAGTGGGGACCAACTCCTTTTGTTAGCCATACTGCTTCCCTTATATTATGCCAGACCTTTTCCCACCTAGAATGGTTGTGAACAGAAATGGCAGTTACATTAAAAATTAAATTGAAGTCTCCTATCATAAGAATCTCTTATCTCCCATCATTTCATTTGCAGCACATAGTATTGTTGAGTTTCCACACATATCTAATCTATAAACCAAAAGGCTGGGGTTATATAACACGCTAAGCCAAAGCTTTTTTAAAAAAAATCACATTATAGCATGCACCATGGAGAGGTTAAAATGAAGTCTACTTGGAATACTCATGGGAGTAAATTTTAAAATTGTACTTCTAGATTTTACTTCTATTAGGTTTCCAGTTTTCTACTAGCTTGAAAGAATCCCAGCTAGCATCTGTCCTTACAATGAAAACTGTCTACAGTGGAGATAGAAACATGTTGAATGCACTTTAGAAACAGTAATGGTGATGTGATTTCTTCTTTTAAAAACAGTTTCACTACTTTTAATGTTTGAGAAGCCAGATGCAATGTTGTTTCTTGACATGGCCATTCCAGGAAGTGAAGGAAAAGTAGACTGTGTTCAAAGAATCTGATCCTGGTATGTATTAGATGATTTTATTTTATTTCTTTAAAGGAAGAAGGCCATTATCTAAGGAAGGCCTTTTCCATTATCTCTGAAAGCTATTTTTGTAAAAAGTAGAATTGTAACCTGATCCCAGTACCAGTCTCGAGAAGTTTCAGTCCAATTTTTAAAATAGGTTTTCTCCGGATCTAAAATTTGTCCTTAAAACAGACTGTAAAATAAAGCACATTTATTTTGGTTCAGTCCACTAAATGCTAGTATCCCATCTATGATTCTGGAAATAAAATTCAAAGCACTATTGTGAAATGCCAGAATTACATTTGGGTTACATTCTTCTTACTGGAAACACAAGGCCCAGAGGTGGGCAATTATATCTGTATTCTGATCCACAGGGTCTGAGTCAGGTGTACCACCAAAGAGAGCTAGTTTGGTCCAGTGGTTAAAGCACTGGCCTAAGAATTCAAGAGACAGTGAGTTCTAATCCCACTTTAGTCTTGAAAAGAGTATTGGGCATGATTAGAGCCAAGGTGGGGCAGCGGTTAGAGTGCGGTACTGCAGGCTATTTCAGCTGACTGCTAGCTGCAGTTCAGCAGTTCAAATCTCATCAGGCTCAAGCCTTCCATCCTTCCGAGGTAGGTAAAATGAGGACCCAGATTGTTGTGGGCAAGAGGCTGACTCTATAAACTGCTTAGAGAGGGCTGTAAAAACACTATATATATAAGTCTAAGTGCTATTGCTATTGTTGCCTTACATTGCATATGAAAAAAGAGGGAATAAAAATCTTTTTTTTAAAAAAAGAACAAGAAAATACAAATAAAAAGCTAGGACTCAGCAACCAAGCCATTGATTGATTATGTCCCATCAAATCTTTTTCAACTATTACCCTGTTTCCCTGAAAATAAGACATCCCCTGATAATAAGCCCAATCGGGCTTTTGAGCACATGCGCCAAAATAAGCCTCCCCCCAAAAAATAAGCCCTCCCCAAAAATATTTAAATGCAGAGCTGGAAATTAGGTAAGAGACGGCAAGAGGAGCCCCATCTTGCTCCACGTGCCCCCAAAATAATAAAACCTCCCTGAAAATAAGGCCAAGTGCTTATTTCGGGGTTAAAAAAATATAAGGCAGGGTCTTATTTTCGGGGAAACACAGTAGTAACCACATCGCTGATTTACTCTCATGACAGTCTGTTCCTAACCTCATCTTCCAAGTTTTCCAAAGGTGTACCCATCACCACAGCAAGTCCATCCCCCTTGCTGCTGGTTATCACCATTTTCTCTTTCCTTCCACCTGTCCCAGCATTAGAGTTTTCCCAAATGCTAGGTCTTCATATAATATGTCCACAGTAGGATAAATTGAGGCTGAACTTAGCCAAAAGTAGCCAACAAAACAAAAATAAAAATGTCTACTTGGCCATCTAATTCTATCCTTTTGACTTCTTCCTAACTACATAACATCCTGAAGCAAAAAGTTGCCCATCAGCTAGCTAGGCATCCTGTCTTGCTATTCTCTTGCAAGCTATTTCAGCCTGGCAGATAGTGAGCTGTTTTGCAAGTAACAAGTGATAAGTGTGAAGCAGCTGTACCCGATAAACTGCCAAGAGCACAGCCTTTTTCGTCTACTGAATGCAGGAGTTGTCAATGGGAAGTGAACTGGGACTTGATAAGCTTATCACCCAGGAATTACCACTTCAAATGGTCACAGGGAATTGGCCATATAAACTGCTCCACATACTGCTGTGAAAAGCCAGACCTGCAATATTCAAGGACAGGGTCAGGAAGAAGGACATGAAGGTGACTAATTTGAAAAAGACCATGGCTTCAAATGTTTATGTGGTCTATACATGCAATGGAAAGATGCCTATATTCCCTTACAGTCAATAATACAATCTCCCCTGACTTTTTGTTCCCCTATCCCATTGTGTCTGATTTTCAGATACTGCTAGACCAGTTTCTGCCGTTTTCTTGGCAAGTTATCAGAAGAAGCTTGCCATTGCCTCCTTCCTAGGGATGAGAGAAAGTGATTGCCAAAAGTCATCCAGCTGGTTTTTATACCTAAGAAGGGACTAGAACTCATGGTCTCCTGGTTTCTAGCCATTATATCAAACTGGCTCTCATCTGACTGTAAGCAATCCTTAATCCTGAGCTGTCCCTCTGACATCTGGTGAACAGCTACTCAACTATCTATTTCTCCAGTTCTGTTGAGGTGATTGCAGTCAATCGTTCCCTGACACAGAAAAAGGCAGTCAGATTTTCTCAGTGTTCTGAATGTGATTGGAAGGAATATGCATCGTATTCACCATGAAACAAACACTTCTGAATGCCACTAATATTTATTTCATACGTTTCTCATTGAGCCTTTTCACAATATAAAGCTGTAAGTGAGCTGAATAGTTCCATGCAATCACAGAGCTTAATATTCAGAGTGAGAAATGATCTTCTTCTAAGTGGGTTCTGCAAGCATTTTGTTCCTATTTTGTAGCCTAACTAACAGACTTTTACAACCATACATCATCACCATATAAACCAACTAAAACACCTCAAAACATCTTAAGTAAACCAAAGAACCCAGTAGCTCAAGAAGAAAAAACAGGAGTCATCTCTAAGATACAGTGTTAAGGATTATAGCCACTATCCAGGACAGACAACCAGATTAGAACAGTGTGTCCATGAACACCAAGTAGAAGTCAGAAGACACAACCCCTTAATTTTAGAACACATGGACAGTTTCAACCAACAAAACTATGACTTATCCTAGCTCTTGTATCAGAAATACATTTAATTGGGATAGTCAATAAATATTAGGGCCGCGGTGTGGCTCAGGCTGTAAGAAGCCTGTTATTAAACACAGCTACCTACAATTACTGCAGGTTCTAGTCCCACCAGGTCCAAGGTTGACTCAGCCTTCCATCCTTTATAAGGTAGGTAAAATGAGGACCCAGATTGTTGGGGGGGCAATAAGTTGACTTTGTATATAAATATACAAATAGAATGAGACTATTGCCTTACACAATGTAAGCCGCCCTGAGTCTTCGGAGAAGGGCGGGATATAAATATAAAAATAAAAATAAATAAAAATAATTATAAATTTTACAAATTAAAAGCATTTCCTAAAAACTGGCTCTTCACCCAGGCCATGGGCAAACATGGTTGAACCTCCCTTTTCTTCTTTTGCTTTATCCCCATCCGACTTTGTTATCTGCCATCTTTGTTCTTTGTTCTTTTGTGTTGTTTACTTGTTTTAATGATTTTAACAATTTGGAAACCTCCCAAAATCACTGGGATCAGGTGACATATAAAGGCAATAATAAATCAAATACCCAGCTAAGACATTTAATCAAATCACTACTCAGTTGGAAAGTTACAAATGGCTCTCAGACAAATATTACAGGCACTTCAGGTGATCCGAATTTTGTTTCATAGGAGTGTATCTTCTCAGAGAAAGTTTCAGAAGGATACAATAGGAGAATTATTTAATTAAAAAAAAAACAGACTCGAAGCATCTTCTTAGTACTTTTACTCCAGACAGAATGATTAAATGATAAGAGGATATATAATACTGGGCTGTGAGCAGATTCTCTCTGGAAATTACATCCTATAAACAAAAGCTGAACTCTAGATTTCTTATACAGTATGCGTATGCGGTATTTCTCGCATCAGAATTAAGATGTACGGTGTTAGACATTTAAAGAATACACACATCTCCTGCTCGGCTTCTAAAGATTTGGCTTGCCCCAAATACAAACATTTACTTTTGTCACAATTAATAATACCAGAAGACAACAAAAGGAGCATGGTGACTACTTACACCAAACTCAAGACAGAGACCATGATAAACATATCTTGCTGTCACTATGACAACTCAAGGAGAAAGCATTTGTTTTGTTTTAAATGTGTTCTAACTGAGCAAAAGAAATTATTTCTGAAGCCTGAAGCTACTACGGAATCTAACATCCTTGGGTGCTTGCTACCTCTGAGAATAAATTATCTGTTTTTCAAGCTTCTTGGATCCCAAGTTTGAATAACATTAAAATCTCCATACAGCAGACCAAACGTGAACCCCATTGGGGTTGGGAAGAGAGCAAAAAAAACACCCCACAGTATTTGGATGCTCGCTCCTTGATGACATGCCAGATGATCAGGTGAAAGAATTCATTCCAGAGTTTTTGGAGAGAGACTAAAAATACGCAGAGGATAAGATGCCAAGGCAGTGACTTAGTCATGAGGAATGTTGAACAAAAGTGGGGAAAGCACTAACATGCCACTTAGAAAGGAGAAAGATAAAAGGCTGGGTGGGCAGATACAAGTGGAAAAGCAGCCTTGACATGATTTATTTCATATTGGCGTGGGGGTGGGGTGCAGAATGATTACAAATAAAGATCAAAGAAATAGTGGTCATGAAAAATAGTGTGACTATACCAGAACTCTCCAAAATCCTATGATAACAAAAGCTTCGGGGTTTTGAAAGAAAGAAACAGCTACCTGGGATGGAAAAGTCAGTTTCCTTCCAATCACCTATATCCATGGTGACCTTATTTTATCTATTTTGGGCATAAATAATTTCCTGCCTTATAAATTAAATCCAGGACATCTAAAGAAGTGGAGCATTCCATGCAAATATATGAACTACCATGGCTATTATTTTCTCATCACGTATTATTCTGCTGCTCTACTTTTTTTTTTTTTAAGAAGATGTAAAAGAAATCCCAGAGCAAAACACTAAACGATCACCTCATTTTCAGCAACCTGCTTACATGCTTTTTATTTTGCTTTTGGTGATAGTAATCAAAAGCCTTCATCCAAGGGTAAACAGGACTTGAGATGTACAGCTGATTATCAGCAAGAAGATAAAAGATAAAGCAGGTGCTTTCAGCTAACTGCATCGTTAATTAAAACTTTTATCTTTGCCATGCTTCCAAACAACCACCTTTAATCAAATTGTTAAACCAAAAGACTAATAAGAGATTAAAACATATGTCAGAATAAAATGACAAGTGAAATATTGGTCAGCAGGCTGGATCTCGGCTTTACTAATAAATCTATGGAAATCATGTTTCATTTTCTGCTGCGGATTATATTTCTCAAAATGCAAAACTAAAACAATCAGTGGTTATAGATGAAATGGTCCTGTCTTTCGTAATAATTTCCCATTCTTCTTTATTTTATTAGGGAGCTCAGCATACATTTCTAAAATCCCCCACCCACCCACCCACACATCTACTGCTAGGGGGATTAAGCAGTTAGCTGCAATCCCTTTATTGAGAAAAATAACTATTTCAGAAATGGCAGTTTTCCAGATCTCTGCATTACAAATATCCAATAAGAAGATTAAAAAGATCCAAATACAATCAAATGTATTGCCATATACCTCTTAATTATATAATGTTGCTACTTTGTTAGCTAGCCGGCAATCAGAAATAACCGAGGCAAACATAGTTTATCTTGAAGAATCAGTAAAATTCACTGAGGCATTACTGAATGACTAATATTTTGCTCTAAATATTTATTTTATTTATATAGCTGTCCATCTCACCAGAAGTGAAATGGACAGCTATATAAGGCAATATACAAGCATAAAATAAAATGACAAAAAAAAGAACTCACTATAAAATCAACCATTATTTAAATATGGGCAATCATTATTAAAACAGAAATCATTAAAAAAAAACATAGTATACAAATCACAAACAGTGAGAGTAAGTATGGTAATCACATATCAACCTCAAAATGGAACCAGATTACAGGCTTTGTGTCTTAAAAACAACGGGACCTGCCTAATTCTGTTCTTGTAACTTGCTTGTGCTTCTGTTCCGGAATCTAAATAATTTAGAATGAAGTTTTTCAGGATCCAACCTGAGTTGGTCACCAGGACCAAAAGTTTTATTCTTTCAAGCTTACGTGCTCAGGCTACAACCCATCATCCGGGAACTTCTCTCTCTTCAGAATACTGAGCTGATCTATGTGTTGAATTTATATTGTTCCTGTTTGTGTGTAGCTTTTAGTTGTTAAGTAGGATGTTAATGGCTGGAGAGAATGAACCTTTGGCCCCAATAACTGACCCAGATTGGATCCTACAACATTATCCTGGGACATGTATATTTACTTTCATTCCTCAAATTTTTCAATCACCCCCTTTTAAGAAATAATGAAAGCTGTACTTTAAGTAGTTGCAGCCATACCTGGATTTCATTCCAGTCTGAAGATGGGATTTGCATGTGGAGTCAAGCCAGATGCTTTGAATGAAATACTGTAGGTGGAATGTTCCACCATGTTCCTACTACAAATGTACTAAGACTCCAACTCTTAGAATTTCCCAGCCAGATGCTGACTCGGGAATTCTGAGAGTTGCACTGGTGACCTATCTGGAGAGTATTAACTTGTAGAAGGATTTATCTGGAAAATCCCAAAGCCTAATAGTACTTGCCAGACATAGAGGTCAATGTTGCATATCTCTTGTTTGTTCATCTGGACAAATTCCAGATGTACATATTCATAGCGGTGAGTAAACCCTCTGGATTAAGGTCAGCCTTAGGTTTAAATCCTGATTGGATGGCAGCGGGAGGGGGGAAGGGAGGTAAACTTAGTTCAGTGGTAAGTACAAATGCTTGGATTGCAGAAGGCCTTATTAGATCCCTGCCAGTTAAAAAAAAATCATTAGAAAATAGTAGGTGAAATGGAGGACCTTCGCTAAGAACCTGACAATAGTTACCAGCCTGAGTAAAAATGGACTAGATGAAAAATAGAGTGATTTTGAACAATTCTACCATAGAGGTAAGAAAATTCACTGAATTGTAAACCATATGCTGTAAGACCACACTACTTTTACAATTTGCTAACAAAAAACCCCCACCTACTCAGGAACTTTAGATAATATAAAATGCAATGTCTGTATTAATAGGAATGCTCCTATATTCCATACTAGGGTCACTAAACTAGATGCCAAGTTCTTTCCAGTTGTAATCCAATCCTACTTGAGCATCTGTAAGGTAGCTCCAAGTAGAATCTGCTGCCAAAGTCTTGCCAGTATTTGAATATATAGTGTCCCCCCCCCCACCCCTGTGAGGACTCTGCTAAGGCTCCCCTTCTGCAGAAGCAAATAGGAGATTAGTTCCTTTGTTGTAAAATATTCAAAACACCTGCTAGGACCTGCTCTTTTAAACCAGCATTTAGGGCTTTAAAGAAGCAATAAGAACTTCCTTGAGATATCTCCTATTTTGCTTGTTTTAATGGTTGTTGATAAGATATGTATATGGGTTTGTGTATACATTTTTATTGTTTGAACTACTACTGTTATGCAAGATCTCAATATTGTTACACAGATTTGTGAGCCACTTAACTTTGTTTGATTGAATCAACATACAATATCATAAATAAATAAATAAACCAAAACAAAACAAAAAACAAAACAAAGATTGGGTTCAAAGCCTCTGTTTAGCTACTGTTTCACAACTAAGCCACAACATGTGAGTTCAGACAACTTGCTACATCAAAATCAATGAACTGTGTTGAGTTTAGTGTGATGGTGGGAACCCAGCTATACTCCCTAGATTATTCTGATTAATCCACAAATCAAGAAATGAAGAATGGTTCTAGGATGCTCAATAAAATGTGTTCTAATGACATGTTGGAGAATTATGGTAGCAAGATGTCTGACTAATTTGTGCTAAGCAAGAGTGTAAAAATTAAATGCTTTCACATTCCAGAAAAAGCAAATATAGGTAATCCTCAATTTACAACAGTTCATTTAGTGATCATTCAAAGTTACAATGGCACAAAACAAGTGACTTATGACTGTTTTTCACAAAACAGTTGTAGCATCCTGATGGCCACGAGATCAAAATTCAGACACTTGGCAACTGACTCATATTTATGAAGGTTGCAATGTCCCGGAGTATTGTGATCACCTTTTGCAAACTTCTGACAAGCAAAGTCAATGAGGACTTAACAACTGCAGTGATTCACTTAACAACTGTGGCAAGAACGGTTGTAAAAGGGAACAAAATTCACTTAACAACTGTCTCACTCAGCAACAGAAATTTTGGACTCAATTGTGGTCATATGTTAAGGACTACCTGTACCTACTTTCATAGGAGTTTCATTGATTATTGTTCGAGCCTGAATTGCATGTAAATTGCATTTTTGCAAATCCATTACTTCGCTATATTTTGGATTCTACCACGAAATTTCAGGACAGTCATATGAGCATAAAAATCCCTGGCTAACTGATTATCAACCTGGAAAAAGTTGATCATGATAGTTTAAGCTAGAACCCCATATTTTTACTCCCATTTGCAGCTATTGAAATTATTGTGATTAACCATAGCAGCCCACTTACATGCATTCACAAACAACTTACAATCACAACTGGGCACCCAATTTCCATTGGCTGAGCAAGGTGATTGTTAAGTCAGTTGCACCCGATTTTATGACCTTTTTTTGCCATGGCTGTTAAGCAAATCATTGCACTTCAGTGAATTACATGGTCATTAAGCAAATTCGGCTTCTCCCATTGAATTTGCTTGTCAGAGCCAGCTGGGAAAGTTGCAAATGGTGATCACATGAGTGATCACACGATCACAAGACGCTGTAGCCATTGTAAGTACATGCCCATTGCCAAGCACCCCAAATTTTTATTATGTGATTGTGGGTCATAAGTGTGTGGACCTCTTGTAAGTCACTTTTTTTCAGTGCAGTTGTAACTTGGTTGCTAAATGAATAATTATAAATCAAAGGATTAGCTATACAAAGATGTGAAGTTGATTGGCTTTACAAATAAGACTAACTGGATGAGATACACTGCATGTTTAGCCTTAGCTTTCTATCTTCAAAAAAGAGAGATTAATGCAATTTCATAAGCATCCAGACTACAAAAAAGTATTTTATGTATTAAAATAAGATAAACAGGTACACACATAGACTGGGTGAAACCAGGCTTAATAGCAGTAACTGTGAGAGGGATCTTGGAATCTTAGTGGACAATCAGCAAATATGAGCCAATAGTGTGGGGCAGCAGCCAAAAAAGCCAATGCAATCCTAAATTGCATTAACAGAGGGATACATTCAAGCTCAAATGAGGTACTAATACACTCTATAAACCACACCTAGTAGTAAGATCACACCTAGAATACTGCATCCAGTTTTGGTCACCACGCTATATAAAAGATGTTGAGACTCTAGAAAAAATGCAGAGAAGAACAACCAGGATGATTAGGGGACTGGAGGCTAAAATGAAGAACAATTACAGGAACTAGGGCATGGCTAGTCTAGTGAAGAGAAGGACCAGGGGAAACATGATAGCAGTGTTCCAAAATTTGAGGGGCTGTCACAGAGAGGAGGGGATCAATCAATTTTCCAAAGCACCTGAAGACCAGACAAGGAATAATGGATGGAAACTGATCAAGAAGAGATTCAACCTAGAAATAAGGAGAAATTTTCTGATAGTAAGAACAATCAACCAATGAAGCAGCTTGCCTCAGATGCTGTGGGAGCTTCATCACTTTCAAGAAGAGACTGGACTGCCATCTGTCAGAAATGGTGTAGGATCCCCTGCTTGGGCGGAGGTGGGTGGGTGGGGTTGGACTAGATGACCTACAAGGTCCCTTCCAATTCTGTTAATCTGTCAGGTGCAATCAATAAAAACACCCACCTTGAAAAATGTCTTTATTGTGGAGACAAGCAGTAGTGGTTGAGCTATAGCATCATTATAGCACTGCAAAAGTTTTCAAATTTAACTGCTAGTTTAAAAAAAAAACAACCAACAGTCTAGCAGCATATTTTCAGGTTCTTAACATTTATTCAAAGGCATAAGCTTTTGTGAGATAAACCAGTCTCCTATTTTGGATGACAATAGATTACACTAGCACTTCACCCTCAATGCTTTGCAATATCGAACTCTCCAATTTACATGAATTTGTATAAGTCGTCTGCATATTAAAACTACTATTCCAACCAGGGTCAAGGTTGGACTGGGCAGGGAATTAATATACCACTTACTTTTTAATAATTAAAAGTATAATTAAACATTAATTATTACAAGAGGTTCTCTAAGCATATTACAGTCACCACTTACCCAGCCTGGCATAAACCGGGCAACGTGAACATGCTATCCAAATTCACTTCTGCTTTGCCAAGGCATACCTGTAGCCAAGGTTTTGAGAATGCTCTGTCTTTTTAAGTTGCTTGTGACTCCTAACCCTCCCCACCAGGCTGGTCTTTGACTAACAGTCTAAGAACTACTGCATTATTTCAATGGCAGAATTCTGCTAAGATGCTCAAACATCAAATAGGTTAAAAAATATTCAATATATAACACGTTACTTTTTCTGAGAGAGAAGGAGTAGAATTTAAATTGCAGACTCATCAAAAGAATAAAAAACACATAATTCCCAGTAACATTCCCAGGTTTTATTGGGAAGATTGAGAACTTTAGAGTAGTTTTTCCTGCCAGGGTCAGAATGAATCCATACCTTTGAATTAAATTTAAAAATGCCAAGCATCTTGATTTGATTGCATACAACATGGAAAGGGAGTGGGAAAGAAAATTTTAAACATGAACAAAAATATATACCATGGATGGGCCTACCCCTGGCCTGCTTGGAAAAATGCAACTACACAAACACCGATTCTAAAAAATTCTGGCCGGTGGGTTAGAGAAATTGCTTTAGATTGAATATTGATTTCCTTGGGAAGCAAGAATAGTACAGAATATCATGTCTTATTGTGCTGTAACTTTTATATGCTAATAAAATATCTTTTATACTTTTTTCCTATGTTAGAAAAGATCCAGGATAAAAGAAATAAAGTATATGTTATTTATTTACTGTCTTATTCCCGTTCCAGTGTAATGTTCAAGATAATAGAATTCTATTTGATATGATACATATCCAGCATAAGTTGTTGAAGGTTCTGAAAGCAAGCATTTCTGTTAATTTTTAATGGACTTGCTTGTATTGTTATATAGCAGAATTACTATGAATAAATTTTTAAGTGTTACATGCCTTTCTTTTTAAATATCCATGTTGTAGTATTTCAGTTGTGAAACACAAAGCATCTCACTTACCCCCCCCCCGTCTTGACACATTATTATTTACCAGTATTATACTCCTACCTACCAAAAAAGAGAAAAATTTTTTTTTTTAATTTCTATTTTTTTAAAAAAATGCAAGTATTCTTTTGATTACATCCCCTTTGGTGCTAGATAGATGATAACTCACTAGCTAGAGCACAGGTGTCAAAGCCGTGGTGTCACAGTGCCGTCATGTGATGTATTGTGAAGTTTTTTCCCTTCATTGAGCTGGGGTGGGCATGGTCTGCGTGACACATCTGGCCTGTGGGCTGCCAATTTGACACCCCTAAGCTAGAAGTTAGATAGATAGATAGATAGATAGATAGATAGATAGATAGATAGATAGATAGATAGATGTGTGTGTGTGTGTGTGTGTGTGTGTGTGTGTGTGTGTGTGTGTGTGTGTGTGTGTTGGAAGAAATATCCATCTGGTTCAGTTCCAAGTGGGAAGAAAGACACTGGAAATCTGGAGGCTGATTGGAAAGATGGTTTATTGATGAACAGGACCACGTGGGTTTTAGATACTGGGCAGCTGACCACATGGAGTAGAGAGTGAGAGATAATTATATGTTCTTTTGGGCTTTGAACTTGAACTTCCTATTCCTGTGCAAGAATATGTATTCTATTGGTTGCTGTTGGACTCCCATGGGGCTATGCAAGGGTAATAGCTGAGGCTGTCTGAGGTAAGTTTGGTTGAATCTTGCTGGGTGATGCAATGTCCTTAGGAAATTTTGAAATGCAGTGAGCCCTGCTGCTAGATGGGTAGAGGGCTAATCCTATCATGTCATGAGGGGTCATGTCTTAATCCCATCACCCTGGAGCTGGAGATCTTTTGTCTTGTAGATAGGCGGGCCCAGTCTTTCTTAATGTGCACCAAAATATCTGCTGGGGGCAGGGAGCTGTGGTTCTGTTTCCTTTAAGATTTTTATTTCTCTTTTAGGGGAAATATTTTATCCTGCCTTTTTAATATTTTCTAAAATATTTCATTCTTCTTGGAGGGGTGGGTACTAACTTTTGACAGACCAACAGACGATGCACACAAGGTCCAAGATCCATCAGCTCACTCAATTGGTACATGGCTACCTCAGAATGGCATACATTTTTGCATGTGTCTGTGTAATTTGGGGACACGTCTTCTGGACCTTGCTCTTAAAGCCCATCTCCAATTGCTCCAACATTTCCACTTTTCTTGGTTTGAGGGACAAATACGTAAATAGTTTCATGCTGGGCTTCCGGTTTGGCTCCGCTGTGTTAATGGCGGCGATTTCAGTCCGCCCGTTCTTTGTGATTCTGTGAGAGCTGTTTAGACAGTGCTAATCTTCTGTCAACAGCTCGTAAATCTCTGCCCTCGGGCAAAGAGGGGGAGATGAGCATTTGAACTGAAGTTTGAGCCCCCAAGAAAAGCCCCAGAATGATTTCTGGTGGTTTGATGGGAAACGCTCCTTCGATAGTTCAAAAAAAGCTCCAGAGTCCAGAACGCCTCTGCAAAAGCAGAGCAAAACGCAGCGTCCATCTCCGTGACTGAAGAGGATTACTGATAAATTATCAACACGGAAAGAATCGAAAGCAGGAGGGCTGGCATTTGTTTGTAAGATGATTTTAACTCCCTGACAGAGAAGTTATTTGAAGAGTGGAGATGAAGAAAGATGGCGTTTTGTGTTTTGAAAGTGAAAGCTAAGGAAATGCTGATTACAATTGCTGGTGTGGAACCTCTAAGAAGAAAATAACAAGATTTTTTTTTCTAAATGGAATTCTTTTTTTTAAAAAAAAAAATCTATTTCTTTTTTTATTATCTTTTTTTTTACAGTGTTTAAGAAGAAAAATTTATTGGGTTTTTTTTTTATTCCCTCCCCCCCCCCCTTTTTTTTTTTTTTCTTCTTCTTCTTGATATTACTTAGTTTAAAAATGGCTTTTAAGCAAAGAGATTTAACCACTTCTAAATTATTGGAAATATCTTCACTTCAGGTACGGAAATTGAAAGAAGATATTAAAGACAGTCTAAGGAATTTTTTACAGGAGCTTATGGAGGCTCATCTTTCAGAAATAGATCAAAAATTTAATGAAATGGAGAAAGAAATACTGGATTTTAAAGATTTGGTGGAAGAGCAGAGTAAGGAGATGAAAAAATTAAAGGAATCAATTACTCCATTATTGTTATCTAGTACACAGACAGAAGAAAGACTGAATGAATTTAACCAAATTAATTTAGATTTGCAAAGGAAAATAGATGAAGTTCAAATTAATTTGAATTTAGAAAATAAAATAGATGATATTCAGGTTAAGGCTGATAAGGCAGAGGAAGAAAGGGTTATATTACAATATAAATTAATGGAATATGCTATAAGGGTAAGGGGTTTAAGAGAATTTAAAGAGGAAAATTTGAAAGAGATTTTTATTCAGGCCTTTGCCCAGATAGAGGAATGGAACCAGAAGATTTTGAAGTTAATATTGAAAAATTTATCGTGTTAATTCCTGGTGGGCAAGGCAGAAGTGTTTACCGAGAGATGTGGTTATTTATTTTACAAATAAGAGGATTAGGTATGGAATTTTGCAAGCATTTTATAAAAATAAATTTCAAATATTAGGACAAGATATAATAATGATGAAGGAAATTCCTCCTAAAATGTTAAGAAAGAGAAAAGAATTTGCCTTTCTGGTGGATGAGCTTAAGAAACATCAGATATATTTTAGATGGGAGGTTCCAGCAGGTTTAACACTGAATTATAAAGGAAGAAAGTATTTTCTCAATACAATTTGTAAAGCACGAGATTTTTATACTAATGTATTAAAGATTGGGAATTCTTTGTTAACAGATGTTAAGTTGAATGGTGAATAGATGGTTGAAAATGTGTAAGATAGAAGAAGGAGGAGAATGTTTAATTTTATTAAATATGGTTATGGTTAATTTTTGTAAATGATTTATTGTGGATATAAATGTGTAATTTTAGGGGTACTATATGATATATTAAAGGTATAAAGGAATAGGAAGATGGAATATTGTTTAATTTTGGAGGATAGATAGTAAAATTTAGGAACTTGGATTAAATATTATATTTAAGAGATGGATGTAATGTTAATTAGAATGTAATTGTTATAATAGATATATTGTGGATGATATAGGTGTAATTTTAACAATGTTATTTGACATAAGTAAGGTAAAGTGAAGATTTTAATTATTACAATTGACACTTTGGATATTTGTAATATTATTTGTTGTATATATAAATGTTAAAGATGTGAAAAGATGGACTATTGCTTACCCTGAAGGTTGGACAGAAAAATTAAAGAAACTAAGTTGGAAATATGAACTATTTTTGAGAGATTGCTAAGGAAGAAAGACATTTTAGAAGAAACCTTGGTGAATATTGGAAGATGGAACGTTGTTTTGATATTGATTGATGAAGGTTGGATATTAAAACTACGTACTTTATTCAAGAATAAACACTAACTCAATTGGAAACTTTGAGAATTCTAGGAGTGGAATGGTCTGATATATAATGGAGTGGAAGAAAAGTATCTTCTTTGTCTTTGGAAGGAGTGGAGGTTTTAAGGAATGACTATGGATTATGATTTGTGCTAGATTTTAATTTTGTTGTTAGTTTTATACCCTGTACTCGGTTCTCGGAAGTCCTGGGGGTGGGGGAGGAAGGGAAGGGAGGGGAGGGGTAGAAAATGGATTGATAGTTAATGTACAAAGATGATTGAAGATGTATAATTAATGTAAGATCGGACCTGCCTGGTTACTACTTTAGAATGAAGGGAAAGAAGGAGTAGAAGAGAGAAGGAGGAAAGAGAAGAGGAGGAGGAGGAAAGGAAGGAAGGAAGAGGGGAAGAGGGAGAAGAAAGGAATAGGGAGGAAAGAGGAGAGGATGTAGATAAGAGAGGGGGAGGATGGTTATGGAAAGTAGAAGAAGGTAAAGAAGGAGAGTAAAAGGAAAAGGAAGGGGGTGGTGACCAGGCAGATCCGATTAATTGTATATGAGGGTACATTAAATATGTTATTGGATATGTTATTGGATAAGAATGTCAAAATAAAACTTTTTAAGACAAAAAAAAAATAGTTTCATGCTCATGTAGCATTGTTGGCAATTCAATAAAAAGGAAAACAATGGATGTCTTCACTGTTGCAACAGCATCTGTTTCCATAATACTGTGAAAAAATTAATCAGTCTGATTGATTTCTGCAAGGCTAGGTGGATAAGATGTTAGGAATAAATATCTGCCTCATCCCATGATTACTATTATACTCTTGATTGGGGCGGATGACAACTATAGTCCAACCAGCTGAAAGGCAGCAGGACACTTACTCTTATTTAACTAGCATATTGGCTTTATTAAAAAAAAGAATGAGTATAAAAACCACACTGGATGTGGCCTAGTTCTCTCCCTGTATTCTATTACAGAATCTCATCAAGGCTTGTAATGAGCAGATCTGAAAGGGGAAAGGTGATTTACAGAGGCAGTTGCATCCCTTTGGTTGCCACCTTCTTAAAGATGCTGCTTCTCTGAGGCCAGCTGCAAAATTCTAGGGAAAGATCTATTAATAAAAATGCTGAGAAGTACGGCATACAGTTCATGTGTGCTCCAAAACAACTTTCCCCCTTCAAATCTGGATCACTGGGTAGACAGAGTACCCCGCACTCTACAGGAAAAACACTGCTGATCCATGCTATATAATGCAGTCTTGCCAATCTGGCCCCTTCGGGCAGGGCTGGGCTGCTGACTCTTTGCATGCATCTAGTCATCTCAACTTACATCCTAGGTTGCATTTTTTTCTCCTTTTTGAATAAGAGACAACAGCTAGTTATCCTTTTTTCACCACGTTGAAGCTAATGGGAGCTCTCTGTTTAAGATCAAAAACAGAGTTTATTTAAACAGCTTGATACTCCTTATATAATGGAAAACCGCAGTACAGTTTGCGTCGCATTGTTCTGTAATTCTTCCATTTCTTTTTTGCTCTGTTCTACTTTCTTGAAAAAGGGACTGCAGAAAATATAACGTAAGGCACTTGGGAAATGTAGAACTTTGAAACAATGGGAATTTTCAAGCTGTTGTCGGATCAGCATAATCTATATAAACTTTGCTAGCTTACAGGTTTGGAGAAGGAGAGAAAGCATAATTTAAAATACCTACAGCTGCATTTTTTTAAAATAAAAAAAATCTTATTTGGACTCTGTAGAATTAACTACTTCTCAAGTGTGGTCTGCAAACATGACCTACAGATCAGATTACAAATAATTTCTCATTCTCTAAACCTCTAACTAGGGCATTCAGATGACAAAAAAAGCACTCTGGGTTATTTATGTAACTATCCACTTATGAAGCAAGGAACGTCATCAATTGTATTTAAATATTTATCATAAGAACAATTTACAATGAAACTATGGGTGGCTAGCCTGTCCAACTAATATATAGGTAGTCCTCGACTTATAACCACAATCGAGCCCAACATTTTTGTTACTAAGTGAAACATTTGTTAAGTGAATTTTACCCCATTTTACGACCCTTCTTGCCACAGTTGTTAAGTGAATCACTGCAGTTGTTAAGTTAGTAACATGGTTGTTAAGTAAATCTGGCTTCCCCGTTGACTTTGCTTATCAGAAGGTCACAAAAGATTATCACATGACCCCAGGACACTGCAAGAGTCTTAAATATGAGTCAGTTGCCAAGCATCTGAATTTTGATCACGTGACTGTGGTTGTAAATGTGAAAAATGACCATAAGTCATTATGGTCCATGGTAATGAGCCACGGTGGCACAGTGGTTAGAATGCAATATTGCAGGCTACTTCTGCTAACTGCCAACTGACTGCAATTTGGCAGTTCGAATCTCACCAGGCTCAAGGTTGACTCAGCCTTCCATCCTTCTGAGGTCGGTAAAATGAGGAGCCAGATTGTTGGGGGGCAATATGCTGATTCTGTAAACCGCTTAGAGAGGGCTGTAAAGTACTGTAAAGTGGTATATAAGTCTAAGTGCTATTGATTCTTCTTTTTTTTTTTAATTGAAAAAGTTTTAAAAAACAAAAACATTTTCCCCCCCCTTTTTCCCCCTCCCTCCCAGAAAACCTCCTTCCCCCCTCCCTTCCCGCCCCCCCCCCCGGCTTCCAGGGTCAATCACAAGGTATTGTTATACATAAACCAAACATAGAGTAAAATTTTCCCTTCTAATCCAATTAACCTCATCCAAATCTTTTCATCTCCCAACCCCCTCCCCATTACATAAAATAATACTTCCTAATTATTCAAAGGCAATCTGATATTTCTTAATCTGATATCTGTTTTGTAGATAATCAATCCATTTTTTCCATTCAATTAAATATCTTTCCTGCGTATTGTCTTTTAAAAAAGCTGAGATTTTAGCCATCTCAGCCAAATTAATGACTTTCAATATCCATTTAAGTGCTATTGATTCTTGATGAAGGTATCTTTTTTTATGTACACTGAGAGCATATGCACCAAGACAAATTCCTTGTGTGCCCAATCATGCTTGGCCAATAAAAAAATTCTATTCTGTTCTATTCTATTCTATTCTGTCACTTTTTTCAGTGTTGTTGTAACTTTGAACGG
Organism: Ahaetulla prasina; assembly: GCF_028640845.1. Lineage (NCBI taxonomy): Eukaryota > Metazoa > Chordata > Lepidosauria > Squamata > Colubridae > Ahaetulla > Ahaetulla prasina. The sequence goes on along the minus strand of NC_080545.1, from coordinate 84,586,461 downwards.
TCGCTAAATGAACTGTTGTAAATGGAGGACTACCTGTTCATGGTCATGCCCAAGGGAGCTTTTTCCCAGCTGATGTTGGTCCACTAGTCGCAATCCTACCTGGCCCAGCATGCCCTGCAATAGTATCTCATGCCTTGACCACCATGTAGTTGGCATACTGCAAAACTCTCTATGCAGGGCAGTCTCTGGAGACAACTTGGAAACTGCAAGCAGATTAAAATGCAGCAGCCAGACTGCTGGAAGGTAAATTCCATTACAGGTAGCCCTCGACTTAAAACAGTTCATCTAGTGACCATTCAAAATTACAACGGCAATGAAAAAAGTGACTTATGACCATTTTTCACACTTAAAACCATTGTAATAGTCCCACAGTTAGCAACTGACTCATATTTGTGACAGTTGCAGTGTCCTGGGGTCATGTGATCACATTTTGACAAGCAAAGGCAATAGGGAAGCCAAATTCACTTAACAACCGTATTACTAACTTCACAACACCGGTGATTCACTTAACAACTGTGACAAGGTCGGTCGTAAAATGGGACAAAATTCACTTAACAGCTATCTCACTTAGCAACAGAAAGTCTGGGCTCAATTGGGGTCATAAATTGAGGACTACCTGTACTGCAGGATTTTGAGGTTGCTGGGCTGGGAACCAAAAATCTTCTGGATTCAAATCAAAGTATTGGTCACTGCTTATAAAATCCAATTTAAATTACATACTTGCAATACAATCAGATGCCACTTTATGTCTCTTGAGTCTGCGTATTTAATCTGAGCACCACAAAAAGGTCTGCTGAGAATCCTTCCTCCACAAGAAATACCTAGAACCAGGATTAAATGATAAGCTTTCTTGAATATGCTTCCCAGAGCTCTGTGTGAGACCCTCCCTCTTTGCATTCCCCACAGGCACCCCTTGTTTCGCAACCACCATTAACAATTCAGTCACTAAGTGAAAATGCAGCTGTGCTTATCTTACTTCCGCTTTCCTTTGCTTTGCAGATATGGTCGTAAGATTGGCAGAAAAGTTATTTTTTCCTCACTATTGTAACTGCAAGCAGTCGCTAAACGAGGCAGTGGCTAAACAAGGTCATCTTAAACATTTAAAAATGTTTAAAACATGTTTAGTCCATTTTAGGGCAGGGTACTAATTGGTTGACTGTGGGTGCTGTAGTGCCCAGAATGTCAGAATTGGGGTTGAATACAAATACAGTAAATAAATATTATCATTCTAGGTTAGAAACGTTCATTGAGACATGTCTGAAAGTTAATACAATTGGACTTATTTTCTTATTGGTTTGACATGTTTCACTGCCCGTCTAAGCGGCTTCTTCAGTCAAAACAAGTCGGTTAAGGGGATCCAAGTAGGCCGAGAGTCGTTGGAATGTGCCAACTCCTAAAATTCTTAGGGGTGTTCCTGCACCAACCTCAGGGCTTCTTCTTCCCCAAAATGTGTGGCAATATGTCGATGAAGATTCTCAGTCATTCAGATAGAATTGTCTGAAAGTTCAGTCCTGACAACTCGACTTATTTTCTTGTTGTCTGGAGATGTTTCACTGCTCATCCAAGCAGCTTCTTCAGTCTGAAGAAGTTGGTTAGGAGAATCTGAGTAGGCAGAGAGTCATTGGAATGTGCCAACACCTAAAATTGTTAGGGGTGTTCCTGTACCGACCTCAGGGCTTCTCCCCCAAAATGTGTGGCAATATGTCGATGACGATTCTCAGTCATTCAGATAGAATTGTCTGGAAGTTGAGTCATGGCAACTGGCCTTATTTTCTCCCTACCTACTCAGATTCCCCTAACCAATTTGTTCAGACTGAAGAAGCTGCTTGGATAGGCAGAGAAACCAACAAGAAAATAGGTCCAGTTGCCATGACACAACTTTCAGACAATTCTACCTGGATGATGACAATCTTCATCGATTCATTAAGATATGTGCTTCCTAGGGTTTTAGTTTTAATTTACAATAAATGAAAAGGATGCAGCAATTGCATCTAAGCAAGAGTTGGAGTTAGGATTATATTTCTTTTTTCTTAGAAATACTTCATGGCTAAGATTTTAAAGAAATAACAATTATACTCTTAACAAAAACAGATACATAACAAAGATGTCATGAACGGAATACTTTAACCATGCCATGTCTTTTCAAAAGAAAGAGTTTTATCAAGATGTTGTTTTTAGCCCTTTTTTTTAAGCCATCTTTTAAACTTGGCCATGCCTTATCTGCATTTTTTAAATTAAATTTTCATGATTCCATCCAATCTCATTGTGGGAGGGAAATGCGGAGGAATTGCAACATACCTTAGTTTTGATTGGCTACAAGAAAGTGCAAGAAATGAAATAAAGCAATCTGAACCAGTATACAGTCCTTTTGTGCCCACAAGAGATCTAAGTCCCACACTCCTTGAATTCCATTGACTCTTATCTACTGCCAATTTGCTTTGACCATTAATAGTTCAGATTCTTGTAAAGAATGTTAGAATACAATAAACCTGTAGTCATTTCAACCACCTTGCTTCCTGATTTTTGACAGTTACAATACAATGGACACTCACCTACCTCAAAACAGGAGAAATTATTTCTGACTAAAAACAAAAGTGCTATTAACTCATTTTTATAACATTTTATTCAACTTTACAGCAGGGCTCTAAATTCAGAATTGCAACAGGATCTTTGAGTTCAAAACCAAGACATTTTGCTTGCTCTACTTAGGAGCAAAGAGAATAATTCATTTGCATAATCAGAAATAAAACCCTCTAAGAAATGAGTCTTGTAGTTTATAATATTTCACAGATGAAATTAAATACTAGTAATTTCCCAATTTCATATACCACAAATTTCTGACAATTTGCTTTTGTACCCGCATCTACAGTATGTTGTGTTATTTTATTCTGCAATGGAGTATCTTGTTCTTGGTTATTGTTTTAAAATTAAATTCTGCCTTTATTTTTTAATCTAAATATCCGCAGGGGGAAAAAAGCATAATTGACTTAGAATCAGTTAAATGAAGTTCAATTTACATTTTTCAAATGGAACCTTAGGGTTAATTTGCATTCCCATTCCCTTCAACAATGTACAAAATAAAAGAACATTTTTCACATTTTAAAAATAGTCCAAAGATTGCTGCCAATGACTTCCCTATTATATATTGTGGAAGATCTACTTTGTACATGCACCCTCAATCATAAAGTTGGAAGGACCATCTAATCCCCAATCCAAATTAAACCGTAACAGATAACTGTTTATGCCTGAAAACATCCAGTAATTGGTTTCATTGTATCTAAATCACTCTTATTGTTAGGAGCATTCTTTTTCTAACATTCAACTGGAATCTCTCTTCCTGCTGCTGCTGAACTTCTGCATTTCATAATTTGCCACTTCACCAACAATTCTCAGCATTCCTCAATTAGTTTTAATCAACATTTGCTGGACGAAGTCCAGTCCTCCTTTATAATCCTGTTCTTTAAGCTCAACCGGAAATGCCAAACTAAAGTATATGAACAAAATAGCACTAAAACCATGCCATAGATATGCAGTAGAACTACACGGGGGCAAAAAAGTATAGAAATAATCATTTGGCTCCAATCCCGCATAGATTTAGGCTGTTTATATTCTATACAAATCAGTGGGATTTTATTGGCCTATGCATAAAACTGAACTTCCTTAATGCTACTAATAGAATATCTTTTCTCCTTGTAAAATATTTCAGGCAGAATAGAATAGAATTTTATTGGCCAAGTGTGATTGGACACACAAGGAATTTGTCTTGGTGCATATGCTCTCAGTGTACATAAAAGAAAAGATACGTTAATCAAGGTACAACATTTACAATACAATTGATGATCAATATATCATAAATCATAAGGATTGCCAGCAACAAGTTATAGTCATACAGTCATAAGTGGAAAGAGATTGGTGATGGGAACTATGAAACGATTAATAGTAGTGCAGATTCAGTAATTAGTCTGACAGTGTTGAGGGAATTATTTGTTTAGCAGAGTGATGGCCTTCGGGAAAAAACTGTTCTTGTGTCTAGTTGTTCTGGTGTGCAGTGCTCTATAGCGTCGTTTTGAGGGTAGGAGTTGAAACAGTTTATGTCCAGGATGCGAGGGATCTGCAAATATTTTCACGGCCCTCTTCTTGATTCGTGCAGTATACAGGTCCTCAATGGAAGGCAAGTTGGTAGCAATTATTTTTTCTGCAGTTCTAATTATCCTCTGAAGTCTGTGTTTTTCTTGTTGGGTTGCAGAACCGAACCAGACAGTTATAGAGGTGCAAATGACAGACTCAATAATTCCTCTGTAGAATTGGATCAGCAGCTCCTTGGGCAGTTTGAGCTTACTGAGTTGGCACAGAAAGAACATTCTTTGTTGTCCTTTTTTAATGATGTTTTTGATGTTAGCTGTTTATTTCTTTGAATCTTCAAAGTATATAGATGGATGTCTTACTCAAAACGTTGCCTCTTAAAACCAGGAATTGACTCATAGAAAAAGGTGGGATTGGGAGTAATTATTGGGGAGCTGCTAAAAGGAAATTGCCACAAGAGATAGCTAAAGTGCTCCTATTCTGGATTCCAGCCATAAAACATGACCTTTTCTAGGATGCTCATATGCTTAGGGACCACTCATATAATTACTTATTATCACAAACAGAAATGGCAATATGTTTAAAATAAAACGGAGACATAAAATGCAGCCTCTAACAAGGGCATGATCTAAATCAGAATCTTGGCATAGGAACAGGAGAGCTTTAATCTTCCATGTACTATCTGCATTGAGAAAATAGATCCTGTATATGGTGCTGGAGAAGACTCCTGCGAGTCCCTTGGACTGCAAGGCGATCAAACCGGTCAGTCCTAGAGGAGATCCACCCTGACTGCTCTTTAGAAGGCTAGATCCTGAAGATGAAACTCAAATGCTTTGGCCACCTAATGAGAAGAAAGGACTCACTGGAGAAGAGCCTAATGCTGGGAAAGATTGAGGGCAAAAGAAGAGGATGGCAGAGAGCGAGGTGGCTGGATGGAGTCACTGAAGCAGTCGGTGTGAGCTTAAATGGACTCCAGGGGATAGTAGAGGACAGGTAGGCCTGGAGGAATGTTGTCCATGAGGTCGTGACAGGTCAGACATGACTTCACGACTAACAACAATAACAATATATTCTACCGTACTAGAACCATTTTTTACTGATGCAAAGAGCAGAAGAGGGCCTCAAATCACAACTGGAATCATATTTCAGAACAAAGAACTAAATTCTGCTCCAAACTGAGCCTGGCTCTCAAACCTTTGTGATTCAGGTTTAGTTATTGATCAGATTTCATTACTAATAGTGGGTTACTTACACATTGTGTCCTTGTGCCTTGGACCACTTGGTAAAATTTTGCCCTCAATGAAAGAATCTCTTGGATTTCTCCTTAAAGTTGTTTTTTCTTAAGGTATGCAAGTAAGTAAGTAAGTTTGGAGATCAGTTACACAGTTGATGTACTCTTCCTTGTGCAGGGCTGATGCTGCCTTTTGCCATACAGAGGTCAACACTTAGAAAATGAGTTTACAATTAAATACATAAAATACCCAGCAGGTGTGGGGTTTTTGGCAGCCATTTTTTGGGGGGAATTCTAATATTGGTTTTATGAACAGTTACATTGTCATAAGGAAAAGCAGTAAAAGAGGATCTTGAGGTTTAGTTTCCACCTAGTCTATTACAAGCGGATTTGAAATGTTAAACCTTAAATGTTAAACCTTAAAAGCAAGATATAATAGCTTCATATACATAGTAACAATTAATCACCAAACAGTCAGAACGGAAGCCTTCCATAAAAACTTAGCTAAAACCACCACCACCATCACCTAGCAGCATTTTTTTTAAAAACTGTCAATCAAGCTCTGACTTGACAGTACCAGGCTCTCAAAGATGGAGATGGATACGCTTCAGGGAGCAAAGCATTTTGAAAGAGGGTCTCATAATGAAACAGGCAGAGTTGTAAGTTTTCACAGATTTAACATCAGCAAAAGAGAAGATTCGGAGCAAAAATTTCAGTTTTAAAGGAAAAATGATAGAAATAATCAGCCTATGCTCAAAGACTGTTGCAAGGTAAATCAATTAACACAGGGCTACCAAAATTTCATGGCCCACATTTTCAGAATGTTTGACTTGGTTAATTTTTGTTAAAATGGGAGACCTGTGACATGATAAAGGTTTCCTCAAGCTGGAAAAAATGACTATCTGCTGGGGATTGTATAAGAAACATGACAATGAGGTTAACTTTCCTGACTCAATTATTTTCTTGATTAAAAGCTATTCTGGAGTCCTTGAGTCCTTCGGGAGAAGGGCGGTATACAAATTAAAACATCATCATCATCATCATCATCATCATCATCATCATCATCATCATCATCATCATTATTATTATTATTATTATTATTATTATTATTATTATTAGTGCTCTCTGAGCTTGGTTGTTTTCTTGAACATTTTTCAATGCCCAGTTAGGTAAGTAAGACGATACATCTTACCTTTCCTTCCCTGCAATAAGTTTGAAAAAAGGAATATCAAACTCCAGACCAAACCCCTTTTAACTAAATCCCAGAAGCAAAAAGGTATCTGAGTCCAATTGGGACAACAAGTCCAGCCACCCACTATCTACTGCAGAAGACAATAGCCTACAGAAGGGACTCAATTGCAATACAAAGCCGATCAGTTGGAATTCCTTGCAGCCTTAGAAGAAGCATTTAAAACCACAGGACTTCCTACAGAGATCTATACAATAGACATACAATCATACCACAAACTTAGAAGAAAACTCTCATCTATTATCATCATCTTCTTTTATTCGGTTTTTGGTTTTCTGGTGGTACTGTAGTGGGGAGTTGATAGAATATGTCCAAGCTTTTTTGTAAGTTCTTTCGCTGTATTGAGGTCCTCAATAACAATACAGATGGTCCTTGACTTACAACAGTTCATTTAGTGACCATTCAATGTTACAATGGCACTGAAAAAAAGTGACTTATGACTGTTTTCCCCACAATCGGTGAAATATCCCCATGATCATGTGATCCAATATGATCCAAATTCAGACGCCTGGCGACTGACTCATATTTATGATCATTGCAGTGTTCTGAGGTGAAGCGATCACTTTTTGTGACCACCTGACAAGCAAAATCAATGGAGAAGCCAGATGTACTACAATGTAATACAATGCATATAATACAACTTTGTCTCTCTGATCTCTTTTCCCTAGGGACTGGAGTTTGTTAACATGAAGCCTTTTTTGATTATCCAAGCCTTTGCTCTCTTTTCCCAGGAGAATAGGGAGTTAATAAATCTTACTTATAAAATTTTATTGCTAATAATAATTCTAATAACAACTACCAACATTGCCAAGCCACAAGCAAGAATTTAAACTCCTTTTCACTGTAACTGTAAATTTGTCTAGTGACAAGACAGATTTTAGTGATTACTGCAAAGATCACAGATAGGATGAAATATGTTAAGCTATTTCACAGAATAGAATATACTAGTAACCTGGAGGTGTGCCAATGGCAGTAAAGTTATTTGAGAATAACTCTGCCCTGTTCTTAGCTGTTCATAAAACCAGTATTAGTATGTGACATTTTTCTGTCTAAAGATGATACTTTCTTCTTGTATGTACAACATGCAAATATATTTCTTTCAACACAAGAGATGGGCAGCATCACACCTTATACCTGAGAACAGGTTTAATATGAAGCACAAGATAGGCTATTGGCATTCAAAGTAAGTTCTTCAAGCACTCCGTTGGTATTCCCTGCCAGCTGCCTTAAATGGCCATGCATTCTTCTAGTAGAACTAAGTTTTGTTTTGTTTTTTAAAAAAAGAATACTTGCACATCTTTTTTAACCACAGTATCAAGGCTTATTTACCTTTTCTGCAACTGTAGAAAATTATATTACTGGCAGTCCACCTCTTATAGGAAATGTTTTGAAAGTGTGGAACTGATTCATCTTCCAGCTTGTTCTTAGCTATGTGATCTTACTGGATAATCTTGGATAAGTCACTGTCTTTCAAACCAATAGACAAAACTGGATAGGGAATGCTATGTACACTCCTTTTTGGTCCTGGAGGGACCAAATGATAATATGATAATGTATGTTTTTCCCACAAGTCCAGATTAACTGAGCGTTGATCCATTTGGTTGCAAAGGGAATTGACCGGCCTGTTTCTTGCCTGTACCTGATCATCATTGGCAGAGAAAGAGAGACTGGTCCAAAGTCATCCAGCCAGCCTTTATGCCCAAGGTGGGACTAGAACTCACAGTCTCTTGGTTTCTAATAATGGTTCCTAAACCATTAGACCAAACTGGCTCTCAAATGTATGATATAAATACAAATAACAAATGCACTACTTATGGGCCACAAAACTGAAAAAGCCTCATTCTGTGTCACTTGATCTGACCTTCGGAGTATAAAGGGGGAAAATATAGCATGCTCTAATCGGTAGCATTCCATGAAAGAACTCAATTGATCGTCTAATGGAAACACTTAGTCAAAAGTTAGGAAATATTTTCATAATTGAGGATCACATAATACCATAATGGGCAGAAGCTAGACAGGGAGAGAGAGAGACTTAGAAGTAACTGAGCCAACTTTTGGCTCTCTCCCTTTATATGTGCTCATTGTGATTTCAGCACTATATTTCTATTATATTAAGTCAAGCTAAGAAGTTGTGACAAAGAGATAATTTAATACTGGACTCTCAGAAGACCCAAAAAGTGATTATTTCCTGAGTTCAACCATCTATTCAAAGCATTAAAAAAATCCTGAAGATTTAAGATATGTATGCGCACTTATAAGAATCTGTAATCTAAGACTATGACTTGCCATTATAGTTACATTTAACTGCAAAATCAATTGCAGAGTTAGAAATACAAAATGAATAAAACAATGATCTCCTAGGCTGTCAGCTTGAGTGACTAAAAAGAAAAAAATGTATTTAATACAGAGGACTACCCTATTGATTGTGCTTTGAAACTATCTAGACTATTGCCTTATACATTGTAAGCCGCCCTGAGTCTTCGGAGAAGGGCGGGATATAAATGTAAATTTAAAAAAAAAGTCTTCTAATGACGGACTTTCTGTACAGTTAGCTGTTTGGTCTCAATGTCAACATTCCTGCTCTGTAGTTTTGTTTACATGGTTTTCAATAATGGGAAATTTTATGGTTCCTATATTTCCCAATACAATAACAATGGGAATTTAAATTCATGGTTCCCAACTGAACACAAATGGGATGATTCCCTTAATTTCAGTAAGTTGCTTCAAATAAAAAGGCCAGCTGCCATGAGACAGCCATGTCACAATTGGGCTGATCCAACAAGGTCTGCAGTGACCAGATGAGAGGGAGGAACAAAGCAAGTACTGTGGGAATGTCATAAATGTAATATTTCACAAGAAGAGTACTCCATTCCTCTGCTCACAACAGAATACCTTATGCCACCAGGCTTGAAATTTTGGAATTAGACAATTTAGAACTATGCAGCCTTTGGTCTGACCTAAGCATAGTACACAAAATTATGTGCTACAACGTCCTATCTGTCAATGACTACTTCAGCTTCAACTGCAATAATTCCCGAGCACACAATAGATACAAACTTAAGGTAAACCACTCCAAACTCGATTGCAGAAAATAAGACTTCAGCAGCACAGTGGTCAATGCCTGGAATACACTACCTGACTCTGTGGTTTCTTCCCCAAACCCCCAAAACTTTAACCTTAGATTGTCTACTGTTGACAGTCTTGAGGGGCATGCATAAGAGTACCAATGTGCCTACCATCCTTGTCCTATTGTCCCTATTTATTCGTATCCATTCATGTATTCATAATCATGTTTATACTTATATCTGTTATCTTATATGTGTTTGACAAATAAATAAATAAAAAATATATACACTGGTACCTTGGTATTTGTGCTTAATTGGTTCCGGGAAGCAAGATAAGTACTAAAAAGGATGAGTAGCAAACAAGCCATGTTATTTTGTACGTGACCCTTTGTTTTGGCTGGGAAGGACGTCCTATCTATCTCTTTTTCTATGTCAGTGACCTTCCCAGCATGGCCAACTTCCTGTTATTCTCTGCAGCTGTACCCTCACTTCTTTTTGCAGCACATCAAGTACCAAACAAAGATGAGTAGTGGGACATTTTCATCTCCAAATGTTTTGAGTACCCAAATTCAATGAGTTTTGAAGCAGTAGAGTACTGAGGTACCACTGTATCTTTATTTTAGTAAATCAGTTGCCATAGCAATTATTTGTTGACATTATGATTAGCAAACTAGTCAAGATGATGTGGGGAATACATCCTAGATCATAAGCATGCTCTCCCATTAAGCAGAGCATATCACAAGATTCAGTCCTGTACTCTGCACTAATCAAACATGAAAAAGACCCACAATTGAGTGGAATAGTTAAGCCTCCTGAAGACAGAAATACCATTTTTACATATTTATACAGTAGAAAAATGAACTGAAAGTAACAAAACATAATTTTAACAGAGACAAAAGTGACGTTCTTAATTTAGGAAACAAAAACCAAAAGCATTAAATGTATACGGTGGGGAATTCCTGGGTAAATAATAATAGATGACTTGCAAACTAAATATGACTCAGAATGTAATGTACTGAAAAAAGCTGCATCAATTGAATAACGTTTCAAAATTATGGGAAGTAAAATTTCTATTTTTTTCTCTTATGAACAGACACCACTAATTGCTATGTTCAGTTTTTGACATGACATTGTAAGGAGGAGTCCAAAAATGGAACAGAGTCAGAAGACAGTAACAAGAAATTAAGTCTCAAGAAAAGAAAAAGAATGTGTGTTTGGCTTTAAAACGTGAAGACTCAGGAAGACATGATAACCCTTTTCAAATGCATGAATGTATGTCATTCAAAAGAATTGCAGAATGTGGAACATGAAATATAGGATTTAAATTACCAAAAAACAAAAAATCCAATTGAATGTTTGAGGAGAAATCTTACTCCCAGTTCTTGTTCCATCGAACACTCTCAAAGAGATTTTTTAGAAAAGATTTGAAATTTTGTCACAATAGGTTTTCCAATGCAAATGTGAAGTTGGATAATGAAACATCTGCAAGCAAACAACCAAGAGCTTCACAGATCAACCCCGAGCTACAGATAGTCTCTTCTATTATAACCAACAAATTGTTCAGATTATTTATTGATTGATTTACTTGTTTGACACTTAATTCCCAAAGGTTTTAAACAGCTTACAAGAGCCAGTGTGGGGTAATAGTTAAGATGGTGGACTATGAAAAGGGAAATCTAGTCCATCCATTTTAGAGAAACTCACTGAGAAACTTTGAACCAGTCATTCCAAGGATTACTTTTGCCACCTTTAGATGATCAATTCATTTTGTGGATTTTCCCCTTTGGTTTATGGATAGTTTTGAAGTTGTGTTTCTCCAGCAATTTTCCATTTCGGTCTATAACCAACCCCAGTAAAAAGGTGTTTCTCTTTTATATTGAGAAGATTAGAGACTGAGCTGGAACATTATTAGAAAAACAGAAAGACTACAAAAAATGATTCAATCATCTAAGGATGAAAGAAGTCCACTTCCATGGATCACCTATCTTGCAGCTATAGCAGATGAACACTGAATCACAATTTGACTAAAAGATCATGAAAAATATTGCTTGTTAGGACAACATGAAAAACCAACAGTGGTTGAACATGCATCGCTACATAATGGGCCTAATTTAAAATCACACTGTATTAGCAATCATGTCAAATCATCATGCCTAGAGAAGCTACTGAGATTTATAAACATCTCAACAATATGAAGGTTAAGGTTGGTAAAGTTTCCAGCTTTACGTCACACCCAAATAAAACAGCCCTTAATTAAGTAACACCATATAGAATCTACAACAGTCTGTCTCACCCAAAAGACTAATAAGCAGTAAAGTGTTTAAGAAACAGACCAATAAAAATAAGTTCCTTTGGAATGTCTTCAGAACAGACCATTAACAGATTTATTTGGGGAAAGGACCAATCAGAAGCTGGCTTTCTGGGGTTCCTGTGATATGAGCCAATTAGAGATGAGCTCTGTTACAAAAACAAGAATTTCACCAGTTCTTGATTAGATACCTTTGAGCTGCTAAGAAGAGAGCTGCAAGCAGATCACTTTATCGCAGAAGATGCCAACCACAGTTGCTGGCAAAAAAAAAAAAAAGTCAAGATACCAGATAACTAGACTATGATGTATTAGCCTGAAACCTTTGGATTGATGCTGGCCTGTCAGTCTCAGTCCAAGCTACATTATAGTTTGTTAGCAAGTGGTGGTGGTGGTGGGAATAGATCTTGTACTGCACTTAGTACAAGTGCATATCAAATTTTTAGAAAATTAAGACATAAGCCAACAATATTAAGATTCACTCAACATATTAATTCAAATGGAATTGCCATTGCACTGGAATTATAAGAACTATACAGTCATATTTTAACAAGGTCCCTGGAAACTATTTTTCACAATTGGCCAAGGCCTCATTCAACTAATTAAAGTTTTTCCTTCTGTTCACAACCAGCGGATAATATTGGCAGGAGACAACAGATCCGGAGACACAGATCTGATAAGGCCATCCTAGAGGGACAGTCAGGTGAAAAAGATAATCTCTGACCAATGAAAAAATCTTTAAGCCTTTCAACCTCTACTCTTTTAAATAGTAATTAATATAGATAGTGAAGAGTAGCCAAGGGCTCCCTCAATTTGATATTAGATGAGTGGACTACTAGATAGTGATAAAATCAGTAATGGATCTGATGCCATCGTGTGAGAGAGCAAGTTTGAAGCTCCTTGCTGTCTTCTGAAAATAAAGAAAGCTACATGGTGGTGTACTTACTGAGAATTACTTGAGTTGCTACAACCTGTCCTTTTGACTTCTTTTCTGTTCTAATATCTTTATTTTAGGCTCTGGGGGGACAATTCCAGCACTGAATATTCAACTGCGTTTCTTTCCTTAAACCTACACTGTATTTAATTTACAAATTTAAAAAAATGGAATAATCTAATTAGAAACTCCAGCATTTGCATATTATATCAAAAATGCAAACCGTCACTGAAGCATTTTCAAAGGAATTATGGAATTGAGAGAACATGGCAATTCCTAGAAATTTATACTCAGTTCTGAGATTCTTTGTTCACTCACTGAGTCACAAACATTCTGGCCATACTTACTATTGCACAAACAGGTGGCGTCCTTCTATAAACCAAGTCACAGATAACAAATTGCTAACCTCATATCAATACTTCTATTCCAGTTGATCACTGATATTCCCTTTTCATAAAAAGTAATAGACTTTCTTCTGAAGTCACAGCCAGTTCACAAAAATCTAGGTTCTAGGCACAATGGACCACAAGAATGAACTAATTTCCAACTTGCAGTACGATGTGCATGACAGTACAAACTGTAATATCTGCGCAATTTGTTTTCACACATTTTTTGTTGTTGTGTCCGTATGGATTTGCTTGGGTATACATGGGGCAATTTTCTGAATCAACACAACTCACTTTGTAGGAGATATGGATGGCATAGAAATTTAATAAATAAATAAAATGAAAACCTCTCTATGTAAGGCACATAATTAGAAAGGAAAGTTGCAGCCATGATGCTTTGTGGACAGGAATAAATTGATCAGAAAACTATCAAAGATGTTTCCTGTCAACAGCTACTGTTCCTTCAGTGTAGATTTCTGCTTATGGTAGAACAATTTGTAGCCTTTTTCTATACTAAGGAAAGGTAAGGATGGATGTGATGTCTATCCATCCTAAATTAGCTTTTGTGGGTATCTGCCAACCGGCAGTGTCTCTAATGGGGGCCGTAACAATACAATTGGAGCTATACCCTTTGCATGTGCTATTACATCCAGCTTAGTTCTTTGACCATTCCCTGCAGCAGTGGTCCCCAAACTTTCCAGTTTTGAGGACTGGCAAGGGTGGGGGGAGAGGAAATTTCATATGAATGGCAGGTGGCAGGTGCCACTCGAGTGCACAGCTCCATTTGTGCAAGTGGCAGATACTCACCCACCTCTTTCATGGCCTGGTTCCAAATGGGCCATGGCTCAGTACCAGGCCATGGCCCGGGGAAAGGGCATCCCTGCCTTACGGACACCACTGGTACCAATGATTGCTACTACCTCAAATCTATAACTAATTCCTGTATTACTGTTCCTTACAAAGTGAGGAATAATCATTAAATGACCAAGAACTAGATTTTACACTGGAGTGGGGAACATGAAGGTCATAATTGGTGAGGTAGCATAAAGTAGGCAAATCCAGAAGTTGCAATTTCATTTCCTATATCTCAACATTGGGCCTCTGGTGGCTCAACGGATAAGTCTGTCTGTTATTAACATAGCTGCTTGCAATTACTGCACGTTCAAGTCCCACCAGGCCCAAGGTTGACTCAGCCTTCCATCCTTTATAAGGTAGGTAAAATGAGGACCCAGATTGTTGGGGGCAATTAAGTTGACTTTGTATATAATATACAAATGGATGAAGACTATTGCTTAACACATTGTAAGCCGCCCTGAGTCTTCAGAGAAGGGCGGGATATAAATTCAAAAATAAAATAAAATTATAAGAAACCATTTAACCATGTGATTCTGAGATACTCATCCTTGATTTACATTCAAAATTAGAATCCAAGAGTTCTATTCTATTCTATTCTATTCTATTCTATTCTATTCTATTCTATTCTATTCCAATGACTGAGATCTGAGGAAGCTATGAAAGAATAAATTATTGAATTTGTGCATTTGTATTTCCATGTTTGACATGGAAGGACCTAGAATGACAATCCTATATCAGATTTAAGAATATTTTTTGTAGTGTGTTGATGCTGTTTTGTTGTGAGCTGCCTTTTCAAAAAAGTAGAGGAGTTAAAAGAATTATGCCATTTTTCTCTCTCAGTGAGGCTAAATGAATACAAACCCACTATGGGGAAAACAATTTAAGACACAGCTAATTTTGAAGAAGTATGTGCTCAACCTTGTTAGCTGGCTTACACCTATCTCTGGTGAATAGATTATATCACAATGGGGAAAGAAGGCAATATGACCTACCTTTTTCATTACCTAAGAAACAGCTATGGGAAAAAAAGGATGACAAGGAATTGGTACAATGTCATTTTTGTCACAGATAAAAATAATTAAGGTGCAATATTTTGGAGGAACAAGAACTTTCAGCAAAGGGGGGGAAATCAACTAATGGAGTATTAACAACAAGATGATTCCTTTTATATATGTTGCTACGAGTCCAACTTCTTTGTACCTCTGCATTCTTTGGTGCTTTGAAGAACAGACTATTCCTGCTTCTCTGACTCATGTATCTCCAGGCAGTGAGACTTCTGACTCACTTACATAGTCAAAGATTCAGATTAAGGGTACAGCATAGTTCTAAAAATAAAAAGAATACATCTTAGACTAAAAAAAAGGACAGAAATAAATGATACTCCTTAGATTCTGCCTGATCTGGACAAAAATTGGCTAAAAATGGAAATGCGATGGTTTCCTAGTTCCACTTAGAATGTTTTTTTTTAATTTCTTAGAATAGAGGTACAGTATGTGAAAATGTCTGAGAGACTCTTTAAATTCCATTGAACTTTGGAAAAATGGCTTGCTGGATTAAGGCTGGAGGAATTTTGATAATAACAAATATGTACAAAACATGAGATGGTTTTCACAATAATAGACTCCCACCCCACCCCCCAAAAAGGAAAAGAAATAGTTCTTTTGCCAGTTCTCACCCATCAATGTGTTCATTGAATCTGGACATATTTTACTTACAACAGATTCTATTCTAGTTTGTTAAATAAACGTGTTTGTAAATAGTTTACTGTTTGTCTCAACCTGACTGGGGAAAAAGAAGGAACTGCTTTTTTATCTTCATTATTATTTATCTTCATTATTATTATTAAATTTATTTGCCGCCCATCCCATTTCAAAGCAACTCTGGGCGCTAACTCGTTATCCTTGTATTGTAGCCTTCAGTCTCCTAATGTACTTTAGACGTTACAGCACCCAGAATTTCCAACCAGCATGATCAACCTAAGTGACAAACCAAGTTTTCAATCCACAATCTGCTAATAATTGTACCCAAGGTTCCCCACGCAAACATTCGTGGAACAGATTATGGTTCTCAAGTACTGTACTAAGAAGATATACCAATAGTAATAGCACTTAGACTTATATACCGTTTCACAGTGCTTTGCAGCCTTCTTTAAGCAGTTTTATAGAATCAGTCTATTCCCCCAACAATCTGGATCCTCATTTTACTGACCTCGGAAGGATGGAAGGCTGAGTTAACCTTGAACCGGTGAGAATCAAACTGCTGAATTGCTGGCAGTCGGCAGTCAGCAGAATTAGTCTGCATTACTGCAGTCTAACCACTGCGCCACCATGGCTCAAATTTATCTCAGTAGTGTGTAGACTTGTATAGAACTTGAAGTAGAGGAATTTCATATTGATAGATTAGTAAATTTGGCTACCTATAGAAAATACACATTTTCATTTGGCATTTTACTTATATTGTGAAGAGACTCTTGAGTCATTTTATAAATGGCCTTAAAATTCCCATAATATTAAATGTACATTAAATGCACATTTGAATTTAGCACTACTAAAGCTGTTTAATCAATTTGCAGGCAGTGCCAACTGCAAGCTAAATAATTACATACTCCAAAAGGTATTATTTAAAAGAAGATAATGTATGATTTTGGACAAAGAGATAGTTCAATTAAATTTTACAATGAAATACTTCTAAAATGGTCATGAAATGGGTTCAATCACTTTAGCTTTTTATATATTCACTGATATTTTTTATACGCTGCCAAAGAGTGCAATTACTTCTGATTGCCATGGCCTCTGATGAAGTGGTGAACTTCTGATCTCAACTTATTGAGATGTTTGTGCGACAATTTGTTTTGGGGGTCTTTTGTGAAAATATATCCATATTTATGATAGAAAGATGCCAATGCCAAACAATGAGTATACCTTCACAGAAACTACATGCAAGAATAGAGCTTGACTCGAAGGAATCTAAACTATCTTTAATATTGATTAGCAGTTATTAAATCAATTAATGTGTATTTATTGTTTTGTCACGTCTATGCCTTTCTCTGAATGTTTTTTCTGGCAGATGGTGTATTTTATAACCAATGCAGCAACCACATTCCACTAAAGTCAAGAGAAGTCCGCTCCTCTGGGTTTAACAACTGAGGTGCGCATGCAAGTATGGGTATTAAAAATTGTTTTAAAAACTGCAGGTATCTGTTTCATTCTGTTTTGCCTGATGATAGAAAGCAAGAAAGAAAGAGAAGAACTGTAAAACAGGAGGAAGTGCCTACCGTTCCTGTCCTATTGTTTCCTTTCAATGTATGTGCTTGTATATAATGTCGTGACAAACATAAATAAATAAATAAATAAATAACGCAAAAATGATTTTTGAACTTTTGTTCCTTTCTCTCTCTTTATTTTTGGAACCAAGCAATAACCATGATTACTATCACAGAAACTAACATGGGACTTCCTCTGGATCAGCTTTATATCGTATTCTATTGCTTCACCATACTGGAAATAAATATAAACTGAAGGGTAATAAATCAATAATACCGTTCCTCCTCTCAGCTATTTTATTTGTGTATCGTTGCAAGGCAGCAAGCCAACAAAAAATATCCTTTAAACTAGACAACATATCTCAAACAGATCTAAAGTGAATGAATACATTGTGAATGGTCTTTGTTATGCTAAGAACATGTCATGTTATGCTAAGAACTCCCTTGAGCCTACCACCTCCTACATAGCAAGGGCAGTGTCAGCTAAGGGAGAGCTTCAGCTTTAATAGAATGATCCTTGCAGTATAGCATCTGATAGCACAGGAGTATCAAACTCGATTTCATTGAGGGCTGCATCAGGGTTGTGTCTGATCTCCGGGTGGTGGGTGGGGAACAGGGTGGGCGTGGCCAGCTCGACATCAATCATGTTGGGGGCACCTGTGGTAGCCAAGTGCTAAGGCAGGACTTCCCTCAGATCCTCCCTCACTCTCATTATAATTTATTTCCTTCCTTCCTTCCTCTTCTTTTTCCTTCTCACTTTATTCTCCTTTTTTCTTCCTTCCCCCCTTTCCTTATTTTCCTTCCTTGCTCTCTTCCCCATCTTCCCTTCTTTTTCTTTGTTTTTCCTCTTTCCTTTTCTCCTTTCCTGTCCTTTCTTCCATGCTCAAATGCAAAAGGAGAAACATTTCTCCTTTTGTTTTGTTTTAAGTTTGCTTTGCTAGCCCTCTTGCAGCCCTCTGCCAGTGAAAATGGAGGTCAGGAGGGCCGTGCGCTGCCCCCCTGGGCCCCATTTTTGGCTGTGATGGCCTTCTGCAACCCTCTGACAACAAAAACAGAATGCAGAGGGTGCCACCCTCTGTCATGACTTTGAACAGTCAATAAGTGGATAGTCATAAATCGAGGACTAACTGTATACACAATTCCACATACTACTGAACAAAACTACTTTGCAAACTTGTCTGTTAAATTATCCATACATTAAATATGTTTAATCGGTACAGCATCCAAATATTTTTCAGTCTTTTCTTTTTTCATTCAAATTAATGTAAGCATTTGCTTAGAGTTGACAATACATGGCTCCTCCAGTTTGTCATATAGATCTAAATAAGCCTGTATAGGTTAACCTTTAGTTTTGTCCCTAAATATTAAAGGAATAGGAATTTAGTGGCTATATCAATTTTATATAAAGAATGAAGAATTAAAGCCAGACAATACTCTATCAATAGGAACTATGCTAAGAGCCAGTTTGCTATAGTGGTTAAGACCTCAGGCTAAAAACCCAGAAGACTATGAGTTCTAGTCCTGCCTTAGGCACAAAGCCATCACTCACTCTCTCTCTCTTGGTCCTAAAAAATAGACAATGGCAAACCACTTCTGAAAAATCTTACCAAGCAAACTGCAGGGACTTTTTCGGGTACTCTACAAAAACTGGACATGATCAAACAGAAGAAAAACTATTCTATGGCTTGGTGAAAGAAGAATGAATCTCATGGCTAATTGTAAAATGTCTTTTCTTAATTTTCTAAATATGGTGCACACAACTCCTTCCAGTTCTTCTCCACAGCAGTTCTAGGAGATCAACTTGACTAAAAACAGAATAACCTAACCACAGTCAGTTAGTTGTTGCTTTGAGTCAGGCTCAACTTTACAGATAAATGCTTACAGTTCTACCCAGGACATTCCTGCATCCAGCTTCTACATATGCAATTCAACAACACTGGAATTATCTTAGGTTCTAAGTTTTACTTTTTTAAAACTAGGAACTGAGATCACATATTGCACTATGACCTGGTTTGCTGAACAATGTCTTGTTGAGCCAGCTGCTATGGATTGTTTTAATATTTTGAACAAAGTTGAAAGCAAATAAGCTATTTTAATATTATGTGTAAATCCAAAAGGGTGTGTTCAGAATGCCTGTGAGCTTTAATTAAAAATTATTATCAGGGACATAGCTCTTGATAAGCAATACAATCTGCATTGGGAAAAGAAAAAAACAACCACCCAAAAGAATCTAACTATAAAGTATATAGGAATGCATAAAACTAAGAATAAAT
Organism: Ahaetulla prasina; assembly: GCF_028640845.1. Lineage (NCBI taxonomy): Eukaryota > Metazoa > Chordata > Lepidosauria > Squamata > Colubridae > Ahaetulla > Ahaetulla prasina. Next base: position 84,566,818 of record NC_080545.1, on the reverse strand, counting down.
TTAGAGAAACTATGCCAAACAACCTGCCAATTTTTACTAAAGATTACATTTTGGTGCTTGGAACTGCAGAATTTCAAAGAGCTTTTTATTGGTCAGGGGATATCACTTTAACACCATTTTATCTAGTCAATTTCTCAAGAGAAACATTTGGTTTGTAGATATCATGGCAGCTGTCACTTTCTCATCAGTTTTATTGCAGCCTTAGGGAATTATAACAATTTTTCAAACTTTGTTAGAATGCTGACATTTAGAAGAGGCTATTAGAAAAGATCATGACATGTTTTGTTCAGAACATTTTGGTGTTCTAGCTTTAGGTCTCAGAATCTAAATATACTTGAATGTTAGTCTTTCAGGTAGAAAATGCAAATTAAAATGAATAGAAAACTTTCCAATATAAATCACTGGAAGCATAATAAGTCTAATTAAGTCGCAATGCTCATTTACAATTTTTCTTTATTGTTATGTTTTTTATTCTTTCCTGACTTCTCTATTATTCTTTACTCCTTTCATTGGACTTACGTGCCCTGAAATACATGTTATCAAAAGAATATGAAAATGGTAAAACTGGGCAAATGCTCATTTTTTTCAGTCTTAAAAAAAATAGGGTTCAGGATTGGAATGGGCCAGATTTCTGGGTGTTTTTTTTTTGTTTTTTTTTTTACATTTATATCCCGCCCTTCTCCGAAGACTCAGGGCGGCTTACAGTGTATAAGGCAATAGTCTCATTCTATTTGTATATTTACAAAGTCAACTTATTGCCCCCCCAACAATCTGGGTCCTCATTTTACCTACCTTATAAAGGATGGAAGGCTGAGTCAACCTTGGGCCAGGCTTGAACCTGCAGTAATTGGTTGGACACTGGTTTGTCTTTATATAACTCCCTTGGATATGAATGGAAGAAGCAGTCATTCACAGAGATTTATCATAATACACAAATACAGACATACATACCCATTCACATTCAAACCCATTCGCCACCAACTACCCACCCAAGAAATCAACACCCTCGCCAACCATTCTGCTCAAAATACATGGATCTACTGAATGACCAGGACATTCTTTTAACAGCCACTGCAAAAAAAAAAAAAGTCATAAAATCAGGTCTGAATGACTTAATTTATGACCATCATGACATACACTGAAAATCCTGGGGTCTGTTACACTCCAACGAATACCATTCATTTCACAAAGCAGAAATCATATTTTACTCTCTCTTTTTGAACGATTCGGTGTTGTGATTCCTTTGTATTCCTACCCTCTAACCAAAATAATATCCATGGCCTTAATATTTCAGCCTCTGTTTGGAGTTTAATCATGCACAAAAATGTTGATTTGTTCATATAGTCTTCAGACAGGGCCATTATCCTTTAAGTACATTTTAAAAATAGCTTATGAAGGCAGATATAACCAGCCTGATTCACTATAAACTCTGGCGCTTCCAGATGGAAGATGCCCATTACTACAAATAAAAAGATGGTGCACAGATATTCTGCCTTCTTCCCTGATTTTTCTGGGGGAGGGAGGGAGAACTATAACGAGGTTTTAAGAAATCTGATAGAAAATGGTGCAAAAACATAGGTTATAAATGGATTCCAGTTTAAATAAACATATATTTCTTTGATTCTTTTTGAGAAAACTACATTCTATCCATAAAAACCAATTACTGTGGGCAAAATGTATAGCTTTATTAGCTGTTTTTTTAAAAAAAATAATAACATTTAAGACAAAGCCACTATTAAGATATATCAATTTTAAAAATTCATTTGCAAGCTTTTGAATCTACCATAACTTTTCATTAGACAGGATGAAATCTGAAGACTGACGTTGAACCTGTAAGTAATTTTTAGAATGTTTATTTTTTTTCAATTGCTTTGCCTTTTCTTCTTAATACACAGGAGGAGAGCAACAGCTGTCAACTAAGGGAATACGATAAGCATTGTCTTCAACCTCTTCATCCAAGTCATTAATAAAAAAGCTAAAAAGTCATGTGCTCAGGATCAAACATTGCAGCATCCCACCTGATACTTTTCCTTAATTTCATGACAAAACCTAATGAGCATCCTGAGTACAAGTACTGAGTCAGCTAAGTAACCAATTAATTCATGTGATATCTAGCTTAAATTTAACAAGGTTCCTAAAAAGGTACAGGTAAAGATTCCCCTACCACATATCTGCTAGTCGTTCCTGACTCTAGGGGGCGGTGCTCATCTCTGTTTCAAAGCCGAAGAGCCAGCGCTGTCTGAAGACGTCTTTGTGGTCATGTGGCCAGCATGACTAAACAACAAAGGCGCACGGAACGCTATTACCTTCCTACCAAAGGTGGTCCCTATTTTTCTACTTGCATTTTTTACCTGCTTTCGAACTGCTAGGTTGGCAGAAGCTGAGACAAGTAACGGGAGCTCACCCTGTTACGCGGCATGAGGGATTTGAACCGCTGAAGGTTCAAATAACAAGATTATTAAAAACAAGGTTCCTAAAGTTTAACAAATCTTTGCTGAAATCAAGATATATTATGACTGCAGCATTCCAATAATCTACTCAGAAATTTACCCAATTAAAAATGTGGGTTTTAATTAATCTGTCAAAATTTGTTCTAGACAAATGTATCATGACTGCCAAAGTAAACCCTGCAATGTATTCAAGGTGTTTACAGGCCAGTCATTTTAAGGAATACTTTATAATATTCCATGTATCGATATGAGCCTAGTTGGTTTAGACTTCTCTAGACAAGAAGTTCCCAAACTTTCTTGGAGGTTTTTTTTTTAATTCAATAATTTTTTCACAGTATCCCTAGGCCAAAACTATAAATTACCTTGAGCTAGTAGCGTGCAATTTTGTAGCACCCTTCTGTGTTTATTATGGCTCCCCAGGATGCTGCAGCACACAGGTTCTGAAACTTGGCCCTTCCTTTGCTGTTTGAAGATGGAGAAAAATTAAGTAATTCTGCCTTTCTTTTTTCTTTCTGGTAACCTGTTAGTATTTTGCCATCTTTAACTGAGCAGAAAAAAGTAAGGATTCTTTTTGTTCTTACATTAGCCTTTCTGACATTTATTCCACAACTCCAGGCTATCTCTGTGCAATCTTCCTTAGAGATCAAAGTTGAATCCGACTTGGATTTCTGAACAGCTTTAAAATTATATTAAAAATACAAATTAGATTTTTAAAAAAATGTTTTTTGAACAGGTCTGGGACATTTTATTATCTGTCCTCTTTTTCTATTGCTTCTGTTTCTGTTGAAGAAGTATTATTTTGACTGGTATTCCAATTACAAGAATTACCAGGCCTCAGTTATAACTATTTCTTCATATTTCCTTTTTGTGTGTGTGTGCGCGCACGCCAGTGGTGGGTTTCAAAGTTTTTTACTACCGGTTCTGTGGGCATGGCTTGGTGGGCGTGGCTTGGTGGATGTGGCAGGGGAAGGATACTGTAAAATCTCCATTCCCTCCCCAATCCAGGGGAAGGTTACTGCAAAATCCCCATTTTCTCCCAATCAGCTGGGACTTGGGAGGCAGAGAATAGATGGGGGCAGGGTCAATCAGAATTTTTTCTACCGGTTCTCCAAATTACTCAAAATTTCCGCTACCGGTTCTCCAGAACTGGTCAGAACCTGCTGAAAGCCACCTCTGGTGTGCGAGTGCGTTTTCCCCCCCTGAATGGTTTAACAGGCCCTATCAAAGCTGGTCATATTTTTCTTTCTATAGGACACCAGTTTTAAATATAATCCATACTTTAAATTTTTGTTTTTAACCTCCACAAGGTTCTCTTTATATGATTTCTGATCATATAGCCATGCTTTAGCCAAGCAAATTTCTACCAGACCTTATGAATTGTAATTCATCTTGTGCCAATATCACAACATTTGAATAACCCAGTATAGATGCTAAATGTCCGGCTATCTCTCACCAACAGCATTTCTCATGCCTAGAGAATGATTTTCCTTTAACATCTTTTTCTATTGCCTTGAAAGAGGGTTCAACAGAAGCAGCCTATGCAGTAAATTAATCCAGGGTGGAGATTTTTAAGGCTCTTTCTATACTTCAGTTGGTGGAGAGGGAGCCAGGAAGGAGAATTTTTCTAGTGCCACCACACTCTTATAAATCTGCCTGTTGTCATTAATCCAGATGGTATATAGGAAGGCTGTCAAAAGGGAACTATTCCACGGATCCTTAGATTTGTGCTGCTATTAATTATGGATTCCAGATTGATGATATGTGGCTATGCATTAATTCTATATTATTTTTGCAAGTCCTCTGAAATGCTGCAGTATATAAAAGCCTGTTAGTAAGTAACTAGTGAGAAAGATTGCTGGATCACGCAGGATTTTAACTTCCTTCCCAGTTCTTCGTGATGCACTAGCACTTAACTCTAGGCAGTTTTGGTTTCCATATGCATTATGGAAGAAAGGTAATTGTCTGCAGACTCAAAAAATCTTGCAAATTGCACTGCCACACGCTCTTATCTCTGGTCCTGGAAGCAATTGGCTTCAAAAATAAATGCCTCCAGCCATTTTTGTTCCTGGTTGCAATAAATTATCAACTAGGACTTTGTCTTCTGGTAAAGTAGAATTTCATCCCCGCTGGTCTTTGGGGATTATCCTCCTGTTGCAGTGTCTCTTTTGATTCCCCCAAATGTTTACATGTTGTTTCTTCTGCAAGGGTTGCAAAGCTGTTTTCCAGGTCCAGAGATATAGAAAATATTAAACGTCTGTTGCTTCTAATTATAATTCTTGCCCACTGGGCCTTTTCCTTTGATTGTCTCCCTTATGAATAGCTGCTTCTTCTGCAGCTCCACATTTGGTCTAATAAATCTTAATCCTTTCTTCGAAGATGAACTGTAGCCACTGATTGACCCAACATTATAATTGGTTAAGGCACCAGGCTAGAAACAGGAGGCTTATGAGTTCTACTCCCACCTTAGATATGAAAGCTGGCTGGGTGACCTTGGGCTAGTCACTCTCTCTCTCAGCCCAACCCAGCTCAGAGGGTTTTTGCTGCAGGAAAACCCAGAGGAAGAAAGTGTGTTATCCATCTTGAGATATTTATAAAAACAATAAAAAACAGCTTTTTTATTTATTTATAAAAACAGCTGGTCCACCTGGAACCCACACTGTATATCGGAACCCACACTGTATATCGGACATTAACAAGATTGAGCGCATCCAGAGGTATTTCACAAGAAGAGTACTCCACTCCTTTACTCACAATAGAATCCCTTATGCCACCAGGCTTGAAATTTTAGGCTTGGACAATCTGGAACCGTGCTGCCTATGGTCCGATCTAAGCATAGTACACAAAATTGTCTGCTACAACATCTTCTTGCCTGTCAACGACTACTTCAGCTTCAACCTTAATAATACACGGGCAAACAATCGATACAAACTCAAAGTAAACCGCTCCAAACTCGACTGCAGAAAATACGACTTCAGGAACAGAGTGGTCAATGCCTGGAATGCTCTACACGACACCTGGAATGTTGTTACAGCCTCAAACCCTCACAGCTTCAATCTCAAACTGTCTACTGTGGACCTCACCCCATTCTTAACAGGTGCGTAAAGGGGGCGTGCATAAGCGTACCAGTATGCCTACCGTCCCAGTCTTACTGTCCCCATTTATCTGTATTTACTTCCTTTGTTCATGTTTATGTTCATACCAGTGTTGGGATTCAAATTTTTTTACTACCGGTTCTGTGGGCATGGCTTGGTGGGCATGGCAGGGGAAGGATACTGCAAAACCTCCATTCCCACCCCACTCCAGGGGAAGGATACTATAAAATCTCCATTCCCTCCCCACTCCAGGGGAAGGTTACTGCAAAATCACAATTTCCTCCTAATCAGCTGGGACTTGGGAGGCAGAGAATAGACGGGGGAGTGGCCAGTCAGAGGTGGTATTTACTGGTTCTCCGAACTATTCAAAATTTCCGCTACCGGTTCTCCAGAACTGGTCAGAACCTGCTGAATACCACTTCTGGTTCATACCTATACTTGTTATCTTGTACATGTTTAACAAACAAATAAAATGAATGAATGAATAAATGAATAAATAAATGTGGGATATAAATAAATAAATACATACATACATAAATACATACATACATACACTCTTTAACCAAAGCTCGCACTTATAAATTTATGCTAGATCTTTTTTTTTCCCCAGCAGGAACAGAAACAATACAAAATTACTGCATTTCATGATTACAGTCATGTCAGCTTATCTTCACTTCAGGCACCATGGTAGAATAGCTTCTACTTCTTGTTAAATGTTTAACGACTTTAGCATTTGAAAGCTCCTGCTAAACGCTGCTGCTAATTTCTTGCTGCGTCTCCTTCTCAGTTCTAATATGAGAAATTCTGTACAGCTAATGTTATCAAACAATTTAATATATTACATTTCTTAAGTTATTGAACTAGAGATATGACTGCATCCCAAAGCAGCATAGGAAAAGAAATCTGAGTGATGATGTGGTGGGATGAGGCTTGTAATATTCTTATTTTTCATTGTATATGCTGGGTAGGAAAATAAAATCGTGTTACAAAACCAGAGGCAAAATATGTGCATACTTTTTATTTAGAGACTTCCACATTTTTTGGCTAAAGAATATACAAAGATATCCGCTTTTACAGACTTTTCTAATCAAAAAATGGCAATAATAATTCACCAATAGTTACCTCATTCACATACCCAATCATAAAAATCCAAATATGCTTTAATGGCCTATTTTAAAATGTGAAAGACAGAAAACAAATTGAACTTTAAAAATACCATTCCTTCATATGTGGAACTATTTACTGAATACTTTATATATAGTAAGTGAAACTTATGTAACAACCAACATGATCAGATGTTTAAAAATAGTCTAAGCACATTTTGTTAAGCTTGTTTTGAGACCAGTTACTTCATTCTTTACATAATAGACGCATATATGGTGTGTGTAGTTGATGAGATAATTAGTTTTGTTCTGTTCTATTAAATCCTTTTTTGCTGATCTAAGATGGCCATCCTGTCGCTGAAGACTAAGTTAATCTAGGAAAATAGAATCATTTGGATTTGCTTTTCCAGGCTTCAGACAGCATAGGACAGGAGTTCAAACTTGCGATGTCACGTTGTCGTCACGTGAAGTATTGCAACTTTCCTCCCCCTTCACTAAAATGGAAGTGGGCGGGGCCAGCGTGTGGCGCATCTGGCCTGCAGGCCGTGAGTTTGACACCCCTGACATAGGACAATCATGCTAGAGCATTCCATGAAACAAGTCAAAAGGAAGATTGCTGTCAGATTCAAAGGACCAGGATCATATGTTAAGTTATAGTTCAGAAGGATTATTTCTTAAGCCTATACATAACAATCTAGTAAATTAACACTCAGTAGTAAATTGGCACTACATAAGAGTTAACAGAATTCAGAAAGGACTGTACTTCTGTATACGTACATATCTTATATTCTGCATACTTTCTGTACATGTATACATGTATACTGTACAAACTAGACTGTTCTGTTTCTCTATGTCATATACAGTAATACATGTGGGTATATACTTATTTATTTATTTATATTTTTGTCATGTTTAAGTAGTGCATATTGGAGGTGGTGACCCTTTGAGAGCTGTATGCAATGAAATTTCATTTTAATGTATGCTGACTTATGTACATTTAAAGTGACAATAAAGTTATTCCAAGTCTAGTCTTGGATTGCTTATGGCAATGCAATGACTCCAGACTGATTACTCTCTTAACTCCACTCTTGGCTCTGCCTCTTTTTCTCCTATAATTGTCTGACTTTGACTACAAAATAGCAATTCTTTAACATTCAACATGCTAATTATCTCATGTTTACCAAATGGCAAGTGCATCTTCCTAGGTCTTATGCCATTACAGCTCAGGCATTATTATCCTGCAAACTCAGAACTTGGCTATGGAGTAATAACAGCCAGAACTCTGTTATCTGTGAGAGAGCTTTGTAACTGCTAACAAAAGGTGTTAGAATTACCTTTAAAGCCCTTCATGGCATGGGACAAGAGTATGTGAAGAGCCGTCTCATGTCAATTACACTGATCCAGCCCACCCAGTCACACAGGGAATACATGCTGTGAATCCCATCGTTCAAAGAATTTTGCCTGGCGGGATGTAGGAGAAAGGTCTTCTCTGCTATTGCCCCCACCTTTTGGAACATCTTATGATAAGGCAAACCCCCATTCTTCTGGTTTTTGGGAAGAATATTAGGACCCGACTTTGCCAATTAGCATGGGAGCCTAATTATGTAATGCAGCCCTAGGGATGGCTGGTGGCTTTAGGGCAATCCTTCTGCCTTATTAATTTTTATAGTCTTCTGAATTGTTCAGCTTTGTTTTTTGTTTTCATTCTGGTTTTTAAACTGTGCTTTTAGTCCTGTGTTCATATCATTTTATAGAATAGAATAGAATAGAATAGAATAGAATAGAATAGAATAGAATAGAATAGAATAGAATTTTTTATTGGCCAAGTGTGATTGGACACACAAGGAATTTGTCTTGGTGCATATGCTCTCAGTGTACATAAATCATTTTATTATATTGTTGTATTATATTGTTGTAAACCAGTAGTGGGTTTCAATTTAGTTTGCTACTGGTTCGCTCGTGTGCGCACATGTGCAGAAGCATCCAGGTAGATGGGCGGAGCCTTCCACCGCTACTGGTTTGTCCGATCCGGAGCAAATCGGTAGCAACCCACCACTATTTTAAACCAGCCAGAATCACTTAGGTGAGATAGGCAGTGTAGAAATTTAATAAACAAACAGAGACATAACATAGGAGGAGCTTGTGATTCTTCATAACATTATCTATTATTCTACAGCTCCTGGGTTGGGTTGATTCTGCACACCAGGAACTCTAGAGGTTTGCCTTAGAGTAAGACTTAGAGGTAGTTGGCAGATACCTTGCAATGATCTTTGTTGCATTAAAATAAAATTAAAGAATCAAAATACTTCAGTATTATTATGCTTTATTTTAGCAGAGAGCTATGGACTGAAGACACTTCCAAACTGAACCATCTTCATATGTCTAGCACAGTACACCTGGAAGTTATCACCAGTTATTCATGGTGTGATTAAAACAGGCAACAGTGACCAGACTATGCTAGTAGGTGCTTCTTCCCAGAGGTACTGCTCTCCAATCGCCAGTTAATTTTCTTTTGCTGTTACAGTCACTGTCCTAGTTGCTAGGGGAAGCTGAGATTCAAAGTACTCTTCAGAAATCAAGCATTGTGCACAGACGGCACCATTTATTTATATTAGCCCACCTAGTGTGTTAAGCAATATGAATGTGCAATCTTTCACTTGCTTCCTCTCTGTGATGCATTAAAGACACATTTAATCCTGCCTAGTGTTTTCTACTCCATTTGGCAAATATTGATTGACCCCCGCATCCCTGATGACGCACAAACCAACATGGTTCTGCCTTGTCTTGCCTCCCATACTCTTATCTACAGCATCAATGATCCCGTGTCTAAACTCATTTCAATTTCAGGAGCATGCCTGTTTTGCTGCTTAATTTGAGTGCTCTCTGCCGAACAAGCTCTACAACACTACAACACTCCTAAAGAGTGAGCAGTTTCAACAGACAGGATAGCTTTGTTGCTGTGCAAAGCATTGATTCTGCAAAATAAGAGATATAAAGGAATCTATGTAGATATATTTAGATTTATAATAATTCTTATAAACTTCGGAGAAAAAAAATGTGGAGAACTGAAAACTTCCCCTATAAACACCTAACTCAGTAGACAGGAAATTCTGGAGCCTGCTTTTGTGTTGTTGCTTTACTATCTTGTTAAATTGTTTAAAAAAAAATGGGTGGGGAGTATTGGCTTTATGGGAAAAATAAACCTCCAGCTATGGCAAGAAAGATACACGCAGAAACCGAACCTAAATATGCTTTCAAGAATTTTCCAACTTATACTTTAAATACCACAAAAGTAAAACAATATGATACAGTCTTTCTTGAAGTTCTCAGTGCTTTTCATGTATAAAGTAAAGGTAAAGGTTCCCCTCACACATATGTGCTAGTTGTTCCTGACTCTAGGGGGCTCATCTCTGTTTCAAAGCCGAAGAGCCAGCGCTGTCCAAAGGCATTTCCGTGGTCTTGTAGCTGGCACAACTAAATGCTAAAGACACACAGAACGCTGTTATCTTCCCACCAAAGATGGTCCCTATTTTCCTACTTGCATTTTTTTATGTGTTTTCGAACCGCTAGGTTGGCAGAAGCTGGGACAAGTAACGGGAGCTCACCCCATTATGCAGCAATAGGGATTCGAACTACTGAACTGCCGACCTTTTGATTGACAAGCTCAGCGTCTTAGCCAGTGAGCCACCGCATCCCTTCTTGTATATCACATAATAAATAAAATCATATTTGTAAAAGGTCCTTCAACATTTCACAAATGAAAATAAGGGCAAGATTGTCATTTTAATGCCTTAATTTTTTGTGCTGAGAATCAGGGGCCTCAAATTTACTATTGTTTGTTACTGAAAGTTGCATGCCATGTAAGACAGCATTCATTTACTCTGCAGTCCCCTTAGTTCTGTTGAATACTATGCATTCTGGAGCAGGAAGAAAGTAATGTTCTAAAAGACGTTGTAATCTATTTGAAAAGTTACAGTGTTTAAAATAAATTCTACCTTCATGTAGAGTTCATACATAGCCCTCACACTGACATTTTACTATAAGCATCTTGAAACAGGAGTTGAACCTTGAGGAATTACCAATTTTAGAAAACTGGTATCAGGAAAAACAGAGATTATATACACATTTTGTATGAATCGGTTTTGTCCTTTATAAATCGTGTATTGAAGATCAATTGGAGTTAAATATCAGAAAATATGATGGTAAGAATAACTGGATGATAATGGAACCTTTGTTCATCTATGTAAAAATGAACGGCCTAAAATTGACTTAAATTGAAATACGTAGACTTATATACTACTTCACAATGCTTTACAGCCCTCTCTAAGCGGTTTATTGAGTCAGCATATTGCCCCCAACAATCTGGGTCTTCAATTATCTTGTTTAGAATTGCCTAATATATTTTCAGATCTTTTTAAAAAATGTATCCCAAATTCCATGAAAAAGGTAAATGTCCCCTGAAGATATTGTACTCTATCCTTCCTGACATAGAGAAAAGCAGTATTAACATGGAATATTTGGGGGGTGGGGGGTGGAGACAACTTTAAAAGTGCCAAATATTTAACCTTATTGCATACAAAATTCTTAAAATGAACTCCTTTTGTCTAATTGCTTCGTACAATTCTATGTAGGTTAGAATCCTTGCGTTCCACATACCATATAATATGGTACATTTCTTCAGCACTAAAATTAAAAGAACCAGAATGTTCTAGTTTCCCCACAACCTATCAATTAGTTTCTAGATGCAAATATCTAAAACAACAAAATATATTTTCTGAAATAGATTAGGAAAATTATTTCACTGTTAAGTTCTTAAAGAGAAAAACAGTAAAATTTGTAGTTAGAAATATCACACAACAGGCTACCTAAATCAGTTATAATAATTGTAAATTCCTAAAAGTTCTAGTTTATATTATGATTCTGTATTACGCTTTAGAAGTTGATTGATACACGAATACGGTCCACATATTATGGAAAGCTTTGAAATAGTTCAGTGTATTTGAATTCAGCCAACTATGTTCAAGAAACCATAAATACAACACATAATGTGTAAACCAAAGACCAAATGTAACATGTATCTGAGGATAGTCTAAGACCATGATGGTGAATCTGTGACACGCAGAGCCCTCTCTGTGGGCACGCGAGCCATCGCCCCAGCTCAGCTCCACAGCACATGCATACGCGCTTCCCGCCGGCCAGCTGGTTTTTGGGTCTCTGCCGTGCATGCTAAGGGGTAGGTGCATGTGGGAGATGCATGTGCATGTGTAGGGGGTGGGGTGCATGCGTGGGGTGAAGCGCATGTGTGGGGTTGCACACGCATGTGGGGGCCACCTGTGCATGTATGATGGGGCAGGATGCAAGCAGGGGTCAAGCATGCATGTGCAGTGGGAGGGGCATGCGGGTGTGTGTGTCACACACGCATTGTGTTATGGGTATGTGCGTGCAAGCCTTTTCGGGACTTAGTGCCGAAAAAATTAGCCATCACTGGTCTAGACCAGGGGTCTGCAAACTTGGCTCTTTTAAGACTTGTGGACTTCAACTCCCAGAGTTCCTCAGCCAGCTTGGTCTAGGGAAAAGGTGATAGGGCAAATCAACATAGAGGTAATATAAGGGGTTAAGCAATAGAGGAGGATAACTTGATTACTTTCGGAAGTATGAATGTTCTCAGATGAAGCAAGGATCTCCTACCAAACTCCATCTTAAAATGACTGAGACATTGCAGCCCAAGATGATTTTAGAAAATAAGATAATTCCTTAAGTCTGTCTCTGTCTCTCTCTTTTAGTATGCTTTCCTCCAAATAGCAATGATGCACCTAGCCTCAGGCAGAGATTTTACCCATCATATGCTATCTAATTCTTTTTTAATTGGAGATGCCAAGTAATGGGGAATTTCTGCAAGCAAAACGTATTCTCTATTAGTTGGTTATGGTGTTATTCCAAAGGGGGACATTTGGCAAATGTCTGGGTTTTTCAATTGCTTTAACGTCCTTAAATATCTTTTTCAGAACGGTTTCAATAACTTCATACTTGTCCTGAATGAAACCTTCTCCCCTTTTCTCAAAATATTTAAGAACTTTGACACACACTATCTGCACTACTTTGGGATCAACTAAGGATCTGATTGAGTTGGAGCTATTTATTTACAACTCAGTTATTTTTTTTCTTTAAAAGACAGTGGCTGTGAATTTCTTTGGCTGAACTGTTTTCCTATTAGTAAGAAATCTCATCTCACCCCAATCTTGGCTTCTGGCCTCAGGTCCACCATAACTTTCTTCCCCAACAGAAAGGCAGCATCTGGTCAACTTGTGTCTTCTTAAATCAGGGGTGTCAAACTCAATTTCATTGCGAGCAACATCACGGTTGTGTTTGACCTTGGGGGGGCGGGCAGGCTGGACGTGGCCAGGGTGGTGTGGCCAACTCGACATCACTCGTTTTGGGGATGCCTGAGGTGGTCAAGCACTCTGCCACTGAAAACAGGCTCCCGAGCTCTTTTTCAGGTGTGATACCCTCCTGCAACCCTCTTCCAGCGAAAACTGAGTTCAGGAGGGCCACACACAAGTTTGACACCCCTGTCTTAAATATTGTGCAGGTAATCCCCCACTTACAATCCTTTATTTAGTGACCATTTGAACTTACAGTGGCACTGAAAGAAGTGACTTATGACCATTTTTCCACAGCACTGGAATATTCCCATAGTCTCGTGATCAAAATTTGAACTTTGGAAACTGGCATGTATTTATGATCTTTGTGGTTTCCCAGGCTCAAGCGATCACCTTTTGTGATAAGCAAAGTCAATGGGGAAGCCAGATTCACTGAACAACCATGTTACTAACTTAAGAACTGCAGTGATTCACTTAACAAGAAAGGAAAGACGCAAAACTCACTCCAAAACTGTCTTGCTTAGCAATGGAAATTTTGGGCAAAACTGTTGACGTTAAGTCGAGGATTTCATCAATGCTGTTAACCAGTGGTGGGATTCAGCCAGTTCGCACCACTTCGGGAGAACCGGTTGTTAACTTTCTGAGCAGTTTGGCAAACTGGTTGTTGGAAGAAATCATTAGAGCAGAGAACCAATTGTTAAATTACTTGAATCCCACCACTGCTATTAACTAACAGAAGTTAACTTCCCCTTCCCCTTCTAGTTATTGTTGCAGTATACCGTCACAATCACACATATTTAGGAAAAGGTTCTGTTGCAACATAACTAAGATGCATTTTTTAAAATCTTTGCAAACCACAGGAGTCTTTTTTTGACAAAAGCAATAAAGCAATAAACTTTCTTTTAAACACTTCTCAAAGTATTTGATTTTTTACAACAAGTATATGAAATCAACAACTTCATACTGTGAGAAATGGAATTGTTCCTGTAAAGAATATAGCCTAAGTAACTCCATATTGTACTCTTACTATAACCTGAATTAACCTGAGCTATTTTAGCAGTGTAAACATTTAATAAGGGGAAGTTTGTATAATGCCTGGTCTGAGGAAACAAGCCATAAAAGGATGCTTGTGCCTGTTGAGCAGGACAGGGTGACCTAAGCAAAATCATATTCCATTTAATTGTTCAGTAAATGACATAAGGGGAAAGTATGATCTCTGGGGGACTTACCAGAGGAAGAAGATGGTGCTGAATAAGCCAGAAATGTTATGTAATGTGTGAAGAACAGTGACAGGTGGGGGCATTGTAACTGCCCTGATGATTGCCTGAAAATGTATTTAAGCCATGTATTTGGAGCTGTCAGACGTTCTCTCCCTTGCCGAGAAACCCTTTGCAAATTATATTTTGATATATATCTTTTTATATTTTGATATATTGAATTATATTTTGATATATATCTTTTTTGAATAAATCTGCTTTAACACTTGTTTATGGTTTCCGGTTTCCATTTTACTTCTCACACGTACAAATACATTGAATGAATAGGAGGAGGACAGCCACTCATTTTATGAATTCAAGGTAGATTTGAGAAAAGAATTTGAGGGTGAGTTACTCCATGGCTGAGGGCAGGATATTCACTGGATTCTATTCTTTGCGCTCTTGCTCATTTGGAGGAAAAAGAGTTATGCAATGACTGTCTAAAGTAGTTCTGTGCGTTTTGAGGTTGCCAGAAACAAAATCAATTATAGGTTGGTTTCAAACTGCACCACCAAGGTCAGTTTCATCCCTCAAACTGATTGGGGAATGAAAATATTGATAGTGTGGAAATACTTTAAGATTAATGTAATATTTACCATATTGCACCTTCCCTAAACATTATGTTAATGACATTGGAATATATCCCTGACACTCACAGACACACATGTTTATCAACAGGAATTAAGGGTATATGTTGCTCTGTTCGCTCAGAATAATCCCTTGACGGAAGGTCCAGTTCTGATTTCTTTTTGCTTAGCCTCAATCTACAGTGTTCCCTACTGGATTAAAATACTCTTTTAAAAGGGCCAAACTTGTTCCCTGTGCTACAGTAATTAACATAGTTACACAAGGCACAAATTGGACACAATGGCAATTTCTGATTACTTCTAAAATCACAACCACAAAAAAAATGAAGGTTCTTCCAAAGAATAAAAATTCAGCATGGCATATGTGAGAAAAGGCTTCCCAAATTGCCATACTTGAGCTGGGAAAACTAGAGGAGGCTTTGTTTGTTATCTTTAGGAGCATAAACTAAATTTTCAAATTTTCTAACCCCCTCTTCTCTTCTACTCAATCACATGATAGAAGAAGGTAAAAAAAAAATAAAAGGAAATGCCTTCCACTTGACAATTTACAAATATATGGCATTTTAAACCAGGATCTGATAGTCAAGTAAAAAAAATAGAATAGAATAGAATTCTTTATTGGCCAAGGGTGATTGGACGAGCAAAGTACATGCACAGAAGGGCAGCCGTATGTGAGGTAGGCGTATGCACGCATGCAAAGTGAGCGTGCGCGCGGCGAACTGGTGGTAAGCATATCTGAAACCTACCACCGATATACACCAATAGGAGAAGGTATTAGGAAAGATGAGAAGGATAATATCAATACAGCCTACTACATGGGTAAATATCTTTAGGCCTAAATCAGTACTATGGGAATTAGGTGTTCAGCAGAGTGATGGGTGGGGGAAGGGGGACTATCTTTGTGTCTAGTTATTTTGGCATACAATGCCCTATAGTGGTATCCAGAGGGGTTGAAGTCGAGACACTTTATGTCCAGGATGTGAGGGTCTGTAGATATTTTCTCGGCCCTCTTTTTGATTCATACACTGTACATATCCTCTGTTCTGTCCCCCTTCGCCTCCGTCTGAGCGATGGCTTAATTAGCCGGCACTATCAGCTCTGGCAGCAAAATAGTGAACGTTTGCCAAGTGTCTCTGCTATCTCCCTTGACGCCAATGAGTCAAACAGTACTTCAGCTCTTAGTTAAGCAGTTAATTTGCCTGCTACGAAGAGGCACAGCAGCTCTTGCTGCCTTTATATCCTGTGGGGTGTGGCTCCATGACTCAGCACTTCCTAGGCCTGCCCCACCCCTGCTTCTGTTGTTCCCACCTCTCCTGCCTATGGAACCTAGGGTCCAGCCAGGCCTGATTGCCATTATCTGGGTCTGGAGGCGTGGCCTGGGGGGGAACAAGTCAGGGGAAGGAGGCCTCGTTATCTCTTCCACCTGGCCTGCCTCTGGCTCCTGGAGCTGAGCCAAGGAAGCCAGTGCTCCCGAGGTAAGTCCTGACGGCCCTTCCCCCTCACTTTCCAAGTCACCTTCTGGCAGGAGGCCCAGCTCCAAGTCACTTTCTGGCAGGAGGCCCGGCTCGGAGGGTGCAGACACAACATCCTCAATGGAAGGCAGGCTGGTTGCAATTTTTTTTTAAAAAAAACTCTTTTTATGAGCACAATCAATGACAACTCCTAAACACAATTGGTACCAAAAATGATCGTTTAAAATAGTTTATTAAGAACACACAACAACAAAGAAAACATGTGTATTAGACTTAGAGAAAAGAACCGGACTTCAAGAGAATAAGGATAAATAAAGTAACAATAGTTAGCATAATCTAAAGTGAAGATCAATCTTTCCAGAAAATACTTTTGAAGGAAACCAGATGTTTGCCTTGAATACAAGGAAAGTAAAATCAAATCGTATCTACACACAGCATCCAGGCATCTGTATTCGTTGCTCGTTCCTGGAAGTTTTCACTACACAACTACGGGGTGGGTTTAAATTCTTTCCTTCTCCAGAGTCAATGGCCATTCCAGGGGGAGGTCTAAAAAACAAAAGGCCCAAACAAACTCGTCTCTTGCTACTTAACCTCAAGAAATATTTGCCTATTATAGCAGTAAGTTCCTGCATTGATCTTACTTGAAGTTAAAAGGATTAGTCTACAATTGTGGGCATGCTGATCTTGTAAAAATATTTAGCATTTGAACTACTTGAATTACTACAGGTTGTCTCTTACAATGCTTATTATGAGTCTTTCAAAACAAACTAGCACATTTGCTAAAACAAGGAAGTTTTAAAACTGTACATGGTAAATGCTTCTGCTCCAGCTTGTGCTAACAGGTCTGATAATTGCCATCACCATTTTAAAAAAATGACAATAACATGTTTAGAAGAAGATAAAATGTAGGGACAAAGAAATTTTGGAAACAACAAACAATCTAAGCCCCAGAGCTCACTGTAACAGCATTTCCAAAAAGGCATTAAGAGTTGTTAACCTAATTTTGCAAAGCTTCTTCTCCGCTAACATTGTACTACAAACTAGGGCATACAAAACCTTTGCCAGACCAATTCTCGAATACAGCTCATCTGCCTGGAAGCCACACTGTATGTTGGACATTAATACAATTGAGCAGGTCCAGAGGTATTTCATGAGAAGAGTACTCCATTCGTCTACTCACAATAGAATCCCTTATGCCACCAGGCTCGAAATTTTGGGCTTGGACAATCTGGAACTATGCTGCTTACGGTCTGACCTAAGCATAGTACACAAAATTGTCTGCTACAAGGTCTTGCCTTGTCAATGATTTCTTCAGCTTCAACCACAATAATACACAACCAAACAATCAATACTAACTCGATTGCATAAAATACGACTTCAGCAACAGAGTGGTCAATGCCTGGAATGCTCTACCTGACTCCATTGTTACATCCTCAAATCGCCACAGCTTCAATCTTAGACTGTCTACTGTGGACCTCACCCCATTCCTAAGTGCTCCGTAAAGGGGGCATACATAAGCACACCAGCGTGCCTACCATCCGAGTCCTACTGTCCCCATTTATTTGTACTCATTTCCTGTGTTCATGTCCATGTTTATACTTATACCTGTTATCTTGTACATGTTTGACAAACTAAATAAATAAAATAAACAAATAAACTTGACTGGGTAATACTGAGCACATTCCCTATTTTCAAAATTCCTTATTCTTTTACTGCTTTTCATTTTAGATGTATGAGTTGGTTTTTTTTTAAAGTATGTTTTGTCAAGTCTTATTAATGTGTTTTCTCTTCAGGCATATTCCCCTGTCTATTTTTCATGCTTCTGTTAAGATACATAATACAATTTATCTGCTTTTATGATATTTAATAGTTACTCATTTTTCCATGCCCACTGACCACTATAATCCTTTGTCCATTTCTATTAACCACATGTTTAAGCTCAGCAGTGATAGGAGAATCTCAGGATGCATATACAAACAATCTTGATTTTTGCAGTATCCCCACCCTGAAAAATTCTGCTGAAAGAGTAGAAAAAAATAGAGAAGTGAACTGATAGAGATTTCTAAATAACAATATGTGCATGCAAAT
The DNA here is from genome assembly GCF_028640845.1 of Ahaetulla prasina. Lineage (NCBI taxonomy): Eukaryota > Metazoa > Chordata > Lepidosauria > Squamata > Colubridae > Ahaetulla > Ahaetulla prasina. Next base: position 84,548,390 of record NC_080545.1, on the reverse strand, counting down.
TTGTGTAAGAAAAAAAAATATACAATTCCGTCACCTTTTTTTCTTTTCTTTTTGGGGATGATAGCAATTAAGCAAACTTAATGTTATCTTGTAAATACCAGAAGAGTTCTTTATTTTTGCTCAAATAAAAATGTCTTATATATACTAAATGTACTAAATGATCTGTGCTATTAATCAGTCAATCAGAATAGAGCTGGAAGGAATCTTGGAGATCTTCTAGTCCAACTCCCTACTAAAGCAGGAAACTCTATACATTTCAGACAAGTGGTTGTCCAGTCTCTTCTTGAAAAACCTCCAGTGATGAAGCATCCACAACTTCTGAAGGCAAGCTGTTCCACTGGTTATTTGTTCTCACAGTTAGGAAATTTCTCCTTAATCCCAGGTTGCTTCTCTCCTTGATTAGTTTCCTTCTATTGTTTCTTGTCTTCTGGTGCTTTGGAAAATAAGTTGACATGACCCCCTATTCTTTGTGGCAACCACTCAAATCCTGGAATACTGCTATCATATCACCTCTAGTCCTTCTTTTCTCTAGACTAGTCATATCCAGTTCCTGCAGCAGTTCTTCATATGTTTTAGTCTCCAGACCTTTAATCATTGTAGTTGCTCTTCTCTGCACTTTTCCCAAAGTCTCAACATCTTTTTTGTAGTGTTGTGATCAAAACTGAATGCAGTCTTGCTAAAGTTTTATAAAACAGTATAAAGCAGTACAGATAAATTAAGCGGTACTTAATTAAGAATATATATATTTCCATGATTCTCTCACCTTCCTCAAATTTATAGAGGTTGTATTCTCTAATATCACTCAAGCAAAGAATTTTCTGAAGAAAAATAAATCTGAAACTTACATAGGCCCACATATAAGGATGGAATACAGCTTGGTGGTATTGCTAAATGGAAATAAAATACATTCTATTGACAAAAGTTTGAAAAGGGAGAAGCAAGCTTATCCCATGATATACAGTGTAAAAATATTAAATTATTGTGTAAAGTTCTAAATTGTATGATGATACTGATAGCTGCAGTATATCTCATTTCATAAATGTTCATTATCTATCTATCTATCTATTACCTATTTTAATACCACTGACCTAGAATAGGAACAAATTTCTTCTCTACTTCTAACTAAGATCATTATAAGACAGACAATATAATTCTTAAGTTTCCAGTAGTTAAACAGATTGGGATATGACAGATTTTATGACTCTCGTATTAACAACATTTTCATGTGGCATCCATCATTATAAAAATGAGAGATTTCATTAACAGCAGCTTACTTCATAGAATTGGCAATCTGGTAATAGACTATTTGTTCCATTTTCATCAGTGTAGGGAAAGATGTCTCATTTGCGTAGAAATCTCCCCGTACATGCATTGTTTATCAAGTCATGGCAAGTTCTGTATAATGGCCAATTATGCCAATGGCCAAGATGAAAATACTTGATTAAAACCACTCCTTAGTTGTAAGCAGTATTTCCTGGTTAAGCTGAATATGTTTTGCGATAGTCGTGTTCCCATTACTCCAAGCCTCTTTTAACTCTAGGACTAAATAAAAGACCTAGCCAAAAATGGATATAAAAATGGGTTCGATTATTCCAAGTTCAGTTCTTCTATCTTGTACTGTAAAGATGTGCTAAATGTATAAAAATAGAAATACTTTTCATCAAATATGATAGTTAACACACAATCCAAAAGCTCAAGGACAGTGGCCAAAGATAGCCTTTAGATTGGATAAAGGACAGAGAAATAGGAAAATACACCTAATAGGAAAATACACTACTGTTTTATTGTTAGGTGTCTATAAATAATACATCTAATAGGAAAATATCCTAATAGAATAGTTTTTCTTACACATTATACTTTGGAATAATGATTCCCATTAAAGTTTCATTCCTACTTTATTTAAAATATGATCATTGAAAAAACTGTAGTATGTTCAAGTTTCCTTAGTGAAATATTTAACTAGAAATACTAAGAAACAATAAAGAATATTATGAAAAGTTAAATATTCAAAAATATTTGCTGGACAATAATGTTTTTATTATAATACTTAACTGTAAAAATTATTAGTAACTTATTCCCCTAGGTACAATTATCCCAGTATGTCAATTCATATATTGGGCTTTGTTGTCCAAAAATATCCAATGGCTTATTATTTATTTCACAGCACTGGCTGCTCTGGCCATCAATTTTATTGAGGTTATGCTGAAAAAGTACCGGTATAAACAGCAAGTGTTTTTGAGTTTGCAGGCAGTTATATAGTTTCTTTTCTAGGGATAGAAGAAAGATTATAATTATTCCTTTGGGCATACAATTCCCTTTTTGTGAATCAAGGTCTTTTGACCGGAAAATCTAATTCCATTCAATTGTATTTATTTGAAAAATTCTAGATCTCATGAACATGTGTTAGCATGTAATTTAGACCTCAGCTATGTAGAAAATAGTTATATTTTGAGTCATGAGACCCAGCGTGGCTAGTCAAGGTGTCATTTTAGGAATGGTGGGTCCAGTTCTAATCTACTCGCAGCTACAGAGGCGCACTGGGTGACTTTTGAGCCATCATTCTCTCAGCCCAACTACTTCCAAGGCGGTTGTTGTGGCAGAAACATAGCTGCTTATAAGAGTATCCAAATAAAAATGCTATACAAGGTAATCTTTATGTAATTTATATGAATAAGACACTGAGTTTTATTTTGAAATCTTTATAATTTCTGCAATAGCATTTAAAGCTATCTTGTATACTTTGGGACACCAGAACTCCTAAATCAATAGCGGCAAGAAAGGCGTGACTTTTCTCTGACATCCCCTTCTTATAATAAAAGAATGGATGATCTGGCTCTGAGTTCAAATATGCACATTTAACAGCAATATAGAAGAAATTATGGAAAAGATTATTAGAATGGAGCATTAGATATATGATCAAATCCCAATTTGCTGGGTTCTTACCTATAAAATTAGTATATATGAGATATAATCCAGTAGGTGGTGCTAGAATTTTTGCTGCCCTTGACATATTCTTGAAGTAAAAGAAATTTCAGACCACATGTTTTATAAATACAGGAGCCCTATAATTACGTTAATATTTCAGAATCCAGAATTATAAGGCCACACACAGTTCTAGAATTTGGGGAAAAGTTAAACATTATGTAGACTATTTCAAATTCCATTTTTTGAAGCAAATCCCAATTGTGCATTTTTGTATCAGTATAATTGTAGAAACACAATTTGGATTGAAAAATCCGAATGATTATTTAAATGGTTATTTGTTAGTGTGGTGTGTTGGTACAAATAAAAAACAATTTTGAAAAGAGTTACCAAGAAAGAAAGAAAAAAAGAGAGAAAGAAGGAAGGAAGGAAGGAAGGAAGGAAGGAAGGAAGGAAGGAAGGAAGGAAGGAAGGAAGGAAGGAAGGAAGGAAGATCTTAAATGAATGGTCTGTCTTCAAAATTCTAGCTCCTTCTCCAATATTCCATCTCAAAGGTCATGGTCAAGGTAAATATTGAATAATTTTGAAGCCGCTCATTGTATGAAATATAATCAAGCACATTTATGAGACATCATCAAACTGATTTAAAATACCAAAACAGAGGCAAAAATAACATTAGCTCATGTTAACATAAGAAGCTACCATTCCTATTAGCCAATATTATAACAGAGTAATAGAGTAACAGAGACTGTCAAGAGAAACAATTTTTCACAGTCTTTCTAGATATCAAAATTAGAAACTCTCACTAGTTTTATATGTACAACTTCCTGGAACTATGTAACAAATAGTACAGTACATCATATATTGTATCTTGCAAAGGAAGAATTCATGCCATTTTTTTTAGGCTTACATATTTGATTTGGATTTTTTTTTTTAAAAAAAGCCATTTTCTGAGGAAAAACACTTTCTAAAGTAGACAAATAAGAACGTATAAGGATTACATATAAGTTTGTGATGATGCACTTATATGATTTAAAATGTTATATCCACATATCAGCCTGATTGTGCTAATTATTGTTGGCTACAAAAAGATGAAATTTCAGAGGAATAGATTTTTAAATGAATTAAAATTTAAATGAATACATTGTTAAAAGAATAGCACAAGTTATTCTTCCTCTATTCACTGCTATACTGATCTTCAAACTATAGCTTTACTATTATTTTTTTGAGAGGCAGCCTTTAAAAAAAAGTCAGAGAAAACTCAGGCAATAAATATGCTGATGTGTTGCCAAAATACAAGATGTCAAATGAGGGTTATGGGAGGAAGCATTATACATGAGCCAGACTGACTTCCTGACATCAGTGGGAAACAAACAACTAGATTTGATTATAGCTTCTGATAATGGATCTGAAATTGGGTGTTTTATTTCATAGATTTTTTTTAAAAAAACATGTTTTTGAGAAATGTAATTTGTTTCTTTCATCATTTCCAATTACTCTTCTTAAAACACCATTTAAAAAAAAGATTCAGAATAAGAACATGGTGGGAATCTGAAGTTTAATTTCTTATAATTTTCAGTTTGAGAATTCATTGAAGAAACATTTCCATGAAATAGTTAGCATGCGCAATGAAGCCATTGCTGTATGAAGAAGCTGAACACAGAATATCAATAAGACCCTAGTAGTTATTGATTGTAACACATTCATAACCTTAATTGGAACATCTTAAATCCTGCTTCCTCCTCTATTCATCTTCATAATGTCTGTGAATTGTTCTTGAGCTTACTTTTTATTGATTTATTTTTATTCTGACTTTATAATTTTTATAAATAGCGCAAAGAAGGAATTTATACCTAGTACTTCTATCTCCTCCTATTTTCCCCAATATAAGAAACCTGTAAGGCAGGGGTATCAAACTGGTGGACCACGGGCCAGATGTGTCACACGCAGGCCACGTCCATCCCACCTCAGCGAATGGGAAAAATGTCACAAACGTCACGTGATGGCAAGGTGATGCCATGGGTTTGAAACCTGTGCTGTAAGGTGAGTTGGACTGAGAGAGAATGAATCTCATTGTTTCCTGATTTCTGGAGCCTTAAATATTAATCCAAACTCACTTATACAAGTAAGTTCTTTCATTTTACCTAATTTATCCAAGTGTACAAATTTTATGTAACTATTATTTATAATATGCAGACTACTTTGTAGGTATGGGGCATAAATAAAGGGAATTCTGACAAACCAAATGCATCTCTTAGAAAAAATAAATAGGGGAACCATTAAGCAGATTTGTCCTTTGACTGCACATTTCCCAGTTTCGCACTTAATTTTAATTTTGTAAGCATATTTTACGTGATTTCCTAAAAGTATATCTTGGCGGATAAGCATCAATTTGAAGTTGAAGCAATGGCAATGTTTAACCAAATATTCTTACACTGACTTAATTGAAATTCAGATTTTCTGTGGCACTATATGTCATAATACAAAGATAAAATATTTCAAGTACCTTTCAGAAACATAATGAAATCACCATGATGTGACAGCACACTGCAATATGCTGCTATTCAATTACTAAGAAATGTAAGATGGGTGAAATTTGAGATTTCTGCTCGCCATAAAAAATAGCGAAGTATGTGATCCACAGTAAGAATTATTTTAACCTTTAATAATGTTTTAACATTCTAATCAAAATTCAAGGGCATTCTCATCTCTTAACAACTGTAGACTTTGAAAATGCAGCAGGAAGCAAAGCCTCATCACAAACGCAACTATCCTCTGACCTGGGACACAATGGCTACATTTGTGGCATCCAGAATGATAATTATCGTATCCAGAGACAATGCATTTCAGCTGCCACATAGAAATTATTTCAAATAGTTCCCTCTATTAAGTCTTTCTATGAGTGTTCCCAGATGTGGACTTTATTGAGCAAAACGTGTACCCCACATTTTCTCATTGAATCTAATATCTTTTTTTTTTTTTTTGACAAAATCAATTAAGGAGGAAAAGATGAAAGCACTTTAAAAAAATGGAAAAATGGAAAAACACTTTTCCATTAAAAAAAAAAGTCTCCTAGAGCAGACCCATGTAAGTAGTATAAATGGAACTGACTATCTGTTTTTGTACGATTTGTACACAGAATACATACACAATGACATTGATATTGCAAACATATACTCTGCGCAATTAAATGAGGACTTTGCATCCATGGTGTAGGTCAGACTACAGCAAGAGTAGTGGGCGAGATGCAGGCAACAGTATGATGGAATGGGAATGGGAATGGGAATGGGAATGGGAATAGGATAGAATGGAATGGAATAAGAATAAGAAGAATAGAATAGAATAGAACAGAACAGAACAGAATAGAATAAAATAAGAATAGACTAGAATAACAATAAGAAAAGACTAAGAATAGAATAGAAGAATAGAATAGAATAACAATAAGAAAAGACTAAGAATAGAATAGAAGAAGAATAGAATAGAATAACAATAAGAAAAGAATTAGGATAGGATAGGATAGGATAGGATAGGATAGGATAGGATAGGATAGGATAGGATAGGATAGGAATTACTTTATTTGGCCGCGTATGATTAGACACAAAAGGAATTTGTTTCCAGTGCAGAAGCTGTCAGTATACAGTATGTGCAAAACAACATAGTAATAATAATCATAACAATGATATCAATAAGATGAGGTAGTAGAGAAGGATAATAATAATACAGCCATACCACTTGGGCAAATATACTTAGACATTAAGACTAAGTAAAGATCCTAATTTGCAGAGAACAGAGCAAACACCCTCGGATTAAAGAATACTCAGAATAGCATAAGGAAAATATTTCTGAGGGCTAGACATTAGACTGAATACAAAACTGAATGGTCAGTACAGAAGACATATGTAAGAATGGAAACCAGTGAACAGAACTAAAGGGGCGAAAAGATTTCGGAGTGCTAGATATTAAGAACAAAAGGCTTTTAAGAACAAATGTATCAGAAATCCTTCGGGAACTGTACAGGTTTTTATATTTTGACCCCTTGGGACAAGTCTTAAGTTTGTGAAAGAACATTGCCACATATACAGGCATACTTTGTGCTTTTGTCCCAAAGAGCAGAAAATACAGGCTATAACTAAAAATGAGAAACTGTTCATATTTTTTTTTAAAAAGAAGATAGTAAAATTATTGTTCATGCCTAGCGAAAATGGGCTGAAATGTGCTTGAGAAATTCACCCAGCACAAGAAATTTATCTCAATTATTCATATATTTGATGTTTTATTGTTTTTTTTATAGTATTGGATCATCTCCAACTGAATAGACAGGGTTTGGTATTTTTATACATACCATAACACCAAGACTAGGGAAAGCCTACAAGATGGGAAAGAAAGTTATTTTAATTATTTAGAGAAAACGTTAGTTGGTTTTCACATTAACTTAGCTACTTGGTGCAAAGTCAGGTGATACATCTAAAAAACAGAATTCCAGCATCACTTCTGTCTTAAGCAAGCCTTTATATTTGTCCTTCTTTACCTTTCCCTTGCATCTTGTTCAGTGGTGAAATCCAATTATTTTTACTACCGGTTCTGTGGGTGTGGCTTGGTGGGCGTGGTGTGGCTTTGTGGGCATGGTGTGGTGGGCGTGACAGGGGAAGGCTACTGCAAAATCTCCATTCCCACCCCACTCCAGGGGAAGGATACTGCAAAATCCCCATTCCCTCCCCACTGTAGGGCCAACCAGAGGTGATATTTTCCAGTTCTCCGAACTACTCAAAATTTCCGCTACTGGTTCTCCAGAACCTGTCAGAACCTGCTAGATTTCACCCCTGAACTTGTTCTGGGGAAAAATATCTATGCCATTTGTCTGTATTATTTCAGTTTAACTCTGCAGGGCCAGACACTAATGACTGAACAAATGTAACTTGAACCCTACTGGGTCATATTGTTGTTCCATCTAATAGTATTTTGTGTATTGAAAAATGGTTGGTTTGATGTCTCTGGAATACTCAAAGAAGACAGTCTCTTACTATAAAGGACAGATTACAATATCATGGATTCTGATGGTCATGAGGCTGTCTAATTTTAAAATAGGGTTGAGGAGCCTTTAGTTTTGACTGTCAGAAGCTACAAAAATCATGTTCTGTGGAGCAGGGGTCTCCAACCTTGGAAACTTTAAGACTTGTGTACTTCAACTCCCAGAGTTCTTCAGCCATCAAAGCTGGCTGAGGAACTCTGGGAGTTGAAGTCCACAAGTCTTAAAGTTGCCAAGGTTGGAGACTCCTGCTCTGGAGTATAATCTGTTGAGGCTGCATATTAGAAGGATCAGGACCATAACTAGTGGCAAACACAGAACAAAACATGAGTGGATTTAATTAATCTCCCTTGTAAAGGAAGCTAATCCATGTCTTTCACTATCTTTTATAGTAGAATATACCACAGGCCTGGTTTTTTTTTTTTTTACTAATCTACTAATTATTAGTAGATTAATAATTTACTAATTTACTAATTTACTAATCTACTAATTTACTAATAGTTCCCATCACCAATCTCTTTCCACTTACGACTGTATGACTATAACTTGTTGCTGGCAATCTTTATGATTTATATTGATATATTGATCATCAATTGTGTTGCAAATGTTGTACCTTGATGAACGTATCTTTTCTTTTATGTACACTGAGAGCATATGCACCCAGACAAATTCCTTATGTGTCCAATCACACTTGGCCAATAAAATTCTATTCTATTCTATTCTACTATGAATCAATATCTTTGTGCAAATCTTTACATCCATTCAGGTGATTTTTAAAAAGTTATCTAGAATATAAACAAAATAAGCCATGTAGATCCTACGAAATGTAGAGCCCTATATCTATAGATTAACTTTTGAAAATACACAAGCTTATTTTTTTAAAAAATCTGCATCACAGCATGGATGGACACATTAATAACAATTCTTGGTAGTTTCCTACTACAGTCTCCAGTATCCATGATGGAACTTAAATAATTCTGAAATATTTATGAATATATGAGACAAATAGTGTCTACAAGCATTAAGGGAAAAAGAGAATTCCCCAAAGTTGCCAGCTATTAAAACTGACCACAAAATCGATGAACAAATGGAAATCTTCAAAAACCGAAACAGTACCAAGAGAGTTTCATCTCAATACACACTTTGTTGATATCTGAAGACATTTAGTACAAATGGACTGTCATCAGAATGGAGTATGAAAATGATACAATGCAGATAAAATTCAGTTTCACATTAGATTTACAATCATTGTACCTCCTCTTGTTGGTGGTACAGATTAAACATTTTCTTAAGCGGATTTTCTTTGCTGGACTGGAACAAAGTTTGTTTGTTTCTTAGTGTAGATGCAGTTATATTTCATATGGTATTATTTTCAGTGGTGAAATCCAATTTTTTTTTACTACCAGTTCTGTGGGCGTGGCTTGGTGGGCGTGGCAGGGGAAGGATACTGCAAAATCTCCAGTCCTTCCCCACTCCTGGGGGAATGATATTGCAAAATCTCCATTCCCACCCCACTCGAGCCAGCCAGAGGTGATATTTGCCAGTTCTCCAAACTACTTAAAATTTCTGCTACCGGTTCTCCAGAACCTGTCAGAACCTGCTGGATTTCACCCCTGATTATTTTCCTTTATAACCATTTATGACATAGATCTCAATTAAAGTTCCTAAGTTTTTCCTTCAACAAATGTTCTGTGCATTTATTTATTACAATAAAAACAGATACCGAACACTGACATGCAGTAATGAAGAAAGTTAATCATTACCTCAGCTTAAAAAATTCTAATGTGTTTTTCAAGATACCTAGGATTTCTGCACTTTACAAGGAAGCTCTTGTATGTGTCTCAGTTAGATGTAGGGGGCTACCATTGTTACTTACAACAGTAATTGAGTCGAGAATTATGATTGTACACCATGTTGGTTGTTAAACTTGCCTGGTTTTACATGCTTTTTGGCAACAGTTATTAAGTGAACATGTTGGTTATAAAGTGAACCTCAGTCACTAAGCAAATGCCACGGTTGTGAAGAGAATCCATTTTAACCAATGAGTGGGTTTTTTGCCAGAAACTGTAAGTAAAAGCCAGTTTCTGGGGGGGGGGACCTGTTCATAAATCATGGTCACATGGTCATAGGATGCTGTAAACAGCCCCATGTTGAAGTGATGTCCCGGTGGCTGGAGGCCGTACGGGTCTGGATGGGGAGAAACAGGCTCCAACTCAACCCTTCTAAGACCGAGTGGCTGTGGATGCCAGCATCCCGGTACAGCTAGCTGATTCCATCGCTGACTGTTGGGGGCGAGTCATTGGCCTCCACGGAGAGGGTTCGCAATCTGGGCGTCCTCCTGGATGCACGGCTGTTGTTTGAAGATCATGTGACGGCCGTCGCCAGGGGAGCTTTTTATCAGGTTTGGGCTTTCCTCTGCACAGTCACTCATGCCCTTGTTACGTCCCGCCAAGACTACTGCAACGCTCTCTACATGGGGCTCCCCTTGAAGAGCACCCGGAAGCTCCAACTGGTCCAGAATGCGGCTGCGCAGGTGATAGAGGGAGCATCTCATAGCTCCCATGTGACACCTCTCCTGCGCAGTCTGCACTGGCTGCCGGTGGTCTTTCGGGTGCAATTAAAGGTGTTGGTTACCACCTTTAAAGCGCTCCATTGGAGAGGACCGGGTTACTTATGGGACCGCCTACTGCCACCGGTAGCCTCCCATCGACCTGTGCGCTCCCACAAGGAGGGCCTCCTCAGGGTGCCATCGGTTAAGCAATATCAGCTGGCGACCCCCAGGGGGAGGGCCTTCTCTGTGGGGGCTCCTGCCCTCTGGAACGAGCTGCTTCCGGGGCTTCGTCAACTCCCCGACCTCTGGACCTTCCGCCGCGAGCTGAAGACTCTTTTATTCCATCGCGCAGGGCTAGCCTAAATATAATTTTTAATGGCGATTTATTTATTTTAACTTTTAGGCCACAAATTGAATTAGTTTTTTAAATGGTTTTTTAACTTGTATTATATGTATTTTTATTGGCTGTTAACCGCCCTGAGTCCTTCGGGAGAAGGGCGGTATAAAAATCTAATAAATAGATAGATAGATAGATAGATAGATAGATAGATAGATAGATAGATAGATAGATAGATAGATAGATAGAGAGATAAATAAATAAATAAATAAATGTGTGCCAATTGCTGAGCACCCAAAATGCAATCACATGACCTCAGAGAGGCTCCCTGGACACCAGAACTTCAAATCAGAGTCATAAGTAGCCTTTTTTGGAGCTTGTCATAACTTTGAATGGTCTCTAAGTGACAGGTTGTAAGTTAAGGACTACCTGCACATATAAATAGTAGCTCTTTCCACGTGGGCTTCTAACTAAATTAGCTGAAGACAAGTGGAATTTGATAGTTGTCTGTCCCTTGGCTAACCGTGCCCTCTTGCAAAGAACTTACATGCAAACAACATGAATGTAGGCATTATGTTGAAACTGTTGGTTTTAGCCAAGTCTTTTTTGTGAAATCTAGATATATACGATTTGTATAAAGGCATCACTGTATACATTTGCACCCAAAATTCCTTTGCTTTTCATAACTCCAATAATATTTTCTTTCCCACATCAAGGCACTTGCTGACAAACCAGGTGAAAACAACCAAGCAGCAAGGTGGATAGACAGAGTTAGGGTGGCAATGAAAGCCAATGGAAGATTTAAAAGAAAAACTTAAGGAAGGATTGTCCTGGAGAAAATCTATGTGATCACTAGGGAGTCGAAAATGACTAGATGGCACTTAATTATCAATCATTAGAAGACAGTCACAAATACAGATAATCCTCATTTAGTGACTGCCTTTTTATGCGATCATTCAGTTATGATGATTAAAATAGTAACTCTGCAGCCACTGCTTGAAGTTAGAACCTTTGCAGGTCGGTAAAGCAAAGGAAACTGGAAGTAAGTTCTTAAGCACAGTCATGGTATCACTTAGTACTTCACTTAGTAACTAGTTGCCAGACCCGACTGTGGTCATTTAAAGAGGATTACTTCTATTTAATAAAATGTACTCCAAGGGATTCTCATTTTCTTCTACATCTATAAGGTTATAAATATTTTCAACCTTACAGATAAATGCTCCAACTTTATGCATTGTATCCACATAGCTATGAAGGTTTCAACCTTATATTAATCATCAAGATTTTTAGTTGTTATGAAACTAATTATAGTTGTTATGAAAATAATAATAATCATAATTGGTTGTGATAACTATCTATCTATCTATCTATCTATCATTAAAACTAATAGTGTGTCTGTTTCAGGTTGATATTTTCAGAATTTTCTCCTCCTCTTGGGTTTGTATAATATGTCATCTATTAGTTGCTCCACTTATCCTTCTTGATGGGGAGAAACATCTACTGGCTAAAAAAAAAATCCTATTTAAAGCAGCTCGTTGAAGTCATGAGAAATTTTCTGGATGATTAAAACTCTGCTTGCAAAATTGTTTTCCTTGGGCTAAATTCAACTTAGTGTCTATTTCCATTCCCTTTTTGTAGAAAGAACACAAACATATTAGGCCTCAAGGCTTTATCATAGAAAGTTCTCTAAATAAAGCTTTTTCTCTCTGTCTTTGTTTCATTCTCTATTACACGCATATTAACAAAATCCAGTTTTGCCAACTGCCTTGAGTGCATACAATTCAAGACAAATCAGATCAAAGATGATAATACAAATTGTAATAACGATTTAAGGAGTAGTGTTACCACCCCATTAAAAGCTGATGAAGCATTCAGCACCTTGTGTATTTTAGACTCTCCTTCTCTGTTTCAGTGCTAATATGATAATTTTGATAATTAAAATGTTAATATGCCGCAGAAAAGAGCTAACAAAAACAAAGCCATTTGGGGACTTCATCCAAAGTGGAAGGAATCGAAAGCTGGTTTGAGTGCAATGATAGCAATAATTTTAGAAACGGAAAATGAGAGCGGACTTTCAGCCTTGAAACTAATAGATCTCTTATTTCAGGTTTCAACCTTATATTAGGTTCAGCTGTGAATAATATTCTTTTCAGCTTAGTTCAATATATTTTCAACCAACTGAATAGTGACTGTAATAGTAGCAATGACACGGAAGACAAAAGTAGATGACTGATAAAAAGCTGACTCCAATTGCTGCTCTCTTGGAGTCCCATCAAACATGGTAGCTCTACTATAAGGTTACACAGTCTCTGAATGGTTTCCTTGCCCCACATGAAGGAGAGTTGAAAGAGATGTAAATATTCTACTTAAGTTTCAGAAATATATTGTCTTGGAGTGGCACTCATTTCCACCAGAATCAAGTGCTCAATGAGAAGTCATGGCAGCTGAGGAACAATCTCTTTCCAATTTGACTACTATCTTATTGGGGATGGTTAGACCTCAGCAACATTCTTATTTTGAACTAAGTTATATTCCTCTTTCACCAACTGACCCATTCGTACAGCTGTCGATACTTCCAGCACAGATTTCTAATCCTGCTCCCAACTCAACCAGCTCATTGCAATTTACAATATTCAATAGAACACAATACATATAATAAATTAAACAATATCAAACAATTGTAAATTTTGTATACTTATCATTAGGTAATAACTTGTTCAAAAACAAGGTAAATGCCATACATCAATTAAGATCAAAACAATATATATAAGTGTGTTGTATATATTTGTCGTAAATGTAAAAATAATAAAAGTAGTCTACAAACAAACAAACTTCAATATTATCATGAAATCTGCATAGATAATTGAATTAGCTTCTGTGGAGTAAGTTGTAAACATATTCCGTGTGGTAAGTAATAAATATCTGGGACACTTAAGATATTTGAGGGAAAGAAATTCCAATGTGTTAGGGCTTCCACCAAAAAGGCCCTACCTCTAATAGATGTAAATCCCTCTCTTTCCAGCTTAAACTTCTCATCCATTTCCTAGTCACTGGCTCTATTTGTGCAAAAATGTGTCTTCATTCCTTACAGCTAAAGGGTTCTGATGCTGAGACTCTGCTGTCAGAATTGAGCCTGAGGGAAAATTTCAGAGATCTTAAGATCATTTGAGGACTAATAATAATAATGTGAATGTGAGCATTGTAAAATTGTATGTTCTGTCAACTTGAGAGAATACAGCTTTAGTGCAAAGGCAAGCATTTTATAATATATTTTACTAGAAGCTTTTAAAGAAATGGTTTAAGAGTTTGGCGAATAATAATAATCTTCCCAGGATGGTGCCAGCACTCAAATTTTCCCTTACTTAAAAATATGCTTTTAGCAAGATGAATGTACCAGAATGCAATCAGAAATTATGACTCCATTTTTCTAAAGAAAATTATCAAGATCGAAGTAGCATTGCCACATTTTTCTTCTGTCTAGGCTCCTATTCTACATACTGAAGTACCTAAAATCTGCCTGTTGAAGTACAGAGCTAGATAAAGCTTTCTATTTATTACAGCTGTACGGCATGTATCCTGATCATTCTGATTAGCCAGAAAAAAATGAAGGGGAGAGACATAGTGTATGTTATAGATTCATCATGAAATTCAGTGATTTTCAGGTAATCGGAAAAACAAAGCATTTTTCTTCTCCTTTTTCTTCTCGCAGAAACCTTGAAATACAGGTTGTCCTTGACTTATGACCACAATTGAGCCCAAAATTTATGCTAGTAAGTGAGACACTTGTAAAGTGAGTTTTGCCCCATTTTAGAATAGAATAGAATAGAATTCTTTATTGGCCAAGTGTGATTGGACACACAAGGAATTTGTCTTGGTGCATATGCTCTCAGTGTACATAAAAGAAAAGATACCTTCATCAAGGTACAATACTTACAACACTTAATGATAGTCAGATTTAACAATGATACAACACTTAATGATAGTCATAGGCTACAAATAAGCAATCAGGAAACAATATCAGTATAAATCGTAAGGATACAAACTTTCTTGACACAGTTGTTAAGGGAATCGCTGCAGTTGTGAAATTACTAAGACAGTCGTTAAATGAATCTGGCTTCCTCATTGACTTTGCTTGCCAGAAGGTTACAAAAAGGGATCCCATGACCTCAGGACAAGGCAATCGTCATAAATACGAGTCAGTTGCCAACCGTCTGAATTTTGATCACATGAACCATGGGGATGCAGCCATGGGTTTAAGTGTGAAAAATGCTCATAAGTCACTTTTTTTCAGTGCCATTGTAACTTCGAACAGTCACTAAATAAACTGTTGTAAGTCAAGGACTACCGGTAAAACATACATTCATATCTCAGGGACTTGCAAGCTGTTCTATAATCCACTATACTCAACTACCATCTTTTCATGCGCCGATGGCATGAACAATGTTTCAGGGAAAGCAAGGAGTAATCAAGGGTAATCAGACAAAATAGGCAATGCTATGTCCTTCAAACAAATTGAGATATTTGTTTCTTCAGGTTGTTTTAGAGCAAGGGCGTCAAACTCACGTCATCACAGAAGAATCACATGACACATGACTTTTCCCCCCTTCGCTATACCAGGCCTGGGTATAGCCAGTGCATGATGCATCCAGCCAGTGGGCTGGGAGTTTGACAGCCCTGTTTTAGAACAACCATGACATAACCTCTACCTGTTGTTAAGAAAGCCATGTTTCCAGTGCTGGATATGCAACCCAGTGGTGGGTTTCAATTTTTTTTACTACCGATTCTGTGGGTTTGGCTTGGTGGGTATGGCATGGCTTGGTGGGCATGGCTTGGTGGGTGTGGCAGGGAAAGGATACCATAAAATCTCCATTCCCATCCCACTCCAGGGGAAGGTTACTGGAAAATCCCCATTTCCTCCCGATAAGCTGGGACTCAAGAAGCAGAGACTAGATGGGGGCGGGGCCAGTCAGAATTTTTACTACTGGTTCTCCAAACTACTCAAAATTTCCGCTACCGGTTCTCCAGAACTGGTCAGAACCTGCTGAAACCCACCTATGATGCAACCAATACTTCCAAAGATCTGTGCCAGGTATATAGGACATTTTCAAACCCTTCAGGAATAGAAACCTATAACCTATAGAAAGCTTCTTAAAAGCCTGGCTTATATGGGTTCCTAATCACTCGGAAATTTGTAAAAGAAATCATACCAGAATACGTTGCTTCTTTCCTTGATCAGTTTCCACCCATTGCTTCTTGTTCTACCCTCAGGTGCTTTGGAGAACAGCCCGACTCCCTCTTCTTTGTGGCAACCCCTGAGATATTGGAACACTGCTATCATGTCTCCCCTAGTCCTTCTTTTTATTAAACTAGACATACCCAGTTCCTGCAACCGTTCTTCATATGTTTTAGCCTCCAGTCCCCTAATCATCTTTGTTGCTCTTCTCTGCACTCTTTCTAGAGTCTCAACATCTTTTTTACATCGTGGGACCAAAACTGGATACAATATTCCAAGTGTGGCCTTACCAAGGCATTATAAAGTGGCACTAACACTTCACGTGATCTTGATTCTATTCCTCTGTTTATGCAGCCCAGAACTGTGTTGGCTTTTTTAACAGGTGCTGCACACTGCTGGCTCATATCTAAATGGTTATCCACTAGGACTCCAAGATCCCTCTCACAGGTACTACTATTGAGCAAGGTACCACATATACGGTACCTGTGCATTTTGGGTTTTTTTGCCTAAATGTAGAACCTTACTTTTTTCACTGTTGAATTTCATTTTGTTAGATAGCGCCCAATGTTCAAGTCTGTCAAGATCTTTCTGTAACTTGAGCCTATCTTCTGGAGTGTTGGCTATTCCTGCCAGCTTGGTGTCATCTGCAAATTTGATGAGTTCCCCATCTATCCCCTCGTCCAAGTCATTGATGAAGATGTTGAAGAGTACTGGGCCTAAAACAGAGCCTTGGGGTACTCCACTGCATACTTCCCTCCATGTGGATGTAGTTCCATTGAGGACTACACGTTGAGTGCGGTTGGTCAGCCAGTTACGAATCCATCTGGTGGTGGTGCTGTCTAACCCACATTTTTCTACTTTATCTAGTAGTAGGTTATGGTCTACTTTATCAAATGCTTTACTGAAGTCCAAGAACATTATATCGACAGCATTCCTCTGGTCTACTAATTTTGTCATTTTGTCAAAGAATGCAATAAGATTAGTCTGGCATGATCTGTTTTTGACAAACCCATGTTGGCTTTTGGTTATTACTTTGTTTGCTTCTAGGTGTTCGGTGATTCGTTGCTTGATTATCTTTTCCAGAATCTTCCCCGGTATTGAGGTCAGGCTGATAGGTCTGTAGTTTCCTGGATCTGTTTTTTTTTTCCTTTTTTGAAGATGGGAACTACATCAGCTGCATCAGATAAGAATTTACAAATGAAACTTCTTGTTTTTGCTTCCTTTCCTATGGTTTAACCTAGGGAGTTGAAGTCCACAAGTGTTAAAAGAGCCAAGTTTGCAGACCCCTGGGTTAACCAACACCTTGCTTTCTGTTTCTCAAACTTGGCACTAGATAATATTGATGACATAACTGGCATTCCTGGTCTGAGAAATTCTAGTTCTCAGATTAAACTTCCACACCAGTCTGTTCCCAGAAACCATCCCTGTTCTGAGGGGAAGTTTGGACCTGGCTGCCACATAATCTATAACAATGTGAACTAACCAATCTTAAGGTAACAAAGTCCTTTAAATAGGCAGCTGCATGTGCATTTTACTCTTTTGACATGGAATCAAACCAGTGTGAATATTTTTTCGTTCCAACTACAAAAAATACAAGTATAACAATGGGAGTTCTCTAATAATAGTGAAAGGGACCTCAACGCATTTCATTGGCTTGATCATGCTTTATCTGACATTCTGCAATAAAAATAAAACTCTAATGAAAGAAAGCTGTTCTCCTTTACTTAAAAAGCTGTTGCAAAGCCTCATGAGTTTTATCTGAATGAAGTAAAAAAACTATTTCCCATATATTGATTAAAAGTAGGTAAAGGTTCCCCTTGCACATATGTGGTAGTCGTTCCCGACTCTAGGGGGCGGTGCTCATCTCCGTTTCAAAGCCGAAGAGCCAGCGCTTTCCGAAGACGTCTCTGTGGTCATATGGCCGGCATGACTAAATGCCAAAGGCGCACAGAACGCAGTTACCTTCCCACCAAAGGTGATCCCTATTTTTCTACTTGCATTTTTTATGTGCTTTTGAACTGCTAGGTTGGCAGAAGCTGGGACAAGTAACGGGAGCTCACCTTGTTATGCGGCACT
This sequence comes from Ahaetulla prasina, assembly GCF_028640845.1. Classification (NCBI taxonomy): domain Eukaryota; kingdom Metazoa; phylum Chordata; class Lepidosauria; order Squamata; family Colubridae; genus Ahaetulla; species Ahaetulla prasina. Next base: position 84,530,245 of record NC_080545.1, on the reverse strand, counting down.
AGAGATTCGAACTGCTGAACTGCCGACTTTTCGATCGACAAGGTCAGCCACTGAGCCACAGCGTACCATATATTGATTAGGCATAGCCAAAAGTGAACATGCATAAAAATTAATAGTTGTTAGCATGCTTTCTATTATATTTCATTTCACAACCTGGTATCACTAAGATTTCTTCCTGGCATACCGCAACAGTCATATTGCTCAAAAGGTTTTGTGACCTCACATAGGATGGGCGAGGGGAGGGAAGGACTAAACAGAACACATTTAATTGGTTTGGGCACAGTGCTCCATCTTGCTTTGATATGATGAGAAGCTTTTCTCTTTTTTTAATCTAAAGCAGCTAGAAGACGTTAGAAATTTTCTCCTACTTTGTGGATTATCAAAATTCATTTTGCTTAATTCTGACTATGGCTTGTTTGAAAGAAGCTAATGTAGATCTATGGGCTATGAAACTGGTTTGCTTCAAGGAAATCGTACTTAAGATTAGTGGCTGATTAGGATCCACCTGCAGCCGGGGGGGGGGGGGGAATGAAGATAGAGCCCAAATGATAAGAAATTATGGTTAAGCATTATATGTGAATACTCCCTGAGATATATGATTTAGCAGTAAAAATTTATTATGATGTATGGATTTATTTATATAAATTGATAGGCCTATAACACAAGAGAACGATAGAAGATAATTTAGCTACATCTTAATAATCTAATCCGCAACACCACTGACGTTGTTGTATAGCTGAATGGTTCATCAGCTCATCACTACTCACATTAGCAAACATGATTCAGCTTCCTTCACAGTGAATGCATATAGGTGGTAGAATAATGCAAGTTAGCTTCCGTGGTTCCTTGAAGCTAGCCATACCATAAATCACGCGCTAATCCTTATTACTTTGCCTTTCTATTAAAATTCCCTTCGGGGGTCTGAATTTCTTACACAGGTAATTTTGGCCCACTACTCATTTTCCAATGAGTTATGTGCTGAAATATTTGTAACTGTCACTCTCGTGACAGGATATGAGCATTTAATTATAGACCATCTTTCCTCTTTACACTAAATGCCTTTATCAGCCAGCGGTGCTAAAGCTCAAATTTCTGCAAGACAGTAGAAGGGGGAAAAAAAGCTTCATAATGGTTTTTCACATGCATTATTTCAACAAGTAGCAAGATGTACAAACAAATGAAGGATAGGGTAGGGAAGGGAAGAGAAGAGAAGAAAAGCTTCATTCTCTTTTCAATTTAAAAATCAATTGCATGGTCATAAAAATGGAATACGATTAGCAAGCTTGCAGTCTGAAACTTTTTATGTCCTCATTGTTATGAGCAATGCTAATCTAAGAATCTCCTTCTCTGCATTTTCAGGGGTCCAGCCAAGTTCTTTGCAAACAGGTACTTTGAGAATAGACATTTTGAAGAATTTGGTGCAAAAAGAAATTTCTTGCGCCCGAAATGGGCCACTTGGTTTTGCACAGAGTGGAAAATAAGGATGAATTTGAAAGTATTTCTTGAGCAAACCATCCAAGAAATACTACATGAAACTGAAAGAATCTGGTAAGATTTACCATAAGGATGTTACACACAGCTATATAGAGAAAGTCACAACCTACTGATCAAGCACATTCATTAACATGCACAATGTTAATGAACATTTTGGAACATGCAAAATGTTCCAAGTGTCAAGGTTCCAAGTAACACCTCCAACGAAATCAAACTCCAAAGCTTGAAGTTCCTCAAAGCTAACTTTTATTAGAGATGTCATATTGACACATCTGGGAAAACCCCGAATCTGAGAGATTCCAGGTTTTCCACACCCAAAAGAAAGTTCAAGACCTTGCCCTTCACCCACATGCCCACCACACATCCAATCAGGTACCGTCCTGAACAGAAGATATCTCCTCAATATTCTCAGCAGAGCTTCAGGACACAATGGCCTTGCCTTTCTATAAAGAATTTTATTTTGACTACATATCTTCTTCACTCTGTACAATCTCCCCTCCCAGTTGCCCACAGTAGAATTTGTAGCAGGCCTGAAGCCTGAAGGCACAAAGGTAGAAAGATGGCTTTCAGGTCTGACACCAAGTTCAGTTCTTAGATCTGAAACACAGCTGCCAGTCATGTTAGTGTACATCAGGTCACATTAAATAGTATCTGATATAAGTATGCCAGTGTTGTGGCTCCAGCCCCACCCCCGGGCCTGGCCCCCTGCCAGAGAGTGACTCAGAGAGTGAGTGGGAAGGGCCATCAGGGCTCCAGGAGCCAGAGGCAGGCCAAGTGGAGGAAGTAACGAAGCCTCTGTCTCCTGTATCTCCCCCACCCAGGCAATGCTCCCAGACTCAGCTGTGGACAATCAGTCCTGGTTAGATCCCAGGTTTCATAGACAAGAGAGGTGGGAACAACAGAAGAAGGGGTGGAGCAGGCCTAGAAAGTGCTGAGTCACGGAGCCACACCCCACAGGGTATAAAAGCAGGAGGGGCTGCTCTACTACTTCGTGACGGACAAATCAAACTGACTGGAGAAAATTTGAGCTGAACTATTTGACGGAGCATTTGGCTTGGAGTGCTGTTGACATGCCGGCATCAAGAAAGATAAAATAAAACCTTGGCAGACGCCCGCTGGTTTGCTGCCAGAGCTGATAGCTGCCGTGGACTAAATTGCCGGCTAATTGAGTCATTTCACGTGCCTCCCGGACCGAGGTGAGGCGACAGAACAGCCAGGTACATCTGAACTCAATTGCCAAAAAGGAGAAGTCCCTACATAGAGTCGCTCTGGAGGAGGAAACGACATAGGCCAGACTCCTGAACTTGTTATCTACAAGTTCCCAAGTGATTCTTGTAAAATAGGTGATCAACAGTAAAGAAACAGCTGGGCCTATTCATGGAGTTTTTCTGGTTCCTTGCACCTAACAGAATGTCAGCAGGAGAAAACCAAACAGTATCTATGATGGTATAAGCAAAGATCTGTATGTTTTTGTGTGTACCTTGTACATTGTTGGTCCAACACTCATTCCTCTGCAATGTTGAAAAGACAACGAAACTCCAAACTTGACAATACTGGATTAGCAACATAGGTCCCTTTCCAGGGATGGGCTCCACTTACCTTTACTATTGGTTCGCAAGGGAGTGCATGCGCAGATCGTCCATGATGACGTCCAGGTGGGTGGGCGGAGCCTCCCACCGCCATTATTACCAGTTCACAAGAACCAGACAGAACCAGGAGCAACCCACCACTGTCCCTTTCCCTTTAGGAAATGGCTCTTTATCAAAGCAATGAGACATCGATCATTATTATTCTAGGTGATCAAAGTTTAAAGATGTGATTAAAAATTAATCATTTTTATAAATAATTTCCTATATGCATTGCAGTGTGGTTTTATTGTTCCTCTTTTTTCTTTGTGTTTTTGTACTAGGCTGCAAAAATCACCCAAACTACTAAATTGCAAAAAAGTGATACAGAAAACTTAAGCAGTTTGCTCTATCTAGAACACCTAGTTTTATCTCTCCCAAACTAATATTTATATATATTTCTTTCAGTTTTAGTGTTCCTTAAAATGATTATCTGTGACTTTATTTCTTTATAGAACTTTGATATTTTGTAGAAGCTCATATAAATTGTGCAAAGCAAAGAACACCAGGGATACCAGAAAAATTCTATGAAGAGCCAACAAAAGACATGTTCAAAATGTATTCTCATTTTAACACCGCTTTTTACTAACTAAATCCCTTTTATCCACTCAACATTTTTTAAAAAATCTGATTCTATCCTTAAACATCATCTGATAATGTAACTTCTAAATTAAAAAAAAAAACCATGGAGGTAAATAATTTTGTTTAGTGTCTTCCTCTGCATTAGAAGAACAAGAAGCTAAAGAAAACAAGATGAGTCCCGTAAAGGTAAAGGTAAAGGTTCCCCTCGCACATATGTGCTAGTGGTTCCCGACTCTAGGGGACGGTGCTCAACTCCGTTTCAAAGCCAAAGAGCCAGCACTGTCCAAAGATGTCTCCATGGTCATGTGGCCGGCATGACTAAATGCCAAAGGCGCATAGAACGCTGTTAATCTTCCCACCAAAGATGGTCTCTATTTTTCTACTTGCATTGTTTACGTGCTTTCGAACTGCTCGGTTGGCAGAAGCCGGGACAAGTAATGGGAGCTCAGCCCGTTATGCCCAATTTCCTCTACATATCCCAAACAATAGGTGGCTAGTGCTCTTTAGTTATTAATGACTTGACTGAGATTATTTTGTTACTATCAAGGCTAAAACCAAGAATGACACCTGGTGGTTCTTCCAAAATAACTTTCTTATTTCATGAAATATTGCCAAACTGAGCAATCTACTATCTGCATCTACAATTCACTCTGTGTCACTATTAAGGAAGAACTGTCTTCACCCTGAATCTCTCACACATCATATCTGGACTAAGTTGCCGCTTATTCTTCTGGAATGCACCTCTCCCCTCCCCTCCTTACTACATTCCATCACTATAAACTAATAAAGTACAAATACAGGAAAATGCATCAGTTCTAACATTGTCAGTAAGAAACATGAAAGTGTATCTGACGGTTACCAAAATGAAGAACAGGTAAAACCAGACCTGCTGTTGTGCCTCGTCCTCCCTCCTCTCCTCAGCTGGGCCCCTCCCATCTCCTGCCGGGCCTGCTATCAGTTTCAGAGTCTGATAATGAAGAGGAACGGCCTGGCATGCCTCCAGCCCCCAGCCCTGGCCCCATGCCTGGAGAGGATGTCAGGAATGAACAAACAAACCTCACTCACATGCAGCCATCAGAGGAAGTCAGCCACAGATTGGAATTGCCCGGGCCTGCTCCTTCTGACCCCTCCCTTTCTCAAACAGCAGAAGACAATCTAAAGTGGGAGGATCCTCGCTTCCAGAGATCTGAGAGGCGACGTCAGCAGAAGGAAGGGAGAGGCAGGCCTGGATAAGTGCTGAGTCATGGAGCCACACCCCATGGCCTATATAAAGGACCAGCTTGAGTCAAGCAACTTTGAATCAAGCAAAGTCTCATCTGGTTTGCTGAAGTCACACCTTGGATTCCTGCCTGCCCTGAGAAATCTGAAAGGAATTTGGCAAAGCTGCAGAGGCTTCGTGGCCACGCTTGATACAGACTTCCCAGACCCGGTTGTCGGAGGGGGAGGGGGACACGACACCTGCCTGCTCAAAATAAGAAGCTAAGCAGTCCATATTGTAGGGTGAGAAGGAAAATTCACCCCAACATGGTTTGGATATTGTTTCTACAGTATATACCTGTGATGGCGAACCTATGGCAGGTGTGCCCAAAGTGGCATGCAGAGCCATGTTGCCTGGCACATGCAGTGTCACCCGTTCCTCTTCCAGGTTTCTGGTGCGTATGCGCTCATGATGATCAGCTGGCCTTTTTGCATGCAACAGTGCCAGAACCTAGAAGAGCTGGTCTTCCATTTTCCTGTGTGAGCATGCGCACTAGCCAGGTGATCGTAGTGTGCGCATGCATGCCAGAAACACAGAAGAGTAGCTGGCTCGAACCAGAAGTTCAACAGCTGAAACCAGAAGTTAATTTCCGGATACGCACATGCACCCTGGGCAGCTCCTCTTCCAGGTTGCAGCCCAGGTGCATGCGCTCACTTTTCAGCACTCTGTGCCAAAAAGGTTCGTTATCACTGGTATATACAGTCCTTCAATGCACAATTCTGAATTCTTTGGCTCGGGCTCTCTATTTTCAGTAAATATTACTCATCTATGGTTCTTGGAGGTCTCATGAGCTTGCTGGCGGCTCATTTTTGCTTGCCAGGTAAAGCGTGACATTTTTCGAGCTTCTGACAACAATTTTATCAAGAGCTCAAAGTTTAGTTCTCTTTCCCATCTCGTAGCTGAAAAACGGAGTGTATATGAAAAACGAAGCAAGATATGAAACTCTTGAGATTTAATAGGCCTGCTGGGACTAAGGAAAACAGTTTATTAAGGAAGGAAGAATAAATTTCATTTCGACATTGATGATGTCAGAAACCAAGTCAGAAAAAGATATTTTTTGACAATGTCAACACAAAAGAGATTGTTTTTGGTGCTATTAAAATTACAAAACATTTATAGTTGATAATAAGATGATATGGGGGCTAAATTGAATGATGGATAAGGGAACTAGGTATGTTTAGCCCAACAAAAGAAGACTAAGAGAAGACATGACAACAGAGTCTTCCAACATTTGATGGGCTGCCAGAGGGAAGAAGGTGTTGATTTATTCTCCCATAGCACCTGAGGGCAGGACTAGAAACAATGGGTTGAAGCTCATCAGAGGCCGATCCGACCTGGAAATAAGGAGGAATTTCCCAACAATGAAAAAGATTAATCCATGGATTGCCTCCTGAAATTGTTGTGCTTCAACTCTGGAGGTTTTCAAGAAAAGATTGGACATTGTTTCATCTGGGATGATATAAGGACTCCTACCTTGAACATGGGGTTGGACTAAAAGACCTCTAGAATTTCTTCTAGCCCTACGATCCTATGAACCTATCACAATATCTGCTTCTCCAAGAAAAACCCACCAATAACGCTGAACTATGAACAAGATCTCCTTTAAAAGGAATTCTACATTTTGACCTGAGTATTTGGCACTTTGGAGGAAAAAGCTAAAACCTTTCTAGTTTTATTAGCTGCAAAATCCCAAAGTCTTATATTGCACAACACATCTAGTATAATATGTACACCATATAATATGTACACCGGGAGCATATGCACCAAGACAAATTCCTTGTGTGTCCAATCACACTTGGCCAATAAAAAATTCTATTCTATTCTATTCTAATATTGACTGAGACCTATACTGCTGCAGCAACTCTTGGAGATACCAAAGATTTTTGTAATCAGAAAGTTGTTTTTTGTGGAATTTATCCCCAGATAATTAAACTGCATTTATGCTAAGCCTAATAAATTGGGCGTTATGTTATCTACTGCTGCTTGCTGGTTAAGCTCTCAATTTAGAACTTAATAGAATGTGATCTTAATACTTGCTTTCCGTATTTTCAATTATTCAACAGTGCTTTGTACCTGAAATTAGTTTGCAATCTCGGATTTTTTTGCTCCCAAACAAACTACACAAGATGCGCTGTCCTTGCTCTAAATACACTCTGTGGCACAGTATAATGAATGGTACATGTTTTCTGTTTGGTTGGTTACTTGAAGCACATCTCGATAGGATATGGCTGAACAACAGCAAATAGCCAGACACCAATATATAAGGGTTTTCAGAGGAATGTTTTAACCTGGTCCAACCTTCAGCAAACCATCATTACTAATGGTCTGCAGGGGTGTCAAACTCAAGGCCCGCAGGCTTGATCCAGTCCATGGGCTGCTTACATCTGCCCATGGGGCCATCCTGGAATCAGCGAAGGACCGGCCTGTGGTGTCTCTGCCAGTGAAAACAGAGCTCGGGGGGTCGTACGTGGTCTCTCCCTGGTCTCACCTACCTCCAATGGAAACAACGGAGGTCTGCCCAGGCCACCACAGGTGCCCCTGATATGAATGATGTCGAGCTGGCCACTCCTACCCTGGCCATACCCACCTGCCCCCCCCCCCGAGGTCAAACACAACCCTTGATGAAATCGAGTTTGACACCCCTGATCTAATGTGTTCAACAAAAGCTGGACAACTATCCATTAGGGTTGGTGACCAGAAGATTGGTTCCATGGACTTTTAAAAACTCTACAATTCTAGAAATAGCCTGCATTAAATGGGAGCAATATTTTATTTATTTTATTTTATTTATTTATTTGTCAATCAAAGATAACAGGTAAAAGTACAAACATAAAAGTAAAAACATGAAAAGAGCAAGTAAAAAAGGAATATTAGGACAGGGAGAGTAGGCATGTGGGTGCACTTATGCACGCCCCCTTACAGACCTTTTAGGAATGGGGTGAGGTCAACAGTAGACAGTTTAAGCTTTAAAGTTTTGGGGGTTTGGGGAAGAAACTACAAAGTCAGATAGTTAATTCTACGCATTGACCACTCTGTTGCTGAAGTCGTATTTTCTGCAATCAAGTCTGGAGCGGTTTACCTTGAGTTTGTATCTATTATTTGCTCGTGTATTGTTGTGGTTGAAGCTGAAGTAGTCATTGACAGGTAGGACATTGTGGTAGATAATTTTATGTACTATGCTTAGGTCAGATTGAAGTCTGCATAGTTCTAAGTTGTCTAAGCCCAAAATTTGGAGTCCGGTGGTATAAGGTATTTTATTGCAAGCAGAGGAGTGGAGGACTCTCCTTGTGAAATATCTCTGGACTCTCTCGATTGTATTTATGTCCAATATGCAGTGCGGGTTCCAGACAGATGAGCTGTATTTAAGGATTGCCGCTAGCTCAGTATCATCTCCTCTTAATTAACAGCAATTTTAAGTCTTTACCAATCCTGGGGACTGAATTTGGAGCCATGTGCAGGCCAATCACATCCCCTACCACCAAAGTATGAACATGTGAACACTAGAAGCCTATAAGGAACCATGATGGGAAAGGAGAAGCACCACAGGTTGCAGAGGGTTTTGTGTGCTAACCAGCAGGTTTGCTGACTGGTAACATCCCTTCGCCATTGGCTGAAATTGAAAACTCAGAGATGTATTAAAATAAAAAGTGACGAGGACTAGACGCCGCTATTCTAAGCACAGATGTGGACCAGTATTTGTGCCCAAGGTTTACTTTACAGTCAGCTATTTATCGAGTGAAAACAAGTATTTTAACTACTACCCATGATCCAGTAGCACATTAGTATAAATAGCACTCTTTAACCATAAACTCTAATTATCTACAGCAAAAGTTATAACTATAGCAGTCGCAATAGCTGTGCTGACTCAATTCATGCAAGGGGCCTTGAACTCTGACGGGAAAAAAAAACGCTTGAACTGACAGGGGGCAAATTGCTTGATTTCATTTACAGCAAAGCAGTAATAAGAGCTACCTATTGCTTGGCAAAGGGCTAGCAGCCAACTCACTATTACAGGCATGCTCTGGCATTCTGCCAGGACAGTGGTTAAACAAGCAAGCCAAAAGATGGGTTCAGGCTAGCTGGAAATCCAATCTCATTATCTTAAAAGGCAGAGGAGTTTTGAGAGACTGGGACAAAGAAAAGGGAAAAAAAAAGATTATGATTGGGATCTTGTATTCATTATTTATATTTTCAGAAATATACGCTCCAGAGCAGAGGTTGGCTGAAATTAAACTGTGTGCAAAATTCCTATTTTATCTGGCTTTATGCAAAATGAAAACCAATACTAATGACATACATCTGATCTGGATTGAAAGTTGTACACAACTGCTATCCACGTCTCTATTCAACTATAATCAGTCCTATATCTACATTCAGAGAAGAAGCTAGGACAGGGTTTATTAATAAATGATAACTTGTGGAATCTGTGGTCTGATCCACACATAAAGCAACTAATTTGGGTTCACACATGACACTAATAAAAAAATCAAAGCCACCATCTTGTGACTGAATGTGATGATGTGGGAACGAGGCCATTATCATCTTTTCTACAGAATCTTTTCTACAACAAATACCAACGTTATCAGTACCGTGACCGATGCATGGGATAAAATGGGATAAAAATTAGGCCTGTGCAGTTACCTGGATTCAAAAGGAAAAAGGTGAGTTGGGACATGCGTGGGCATGTAGGCATGTAGGCTGCACCTAATGAGAAGTCTTTAAAGACATTTTACTTAAGGAGATGCCAACAGATATATTGTATTCTGTATGCCCAATCAAACTTTAAATCACTATTCTCCCTTCAAATCAGGATCATTGCACCATCCCAAAAAAATATTAGCAAGGTTCCACATTTTTTTATCAATATCAATTTTTATTCCTTTCCTAAGGTTATTTAAGTGTGTTTCAAGGAAGGAAGGAAGGAAGGAAGGAAGGAAGGAAGGAAGGAAGGAAGGAAGGAAGGAAGGAAGGAAGGAAGGACTAAATACCATATAAGATATGTCATCATTTACTATATTCAGAATAGACTGCTCGTTTACAGAAGGTAGCGAGGGTTTACTGGCCTACCCTGAAGACAAAAATACTTACAGCTTCTGAAAAAGAGAGAGAGAGAAAGAGAAGCAAACATGAAACAATAAAAAAAATGTTATCGTATCATTTAACTTCCTTACATCATGTCTCCTGAAAAAGTGCCTTTAGCAATCCTTAAAAAAAAAATCCCCTCGATTTGTAATAATGTGTCATATTCTTAGCTTCCTTTTGGTGCTCTTGTGTCATCAATACAATCTATTTTAAGAATTATTCAAGCTATAGATTATGATTATTATTAATAATACAGTTTTCATAGACAGCATTACACCTCCTCAAAATTTCATTATGTTAATTGCAGTCTTCCTACATCATGTTGGAGAGATGTAACTGAACTGGTTCATATTGCCATCTCTGTTTAACTCATTTTACATGAACATTTTTGTGAACATTGGAAATATATAATTTTTGGTTGTTAATTCCAATGTGGCCTTTATTGAGCATATTTTGCAAAACTTACACAGTGGGGAAAAATGTCAATATACAGGTAATCCTCGACTTAAGACCACAATTATTACCAAAATTTATGTTGGTAAGCAAAACAGTTGTTAAGTGAGTTTCAAGGGCCTGAATTTTGATCATGTGACCATGGGGAGGCTGCAACAGTCATAAGTGTGAAAAACAGTCACAAGTCAGTTTTTTCAGTGCTGTTGTTGCTTCGAACAGTCAGTAAATGAACTGTTGTAAGTTGAGGACTACCTATATTGGAAAACTAAAGTACAATTTAGTATTTTTTTAAAGTATAGGAAATAACGTTGGCTGATGGAAACATGAATCCAAAAGCAAAAAGTCTTTCAACTAAGCATTGTTTCTTCACACTTGTTTTTTGTATTTCATAGATAATTCCCGCATGCCCAAATGCTGTTTTGGATGTCCCATATAGGGCTTTAAAATTTAGCATCTCGCCTCGGTATTAAAAATATATCTGTATATATTTTCAAATTACCCTTTTAAAAAGTATTTATCTCTGTGCCATTCTTTCATTGCTGTTTATTTTGTACCTATGCTGGGAATGATTATGCTACAATCTGGGTCTCAAGGTGACATCTATAATTTAGGAGTATATATTCTCATTTCCAGTTTTGCACAAACTCAAACACAGCTATTAATATCAAGGGCATTCTCCCTTTTATTTCATTTCTGCTTTGCCCTGATTTAACAAAAGGAATACACAGAACTGAAAGCCTTATATTAAACACAGTGGAGAAAATGTTTCCTTGTGACTCGTCCTTGGGAGATATCTTTCCTGGAAATGCATCAGAAGAATTCCAAATGTTTCCCCCCCCCCCATCAAAAGTCCTGTGTAGAATTGAGTGATGGTAGAAGTGAGGGCCAGAAGCTTAATTTATCATTTGCAATGAAGAAACAGGCCATGTGGCTTTCATGTGGAAGGAGGAACTTCTTTAGCATAACAGAGAATATACAATGTTAAAGGCACTGAAGCCGTAAGACTTAAATTTTCCAAACCCTGAAAATACAATATCTAGCTGGAATTTAAAAAGAAAGATAAAGCAATGGATCACTCTAGGTTAATGTTCTACCAGTAGAACATGCTTGCATGCAAAAGTCTCTGGATTTAATTCTGGTATGTCCCGTATGAAACAGTAGCTAGTGGAAGCAACAAACATAACACTGAGATAACAATTGATATCCATTAAAAAATAATCTCAAAATATTGGCTGATGGTGCTAGAGCCAGTTTTTATAAGGGATTAAATCACAGTTTTATGTGTTCAACCATCAGTGCAAAAAGGAATTACTGTACACGTAGTCCTCGACTTACAGCAGTTCACTTAGTGACTGACTGAAAAAGTGAGTTATGACCATTTTTCACAATTACAACTTTTGCAGCATCCCCATGGTCATGAGATCAAAATTCACATGTTTGGCAACTGGTTCATATTTATGAACCATATTTATGACGGTTGCTGCGTCCCATGGCCCTATGATCACCTTTTTATGACTTTCCGCCCAGCAAACTCAATGGGGAAAGCCAGATTCACTTAACAATCAGCTTATTAACTTAACAACTGCAGTGATTCACTTAAGAAGTCTGACAAGAAAGGTCATAAAATGGGACAAAGCTTACTTCACAAATATCTCACTTAACAGCATAAATTTTGGGTTCAATTATGCTCGTAAGTCGAGGACTACCTGTAATCACATGGAATTGCATTGCTGCCTAATTATAAGTAATGACAAATGAAAATAGAGGGAATTAAGATTAGACAATATGAGTACAAAGTTAGAGCTTTTGCAGATGATGTAGTGGTTACTTTAACAAATCCTATAAATTCAAGTAGATTTTTGTTGGAAGTAATTGATAAATATGGAAAGGTATCAGGATTTAAAATAAATCAGAATAAAACAAAAGTGATAATTAAAAATATGTCTATACAACAGAAACAAAAACTAGAGGAAATGACAGGATTTGAGGTGGTAAAAAAGGTTAAATACTTAGGGGTTTATATTAGCTCATCGAACAAGAAACTTTATAAGAATAATTATGACTTGCTATGGCAAAAAGTTCAGAATGATATGAGTGTCTGGAAAAAATTGCAGTTATCGCTATTGGGAAGGATTGCGGCTATTAAAATGAATGTGTTACCTAGATTTTTGTTTCGTTCCAGATGATACCAATAATTTAAAAGGATAAAAATTTGGAAGATTGGCAGATTGGGATTAATAAATTTATATGGCAGGGTAAAAAGGCGAGGGTTAAAATGAAAATAATACAGGACTCACGGGAAAGAGGTGGTTTAAGAATGCCTAACTTTAAACTATATTATGAAGCAGTAACCCTTTCAGTAATAAGTGACTGGTTTAACTTAACAGAGGAAAGAATTTTGAATATAGAAGGTTATGACTTGTTATATGGATGGCATGCGATTTATTTTATGAAAAAAGTGGATAGGGCTTTTAAGAATCATGTGTTGAGAAGTGCTCTTTATGGTCTGGAAAAATATTCCTATAAATTAGATTACAAGATTCCTATATGGGCGAGCCCTAGACATGCAATAGAGAATATAAATATAGAACAGAAACAGGAAATGATTACTTATAAAGAACTTTTGTATGCTGAAGGAGGTAGATTGCAATTAAAATCATTACAGGTATTAAATGAAGAAGGGAGGAATTATACTTGGTTTCAATATGGGCAAATAAGTGCTAGATGGAAAGAAGATCAAAAAATTGGTATAATGCAAAGGGAGGAAAATTTAATAAAGCAAATTAGAAATCAGACCCAGGAGCATATAAAGAGATTGTATAATGTGTTGCTTGAAATAGATTCGGAAAAGGATTTGGTAAAGGATTGTATGATAAAATGGGCACAGAATATTCAGGAACCAATAATGTTGGAAACATGGGAGAAAATCTGGGTTAGAAATGTTAAGTTTACACAAGCACAGAATTTAAGGAAAATTTTTATAAGATGTTTTATAGATGGCACTTAGATCCCAAAAAATTATCATGTATGTATCCTAATATCCAAGCGAAATGTTGGAGGTGTGATTGTGATGATGCTACATATTTTCATATTTGGTGGACTTGCAAGAAAATTAAGGTCTTTTGGATAAGAATTTGGTGGATTATTCAAAATGTACTGAAGAAGAAGATAAAGTTCCTGCCACAATTTTTCCTTTTGGGAATTATAACGGATTGTACAGGGATTGAGACTAAATTGATTCTGAATTTAATAACAGCAGCAAGACTGTTGATTGGACAATACTGGAAGAAAGAAGAGATACCTACAATAGAAGAATGGATATTGAAAGTTATTAATTTGGCTGAGATGGCTAAAATCTCAGCTTTTTAAAAGACAATACGAGGAAAGATATTTAATTGAATGGAAAAATGGATTGATTATCTACAAATCAGATATCAGATTAAGAAATATCAGATTGCCTTTGAATAATTAGAAAGTTATTTTATGTAATGGGGAGGGGGTTGGGAGATGAAAAGCTTTGGATGTGGTTAATTGGATTGGAAGGGAAAATTTTATTCTATGTTTGGTTTATGTATAACAATACCTTGTGATTGACCCGGGAAGCCGGGGGGGGGGGAAGGGAGGGGGGAAGGGGGTTTTTTGGGAGGGAGGGGGAAAAAAAGGGGGGGAAATGTCTTTGGTTTTTTTTAAAACTCTTTCAATAAAAAAAAAAAGTAATGACAGAAAGCAATGAAACAATACATAATTGGCACTCAAAAGAGAGATCTACCACTGAAAGTCTCCATAGTATTGAGGATTGTAAAGGATTCCACAGGGGGTTTTACGTTGACAAGTCAGAACTTTGTACTAATGAAATTACTTAGAGGCAAAAGACTAAGACTGAAATGTGGGTCAGAACAGAGTACTAATCAGAATAGTCCAGATAAACTATGGTATTGTTTCCTGGGTGTGAAAAGACTTCCACTTTTCAGAACAGTGTGTGTTAAGGCAACCTGCCGAGCAAGGGCAAAAAAATCTGTTTTCTTTGCTGGATTATCTGATGGAATAGAATGGTACAAAAGCAGCAGAAGGCTGCAACTGCAACACTTAGTTGACCTATTTGATCTCTCATGGTTTGGTGGACCTGCAAAAATTCTTCTGTTGGCATTAGTGACTGAAACAAGGCACCGCATCCCAAAGGGTTTTGACCTAAGCATAGTACATAAAATCATCTACCACAATGTCCTACCTGTCAATGACTACTTCAGCTTCAACCACAACAATACACGAGCACACAATAGTTACAAACTCAAGGTAAACCACTCCAAACTCGATTGCAGAAAATATGACTTCAGTAACAGAGTGGTCAATGCCTGGAATGCACTACCTGTTTCTGTAGTTTCTTCCCCAAACCCCCAAAACTTTAACCTAAGACTGTCTACTGTTGACCTCACCCCATTCCTAAGAGGTCTGTAAGGGGTGTGCATAAGTGCACCTGCGTGCCTACCGTCCCTGTCCTAATATTCCTTTTTACTTACTCTTTTCATGTATCCAAATCATGTTTATACTTTTACCTGTTATCTTATATATGATTGACATAAATAAATAAATAAAAAAATAAATAAATAAATAAATAAATAAATAAATAAATAAATAAATTATAGTTAAACCGAGGAACACTGACAGTGGTGGGATTCAGCCAGTTTGCACCACTTCGGGAGAACCGGTTGTTAATTTACTGGACAGTTTGGTGAACTGGTTGTTGGAAGAAATCATTAGGGTAGAGAACCGGTTGTTAAATTACTTGAATCCCACCACTGAACATTGACATCCCCTAAACTCTGCTGAAGATGTTACCTAGCCTGGTAACGGAACGTTCGGAAACCAACCCACAAGCTCAGAGAACGAACCTCCACCCTCATCTTACACCCGAGCCACGTATATTTGCCACCATCGCTCAGGATCAGAATTAATAGAAGCACTCATGGTAGAACAAAAATGGTCCACGTGGCAATGTTGCTTCAGTAACAATCCGATCGCTACTCTAACACAGCCCTCAGCGCTGATTCACTTCCTTGTTCAGCCACTGCAAACTACAAATTTAAAGAGGCTCTGAGTTTTTTGGTTTGGTTTTTTTTTGAAATATGACCAATTATTTGTAATTTAAATTAATAATTTGAAGAGCCAACTCAAACAAGCCTCTCTAGCTGACTGAGTTGAAAAAAACTGAGGCTTGGCTGGGAGGAGGAGGCGTGGCCAAAGATTTTCCAACTCAGTCTCTGGCCAATCAGATGAATTGAAGTCCGTGCTTGGACTCTCCAAGCAGCACACAAGAGAATTAATAGAAGCACTCATGATAGAACCAATCCGGGATTCAAGACCATGTTCTCTACCAACATCAAGGATCCAGATGTTACTGAGCAAAATACTATCAACACAACTCCAAATCAGGATGTTCATAACTTCAAGCATAACTTCAGATCAAAGCTAGAAGGGTATAAAGTCAGACTATTGTCAGAATTTGTTCCAGTGCCTTACCATTCTCATATATGGCTTTTTATGTATATCCAATCTGCATAGCATCATAATCGCCAAGATCTCTCAATGGTTTATAATGACAATATATGATAACAGTATATAATAATTCCAGAAATTAAAGCACGTTCCATAATACCGTTTGTTCATTTTTGATGCTTACTCTTGTCATCATTTCAAATCTTTACCAAATAAAGAATCATTTTATACTTTTATTTTGAACCATCAAAAGACAATATTTACTAAATAAAGGAAAATCTACATTCTCCAGTTGGCTTCGAATATAATGGTCAAAATGTTTCTCTGAATTTAACTCTCAAACTGTTGACAAAGCCTGTTTTTTCTAAAGCAATGTGGAAACTGACATAATTTATTCTGTTTGCATCAGTTTATGTCACTTGTGTAACTGAATAATTTACTTGTTGACATCATTTACATCAATGTGTGTTATTTCAGTAGAAAGATGTAAAATGATGAAATGTCATAAATTTGGATTCAACTTCTTCCCCCAAACCATCTATTAAATGCATGAAGACACATTGCATCTCAGAAGTAAAACTATTGTACCATTCAGTATGAGAAGGCACAACATTTTGAACAGATTATAGTCCCTAGCTCTAAATAACCTAGCAGCAATGAACAAGCAGCCAAATTAAACCTAACTGGAAAATAACATCACCTCTGTATTTATTTTAGAGGAAAATTGGAGTCATTTGCATTTGTAATAGCATTCCTCAGATTATATCAAGACCTGTATATGCACCAAGCTCCCGATATTTCTAAATATGTTTGTTTATACTGCTAACAAAAACTCTGAAAGGGAAGAATGATTCACAGCAAAAGCCTGACTGTTTGTTGAATAAATATTTAAGTCAGAAATCATGTGAGAAAAGGCTTTACTGTTGATCTCATCATAATACCCATAAGAACTAATATTTTGGTCTTGTTCATCAGGAACATGTTGAAGAAGCTATATTAATTCTTCCTAACATGGGTATCTTCATTGACAAATTTAACAGTTCTAGCTAGAATGCTTTCAATTCTATATTTTTGGGAAAGATTAGACCTGACAGCTCTTTCATCCCCTGGTTTCTGTTTTTAAGAACTGTTGTTAGCTGGGCAACTCTTCAATCATCCAATAAAGAGGAACATTTTAATAAGTAATGTACTTTATTTAATCATTCTCCCATTTCCTACTGCAGTTATTGAAGAACTGGCCTCTCAAATGAAAATCATTTGAACTCAATGATGTCTTACAATTTAATTTGTTGATCAATTCTAAAAGCTCTTTGCTGCTATTAATAACTGACAAAGCTCTGCCATGTATATCCAGGTGGGGGGAATGTGAATGAAACTCTCTCTTGCTTCTTAAAAAACATCGTACCAGATGTTTACTATTTAACTTTTAGCATATTATGTCTACCCATCTGGAGAGTCAAATATACAGTGGCATTGAGAAATCAATATAAAATTTGAATAAGAATGACAGCATGGCTTTCCACGAGATACAGTACAAGTAGCCCATGACTTATGACTGTAATTGAACCCAAAATTTTGGATATAAGTCGTGATGGTCAAAAAGCAAGTCACCACATGATTGCACCCAATTTTACAACTTTTTCGCAGCGCTCACAAATTGAACGTTAATTTTGAAACTGACCCATGTTGCCGCAGCCATTTTTTCCTTTCTCTGCTTTCCACACAGTATGGACGGGAGGGGGAGGTTTGGAATGTCAGGCCAGACAATAGCAACTTATCGTCCTGTGGGAACCAAGGTCATCTCAAGAGGTGCTGGTTAGAGACTTGAAGGAGATTACCAGGGAGATGCCGGAACATCTAATTGGACAATGTGAGCTGTGACAAGGACGGAGGGGAATATCTATTGTTTAACTGTACGAAAACCACGGGAAACAGTTTGAGTTGGTTTTGCTTTCATGTCTGCTGAAATGATGTACTCAAGAAAACAGTTTTTAAAGAGATCTGATCGTCTCGGAACGCTGGCTTGGTTGGGTTCGTCAATCAGAACCTTGACATGAACACTATGGTCATAAATTACCAGCTACTTAATATTTTCTACTGAGCATACTAAGAGCATAAGGAAACAGAGGTTCTCTTATTAATAGGCTGGGAACTGTTGCAAAATTTGGCATCCTAAACATTTAACATCAGCAATCTCTTTTCTGCTTTAGGTACTGCTGGGGTACAATTTATTAGGCACTAATATCATATAAAGCCTTAGTAAGACCATATCTAGAATACTGTATCTTGTTTTGGTCACCGAACTATAAAAAAAAAGATGTTGAGACTCTAGAAAAAGTGCAGAGAAGAGCAACCAAGATGATTAGGGGACTGGAGGCTAAAACGTACAATGAACGGTTACAGGAACTGGGCATGGCTAGTCTAGTGAAGAGAAGAACCAGGGGAGACATGATAGCAGTGTTCCAATACTTGAGGGGCTGTCACAGAGAAGAAGGGGTCAATGTGTTTTCCAAAGCACCTGAAGACCAGACAAGGAATAATGGATGCAAACTGATCAAGAAGAGATTCAACCTAGAAATAAGGAGAAATTTTCTGACAGTGAGAACAATTAACCAATGGAACAGCTTGCCTTCAGACATTGTAGGAGCTTCATCACTGGAGGCTTTCAAGAAGAGACTGGACTGCAATCTGTCAGAATTGGTGTAGGGTCCCCTGCTTGGGTGGGGGATTTGACTAGATGATCTATCTACAAGGTCACTTCCAACTCTGTTAATCTGTTAAGATTATTGCTGCGTTTGCTTCAATCCAAAACTGGTTACCACTACATTCTAGAAGCAAGTAAGAAGAAAACTGCAAGTAGGAAGCTACAAGATGGCAATCGGTTGCTATCTTTTGCACTTAATTCTTTAGGTCCTGCCACTATGTGATTTCTCCTCGTCTTTCTTCCCAACAGATTGCATCTTTCTTAGGTCTACTATTTTGACAAGCATCTGCAGTATCATGCAACATTTTGGTGAATTTTCATTTGGTGAACTGATGTGTTGTAGAAATAGCAGAAGGGCAGGAAAAGAAAAATGCATCTTACAATTTCCCAGCTGATGTATCAGCCATGCAGATAAAGACCCCAGAAAGATTGTGTTAGGACTGGCAGTGTGAATACAAACCAGAAGAGTGAAAAGGAAAGAAAGGAAAATAGTGGGTCTGATCATGAAATTACATTATTGTTCCAGCCTCAGAAGGTCCTCTCCAGTGTCTTGCTGGCTCCTTTCCCTCTCATTTATTAATCTCCTTAATGCACTGAACAAACAGACTTTAGAATTATAAAACAGGCAGTGGGCCCTGTCATTCCTCTGACCTATGTTTTAGGCTTCATACAATCCACCAATGGCACATATGCATACATATATTATATACGTTTACTCGTACAATTACTGATACTGGAAAAAAGGTCATCTTGACAGGAAGGTGATCTCATGGTATATAACAAACTTCTATTACAATAAAAAAACGATATGGGAGTTGGATAAGAAAAAAAAATTAAACCCGTTAAACAAATGTGAGATACTTTTTTGGGGCGGGATTTTTTTGATCAGGAGCCATTCTCTAATTTTCTCTGCCCCAAACCTTCAGTTCAGAGGTGGGTTTCAACAGGTTCTGACCAGTTCTGGAGAACCGGTAGCGAAAATTTTGAGTAGTTCGGAGAATAAATTTTTATTCAGTAATAAAAATTCGGACTGGCCCCACCCCCATCTATTCTCTGCCTCCCAAGTCCCAGCTGATCAGGAGGAAATGGGGATTTTGCAGTATCCTTCCCCTGAATTGGGGAGGGAATGGAGATTTTACAGTATCCTTCCCCTGCCACCCCCACCAAGCCACGTTCACCAAGCCATGCCATGCCCACCAAGCCATGCCCACAGAACCGGTAGTAAAAATTTCTGAAACCCACCACTGTTTCAGTTGATTAATATTTTATAAGGGCCAATAAAATAACATTCTTAGGTTCCTCCTTGGTTGGCCCAAATAAAGATATTATGACCCAACAATTGACTAATTAATTAAACTAAGCATTTAGATTTCTACCAAGCATGAATAAATGCAAGTAAATGTATATTTTTGTACTTTAAAATATTAGGCTACTTACAGATTATTGTAAAGATGACTGAGATATTTGTAGGGCTACCACTATATACTAAACAATAATTTTCATCATGGTTTGGGTAATTCACAATAAATAGATAAAATATCTACAGACCCCACACATCCTGGACATAAACTGTTCCAACTCTTCCCTCAAGATGACGCTACAGGGCATTGCACGCCAAAACAGCTAGATATAAGGACAATTTTTCCCCCCGCAGACGCCCTCCTCTGCTAAACAACTAATTTCCACAACACTATCTTATGCCCTGGGATGGCAAACCACCTAGTAGGGTTTTATTACTACTATCCTTCTCATCTTTCCTATTACCTATTTCCTTAGATTATAGACTATAACCTTGTTGTTCATATCTTATGATTTATGTTGATTGTTTATTTAGTATCTTTTGACTCTCACTGAGTGCTATATCTTATGATTTAAGATGGTCGTATTTTATGATCATGATTTATCACTTGTTGCTTGTATGTATACAGAGAGCTTATGCACCAAAGACAAATTCCTTTTGTGTCCAATCACACTTGGCCACTAAAGAGTTCTCTTCTCTTCTCTTCTCTTCTGTTCTAGCCTAGCCTAGCCTAGCCTAGCCTTGTCATGTCATTTTTTTACATAGCATGCTAAAGCAAAACCAGCCTATTGTTATCTGTGAATTTAGCCAATATGTAGAAAGTCATTTCAGCATTTAATATCAGTATGCGAGTAGTAAGACTTATGTGCTTTACAGATTTTAAGTATTTTTCTCTCTGCTATGGATTTTCAGTTTGACTGATATTAAATATTTGGTAGAAAAAAATAATATATTTTTTTACTTAACACAGATGCTGTGACATGGCCTTTTGTAAGCTAAAGCCCTCTTTATTAAATTGGTTAAATCATCCTTTCCAATTTGCCTTGGAACTATTAGACGTACTAAATGCAGACTATTAGACGTACTAAATGCAGTTAACTGGCACTGTATTCTCTAATATTTGGAAGGTATCAATTTATATCTGAAATAAGCTGAAATAGACAGGATTGATTTGCAATCAGTCGAAACAATTAGCTATTAAACTGAAAGGGAGAGCTATAGTTACATTACATCTGTACAAGACCTCAAATCTGAGCATAAAACAGAATAAAAAGAGAGAGATTACTTCACCAGGTTTATTTCATGCTATACCATGGTTTCTTTCAATCATGAGTGAATGAACTATGCCCTAGTTCATACATAAGCTAACAGCAAATTAAAAATATACAGTGGAAAGCAAAGCAAAGCTGGCTGAGGAATTCTGGGAGTTAAAGTCCACAAGTCTTAACATTGCCAAGGTTGGAGACCCCTGCTCTAGTTCTCAACACCAGTTGAACACCAATGCAAATGATAAAACAGTATCAAATGAAAAACCAAAACACATATTTGAACACACTCAGGATTCTCCATTCAAAAATACAGTCTCAATCCATCATGTATGTTAAGTATATAACACTTCAGCACATACTTCCTTATTGCATTTGCTAAAGTATAATGAATGCTCTAAAAGTCAAATGCTGAAGGGACATGCTCTTGCATACATCCAACTGGAATTCCTCTCTTTGAAGAAAGCTTTCCGTATGTAAAAATTTTTTTTTAGCTAAAATGGTATACATATCAACACTTAATAAAAAATATGGCTATGCAACCAGCATCCATCTTAATAGATTTAAACACACAGTGTTAGGGGCAATAACAGTTTCCTCACTTTTCTAGGGAACTCCTTGTTTATAATCACCTCGTATAAAAAGTGAGAAGGGTAATCCAACTCCCTTCCAATAACACTGGGGCTGCGGTGTGGCTCAGGCTGTAAGATAGCCTGTTATTAAACACAGCTGCCTGCAATTACTGCAGGCTCGAGTCCCACCAGGCCCAAGGTTGACTCAGCCTTCCATCCTTTATAAGGTAGGTAAAATGAGGACCCAGATTGTTGGGGGGGGGCAATAAGTTGACTTTGTATATAAATATACAAATAGAATGAGACTATTGCCTTACACAATGTAAGCCGCCCTGAGTCTTCGGAGAAGGGCAGGAT
This sequence comes from Ahaetulla prasina, assembly GCF_028640845.1. Classification (NCBI taxonomy): domain Eukaryota; kingdom Metazoa; phylum Chordata; class Lepidosauria; order Squamata; family Colubridae; genus Ahaetulla; species Ahaetulla prasina. Next base: position 84,508,060 of record NC_080545.1, on the reverse strand, counting down.
ATAAATGTAAATAAAAAAATAAAAAAAATAAAAAAACAACAATGAATTAGATAGCGTTTGCCTGAATCAGTTCAAAATATTATCTTGTTTCTCAGGGCTTAAAAATGCTTCATTCCTCTTTGTCTAGGAAACAATTCTTGCATACCTCCTTCAAGGTCATCTTCCTTACTCTCTGCATGTTAAAACCATTAGATTGCTGTTCACCAATCTGTATGTTGCATAACTGTCTACAATCTTGCTATGTGAGGGATCCTTCATGCTCTTTGAGCTTGGTTGTGTTCTTGCAGATATTTCTTTAGGCAGTGAATTGAAGCTGTTACCTAGTATGGGTAATGAAATGTCTGCAAGAAAGCAACCAAGCTCAGAGAGCACCAAGGACCCCTCGTTTCAACCCTGAGCTACACGTATTCTCCTTTATCCGTATCTTATTATGCTTATGTCCATGAACAACAACAGGGTCTATTTTTAAGAATACCTTAAATCCGCCATCAATAGAAATTGATATAACTAGGATTAGCGGAAACAACTTTATTACAGCCTAAAAGCAGCAAAGCATTTCTTTTGCAAAAAGAGACTATTGTCCATCGTCTTAAAATATCCCACTTTTTAAAAACCATAAGGCAGTTTCAAATATTTATTTTAGGTTTCAATACAGGTTGCTGTATGTGAGACAAGTAGAATGATTACATTTTTAAAAACCATAAGGCAGTTTCAAATATTTATTTTAGGTTTCAATACAGGTTGCTGTATGTGAGACAAGTAGAATGATTACATTTTAAAAACCATAAGGCAGTTTCAAATATTTATTTTAGGTTTCAATACAGGTTGCTGTATGTGAGACAAGTAGAATGATTACATTTTAAAAACCATAAGGCAGTTTCAAATATTTATTTTAGGTTTCAATACAGGTTGCTGTATGTGAGACAAGTAGAATGATTACATTTTAAAAACCATAAGGCAGTTTCAAATATTTATTTTAGGTTTCAATACAGGTTGCTGTATGTGAGACAAGTAGAATGATTACATTTTAAAAACCATAAGGCAGTTTCAAATATTTATTTTAGGTTTCAATACAGGTTGCTGTATGTGAGACAAGTAGAATGATTACATTTTAAAAACCATAAGGCAGTTTCAAATATTTATTTTAGGTTTCAATACAGGTTGCTGTATGTGAGACAAGTAGAATGATTACATTTTAAAAACCATAAGGCAGTTTCAAATATTTATTTTAGGTTTCAATACAGGTTGCTGTATGTGAGACAAGTAGAATGATTACATTTTAAAAACCATAAGGCAGTTTCAAATATTTATTTTAGGTTTCAATACAGGTTGCTGTATGTGAGACAAGTAGAATGATTACATTTTAAAAACCATAAGGCAGTTTCAAATATTTATTTTAGGTTTCAATACAGGTTGCTGTATGTGAGACAAGTAGAATGATTACATTTTAAAAACCATAAGGCAGTTTCAAATATTTATTTTAGGTTTCAATACAGGTTGCTGTATGTGAGACAAGTAGAATGATTACATTTTAAAAACCATAAGGCAGTTTCAAATATTTATTTTAGGTTTCAATACAGGTTGCTGTATGTGAGACAAGTAGAATGATTACATTTTAAAAACCATAAGGCAGTTTCAAATATTTATTTTAGGTTTCAATACAGGTTGCTGTATGTGAGACAAGTAGAATGATTACTTTTTAAAAACCATAAGGCAGTTTCAAATATTTATTTTAGGTTTCAATACAGGTTGCTGTATGTGAGACAAGTAGAATGATTACATTTTTAAAAACCTTTTCACGCTCTTTTCTTCTTTTCCATTCACGAAAACAAGCAGTATAGAATCAACGTTTTCCTTAGATTTGTTTTTCTGTAGGGCAAAATAATCCATTTGTCCCAGTTGGTAGCAGTGATGTTATATTTCAGCCCTGACATTTGGCCTCATAATGCAATCTACTTTATTCTCAGTGCTATGTCATCATGAAGCTGACTGTTAGCCAATGTTCTTCACCCATCATTTTCAACAGACCCAGTGCCTGGGTGGCTTACAGACATCAGCAAATGTGACAAGACATATTGATGTTTCAATCACAATCCCATAAGACCTATGCTTGATAAATGAATATATCTGTCAAGCTGATTTTCACTAGGTAGAGAACTTCAAACATCAGATTAAGACTCACATGATAAAACATAGAAACTTGCACTAATACTTAGACCGGGGTAACATTTTAAACTAAGCCATAATTTTTGTGATCATAGTTTGCTGTATATTTCTACTTCTGCCTTAGCCATGAATGCCAGCTTGGGCCAGTCACTCTCTCTCAGACCAATTCACAACACAGGGTTGTTGTACTGGGGACAATAGGAGGGGCTAATATGTTGGATATGTTCACTGTCTTGAGTTATTTGTAAAAACAAAAAAGGTGGGATACAAGCAAGTAAGCAAGCAAACAAACATACCACAATTGTTTCTAACATTTCTAAGACAAAACGAAATGAACGAATCTATTAACACATGCTATAATGGGTCAACTCTACATAGAAAACCAGCATATTACAGATAGGGGTACACTACAAAGTAGCCTTCTTCAAACAGGGCACCCCTCCATATGTATTAATTTGAATTCCCAGAGTTTTCAGCAATGGTTGTCTAGCTGGGAAATTCAGAGAGATGAAGTTCATATTTCTCTAAATTAGCGGACACTGCTAGACATTTCTCTTCAATATCACATTTTCTCTGTAGTCAGAATTTTGTTTAAGGAGAAGCATTAAATCACATGAGATCAGTAGTACAGTATGACATATTTCAGCCCTGACATTTGGCCTCATAATGCAATCTACTTTATTCTCAGTGCTATGTCATCATGAAGCTGACTGTTAGCCAATGTTCTTCACCCATCATTTTTCAACAGACCCAGTGCCTGGGTGGCTTACAGACATCAGCAAATGTGACAAGACATATTGATGTTTCAATCACAATCCCATAAGACCTATGCTTGATAAATGAATATATCTGTCAAGCTGATTTTTATCAAAGCCTATTAAAGAACGATTCATTTGAAACTCCTGTTTCTGTTCAATAGCTGATTTTGCATCATATTACCTTCTTAAGACTAGCAGTAACTTAAACAATTATAGCTGACTAGCCTTATATTTGTAGGACATTTAAACCTTAAAGTTGCCATTAATATCGAAGTATTGCCTATATTGCATATACGTTACAATTAAATTTTCCTTCTTTATTATATTCCCCTATAGTTGCCAAACTCTTTCTTCCATTCCTGTGTAGTTTTCAGAAGAAACTAACAGAATAATAGAGTTGGAAGGGACCTTGGAGGTCTTCTAGTCCAGCTCCCTGCTCAAGCAGGAAACCCTATAATATTTCAGACAAATGGTTGTCCAATCTCTTCTTAAAAACCTCCAGTGTCAGAGCACCCACAATTTCTGGAGGCAAGTCATTCCACTGATTAATTGTTCTAATTGTCATGAAATTTCTTCTTGGCTCTAGGTTGGTTCTCTCCTTAATTAGTTTCCATTCACTGCTTCTTGTCCTGCCTTCAGGTGTTTTGGAAAATAGGTTGACCCCTCCTTCTATGTGGCAGCCCCTTAGATACTGCAAGACTGCTATCATGTTGCCCCTAGTTCTTCTTTTTGTTAAACTGGACATACCCAGTTCCTGCAACCATTCTTCGTATGCTTTAGTCTCCTAATCACCTTTGTTGCTCTTCTTTGTACTGATTCTAGAATCTCAGCAACTTTTTAATATTATGGCGACCAAAGCTGGATGCAATATTCCAAGTGTGATCTTACCAAGGCATTATAAAGTGGCATAATAAAGGATCTTACCCCAAACATGACCCAAGTTTGATTATTAAAATTTATACTGAATTTTTTATTTTCCAATTTCCCACCCAAAATATATTGATTTAATACAATTATATTTTAGTAATCATTTCCAACCAATGGCCAATCGCAATTCTCAGACTTAGTAGAATGGTTAGATGGCTTTTCCTTATCACAAGGCTACTATCTGAAGCACCCATTACTGATGGTCAAGGGTATAATAGGTGTCACTGAATCAAAGGAAAACAAACTGATAATAGATCTCTCCATTAGCAAAAAAGAAGACAGATGGAAACTGGTGTCTTGTGATTGAACTAAGTTTTTAATAACAGCAGCAAAAGGTAGAGCTCGGGATCCAAAGAGCTACCTGGCGGCTTGTGTTCCCATTCCCCTTTGACAAACACATTTCAATATAGTTATCATAAAACGAATGCTGCAGAAGCTCCTTTAAACCCCTGGGTGACACTGGCTGGAGTAATTGCAGCAAATTTAAATACAAATTTGAAGTCCTACCCATCTACTGGAATTGTTGACCTAGTTCCATGGATTCTGGATAATTTAATCAAGTGTGGAAAACCAAGAGCTCAGAAGGAAAGGGTGAATGTTGCATGCAAAAGGTTCAAAATTCAAATCCGAGCATCTTCAGTTCAAAAGATCAGGAAGTATTTAGGAAATTGATAGGTCAGTGCCAATTACAGTATTGTAGACAGCTCTATGCCAAAACAGCGCGGCATCCTATATACACATTCATCAGTACTTCAAAGCTGATTTTTATCAAAGCCTATTAAAGAACGATTCATTTGAAACTCCTGTTTCTGTTCAATAGCTGATTTTGCATCATATTACCTTCTTAAGACTAGCAGTAACTTAAACAATTATAGCTGACTAGCCTTATATTTGTAGGACATTTAAACCTTAAAGTTGCCATTAATATCGAAGTATTGCCTATATTGCATATACGTTACAATTAAATTTTCCTTCTTTATTATATTCCCCTATAGTTGCCAAACTCTTTCTTCCATTCCTGTGTAGTTTTCAGAAGAAACTAACAGAATAATAGAGTTGGAAGGGACCTTGGAGGTCTTCTAGTCCAGCTCCCTGCTCAAGCAGGAAACCCTATAATATTTCAGACAAATGGTTGTCCAATCTCTTCTTAAAAACCTCCAGTGTCAGAGCACCCACAATTTCTGGAGGCAAGTCATTCCACTGATTAATTGTTCTAATTGTCATGAAATTTCTTCTTGGCTCTAGGTTGGTTCTCTCCTTAATTAGTTTCCATTCACTGCTTCTTGTCCTGCCTTCAGGTGTTTTGGAAAATAGGTTGACCCCTCCTTCTATGTGGCAGCCCCTTAGATACTGCAAGACTGCTATCATGTTGCCCCTAGTTCTTCAAAACCCGTCACTACCAGTTTGCTCAGAGGCACGTGGATGTTTACGCATGTGCATGATGCTTCTGTGCATGCGCACAATGCTTTTGCGCATGCGCAGAAGCTTCTGTGTATGCGCAGAAGCGTGCGGGTGGGTGGCGCCTCCAGCCGCCACTACCGGTTCGCCCAAACTGGAGCAAACTGGTAGCAAAAATCTCTGCCCACCACCCCCATGCCCAGCTGAGCCATGCCAAAAAATGCTTTTAAAGGCTCCTCTGATGATCGCGCAGCTCAGCTGGGATCATCAGAGGCTTTTAAAAGCATTTTTTACAACCTCTTCAGCCGAAAAAGTTGTAGAAAAGTTGCTTTTAAAAGTAAAAAAAAAAAAAGTTGGCCATGCCCACCCAGTCACATTACCCCCTCCACCAAGCCACGCCCACAGAACCGATAGTAACAAATTCTACATTTCACCCCTGAGCTAGACCTCATTAATACATAACCTTCCCTTGCTGTTGCTTAAACTCTGGGAGAAGAGAGAAATTGTCCAATGATAGCAATCTCTTTTACCTGGGGTCAGTTGGAGAAGGATCTGTCTGATATAAGCATTAGGACTTTTTAAAATAAAATTTTATTCACTGTAGCCATGTTGGTATTCTCCTTCACAGTCACATTCTTTGCTATCTAAATGGAGAATGTTAAGGCTGAAAACTTCTGGCCACTCTCCAGAATGTGAGCCATTGTGTTGTTTACCTCTGGTGGAAGAAAGAGGCACAAGGTATCTGAATATCAACTTTTTAATATTATGGCGACCAAAGCTGGATGCAATATTCCAAGTGTGATCTTACCAAGGCATTATAAAGTGGCATAATAAAGGATCTTACCCCAAACATGACCCAAGTTTGATTATTAAAATTTATACTGAATTTTTTATTTTCCAATTTCCCACCCAAAATATATTGATTTAATACAATTATATTTTAGTAATCATTTCCAACCAATGGCCAATCGCAATTCTCAGACTTAGTAGAATGGTTAGATGGCTTTTCCTTATCACAAGGCTACTATCTGAAGCACCCATTACTGATGGTCAAGGGTATAATAGGTGTCACTGAATCAAAGGAAAACAAACTGATAATAGATCTCTCCATTAGCAAAAAAGAAGACAGATGGAAACTGGTGTCTTGTGATTGAACTAAGTTTTTAATAACAGAGATAGGCTACTTAAACAAGCTAGTACTTCCTATGAACTCTCCTGAGCTACAAGATAACAAACTTCCCATTCTAATACCAGTTAGATAACTATTTCCCACTTGTGGTCTTAATTAGGTGCCTAATATCTAGTAGACACATAAAAATGTAGCTAGACCAGGGGTGAAATGCTCCCAGTTCGGACCGGATCGCCCGATCCCGTAGTGATGGCAGCGGGTAGTTCGGAGAACTGGTAGCAAAAATCTCTGCCCCGCCACCCCCCATGCCAGCTGAGCCGTGCCAAAAAAATGCTTTTAAAGGCTCCTCTGATGATTCCAGCTGAGTTGCCTGATGTCAGAGGCTTTAAAGCATTTTTCTACAACCTCTTTGGCGAAAAAGTTGTAGAAAAATGCTTTTAAAGGCTCCTCTGATGATTCCAGCTGAGTTGCCTGATCGTCAGAGGCTTTTTTCTTTAAAGGCAACCCCAAACAAACCACTTTTAAGTCTCTGATCAGGCAACTCAGCTGGAAAACATCAGAGGAGCCTTTTAAGCATTTTTCTACAACCTCTTTGGCGAAAAAGTTGTAGAAAAATGCTTTTAAAGGCTCCTCTGATGATTCCAGCTGAGTTGCCTGATTGTCAGAGGCTTTTTTTTCTTTTAAAGGCAAAAAACCCCCCAAACAAACCACTTTTAAGTGTCTCTGATCAGGCAACTCAGCTGGCAAACATCAGAGGAGCCTTTTAAAAGCATTTTTTACACCCTCTTCAGCCGAAGAGGTTGTAGAAAAAATGCTTTTAAAAGGCTCCTCTGATGATCCCAGCTGAGTTGCCTGATTGTCAGAGGCTTTTTTTTCTTTTAAAGGCAAAAAACCCCCCAAACAAACCACTTTTAAGTGTCTCTGATCAGGCAACTCAGCTGGAAAACATCAGAGGAGCCTTTTAAAAGCATTTTTTCTACAACCTCTTTGGCCAAAGAAGTTGTAGAAAAAATGCTTTTAAAAGTAAAAAAAAAAAGTTGGCCATGCCCACCCACATTACTCCCCACCAAGCCACGCCCACAGAACCGGTAGTAACAAATTTTACATTTCACCCCTGAGCTAGACCTCATTAATACATAACCTTCCCTTGCTGTTGCTTAAACTCTGGGAGAAGAGAGAAATTGTCCAATGATAGCAATCTCTTTTACTGGGGACAATAGGAGGGGCTAATATGTTGGATATGTTCACTGTCTTGAGTTATTTGTAAAAACAAAAAAGGTGGGATACAAGCAAGTAAGCAAGCAAACAAACATACCACAATTGTTTCTAACATTTCTAAGACAAAACGAAATGAACGAATCTATTAACACATGCTATAATGGGTCAACTCTACATAGAAAACCAGCATATTACAGATAGGGGTACACTACAAAGTAGCCTTCTTCAAACAGGGCACCCCTCCATATGTATTAATTTGAATTCCCAGAGTTTTCAGCAATGGTTGTCTAGCTGGGAAATTCAGAGAGATGAAGTTCATATTTCTCTAAATTAGCGGACACTGCTAGACATTTCTCTTCAATATCACATTTTCTCTGTAGTCAGAATTTTGTTTAAGGAGAAGCATTAAATCACATGAGATCAGTAGTACAGTATGACATATTTCAGCCCTGACATTTGGCCTCATAATGCAATCTACTTTATTCTCAGTGCTATGTCATCATGAAGCTGACTGTTAGCCAATGTTCTTCACCCATCATTTTTCAACAGACCCAGTGCCTGGGTGGCTTACAGACATCAGCAAATGTGACAAGACATATTGATGTTTCAATCACAATCCCATAAGACCTATGCTTGATAAATGAATATATCTGTCAAGCTGATTTTTATCAAAGCCTATTAAAGAACGATTCATTTGAAACTCCTGTTTCTGTTCAATAGCTGATTTTGCATCATATTACCTTCTTAAGACTAGCAGTAACTTAAACAATTATAGCTGACTAGCCTTATATTTGTAGGACATTTAAACCTTAAA